>NC_136527.1:14267611-14317611 GCF_053919585.1 Euprymna scolopes | reverse complement strand
ACACACCTCTAAACACCCGGGCATATATATATATCTATATATATATAAAAGCGAAAATGTTTGTATGTGTGTTCACTTCATCTGTGTGTCAACAAAAGGCTTTTTTCAGAAGTGGTCGCTCGCTTCACAACTTTTTAAAACTTTTTATATCACATATAAATCGTAATATCTCACAGTTAACAACGAAGCTCGCCTTTCTATTTAATTTGCTCGATTTCGGGAAGATATTCAACATTTGTCGCTCGCCGCATGTGGGTTAGTCTTTTTTTCCTATAACATCTTGGGGGAGGGAAAAAAAAAGTTCAGCAGTAAATGAATACTATCCCGCAGTCAAACTTGACCTCATTAACTCATTAAAACGGGCACCTGCTAAATCCAAGTAATTAAATAAATTCAAACGTGTTTCCTTTAGCATCTTGCGGTGGGGCAATGGTTAACGTCAAACTTTTTTTTTTTTGTTTCACTTTAATTTACAACTTTGTCTCAAGGGTTCGGGTTCGATCCTCATACTTACCTACTAAAACATTTTTTTAACCCCCCCCCTCCGGAGTTTCCACACACACCTCCAAACACCCGGGCAACGCCGGGTATCCCTCGCTAGTCTAATATAAAAGCGAAAATGTGTGTGTGTGTGTATTTTTTGTGTATGTCTGGCTTTTTGGAGGGGGGCATTCTGGGCAGTTACTGTTTATATGCTACCTAGATTATAATATCTAATATCTACGATTTACGAAATCGCGTGTATCTTTAATTTTGGCAACTTTTAGAAACTATTTTCGAGATATTTTTCACTCGGCGTGTGTTTGTTTCACTTTTCAGTATAAAAGCGAAACTGGGAAAGCGAAATTGAGTTCTCAGCCTTTTTTGCCAAGATGTCCAGAAAGCAATCAGTTTTGATTAATGCAGGAAAAAAAAAGACGCATACAATATATTTATGATGTACTACATTGACAACAGATGTCATATTCCAAAAATCAGGTAAATGGATTAGTGCAAGCTAGGTACTTATTTGTAACATTCCAAAAATCATATAAATATATCAATTAATATTAAGTTCATATTTTTGTTCCTTATGTCCTTAATTGCAAAAACTCTTAAGGACAGGGGCATTAAAGTCACTAGAATGCTGAGACTGATATTACACTCAGAAATTCATGTTGAAGTAATGGTTGCCTAACCGTGTTAATGTTTTTATGTATTAATTTCGAAAAGCTGCTGAAACAATTTATGACTTAAACATTACTTTATTTCAAGTATGTTTTTAAATGTGGGCTGGGAGATACAAAGCCAGTCCCGGAAGTGGCTGAAACCATTTACAATTTAAACATTACTTCATTTCATGTGGGGTGGGAGGATATGAAATCAGTCCTGAAAATGGCTAAAACTGTTTATGCATTAAACATTACTTTATTTCTTGTAAATTTTTAACAGTGGGGTGGGGATATGAAGTCAGTTCCAGAAATGGCTAAAACAGTTTACGATTTAAGCATTACATTATTTCATGTATATTTTTAACAGTGGGTTGGGGATATAAAATCAGTCCTGAAAATCGCTGAAACCATTTATGTTTTAAACATTACTTTATTCAATTTATATTTTTCACAGTGGGGTGGGAGACATGAAGTAAGTCCCGGTATTGGATGAGATAAGTGTAAATATATACTAGCAGAATACCGTCCGTCACCCAGGATTAAATGAGATAGGTGAGAAGTTTCTTCTATTTAGAAGAATACCCAGAGTCACTCGGGATTGAATGAGATAGGTGGAACATATATACTATGAAAATACCTTCTTTTTTTTTTTACATGGGTATCACCACTTATCAAGGCCCAGAGGCCACTCGAGGATAAGGGTTAAAGAGTGTACAGTAGAACTTGGACAATATAGTAATCGTTAGTAATGGAAATTTGGTAAGTTTGTTAACTTATATGGAATGGCTCATCAAAAACTTGTTTACGTTAGACTTGTAGACAACCATATTGTAGTCAGCTGGAAAGCAACAAAAACAGATGACGATTTACTTTAAATAGTTGAAGAACTGACTAAATTTCATGTACGTCGCGTTATCTCAGTTGATTAGCGCGTTGGTTCGTTATCTAAACGTTTTGGGTTCGAATCGTGGTGTGAGATGTCTTTTTGATTTTTTAAATTTAAATATTGAACCAGTGTTATTTAAGCCATTTTTCATTCATTTGGGCAATATGCTTTATAAGAGGTGAACATGAATAAAATATATATATATATATATATATATATATATTTATATATTTACCAACTTGCTATTTTTGTTCAACGTATGCTGCCTGAAATATCAGGTACCTTGATTTTATATATTATTCCTTATTTTTTAAATTTTTTTAGATTCTCAAAGAATAAGAGAAAGCTTTAAATGTTTAAACCGCTGTGGGCCATACTTAAAGAAGATAATCTTTCCACCTCTTTTTGCCGATGAGAGATCCGTGGAATTCTTAAATATTGTAGGTAAGTGAAACAATTTCTTTCACGTTTGTCTTTCATCCTTCATTCATACCAATCCTTTTATTTATGAAACCGGATGTATGTATATGACGACAACATCTATCATATAAATCTCACCTGTCTGTTTAAATGTATGTATGTTTGTGTGTCTGTCTAAATCTTTTGACGGAAGCAACGGATTTTCATGAGATCAGTATTGTTTTGAAGCTCGACCTTTCGGACAACAAATATAAAAAAATTGGCTAAAAACGCTTTTTTCGCTAATATATTGCCGATATTTTCGAAAGTCATCACCTCTTTGCGATTGACTAGCCTTAATTTAAACCTTTGTCATTTCCGGTTTGGCGATGGGTACAACAGCAAAGGCGTCACATTTTTTTTTTCCAAGTTCTTTTCCTCCATTGCAGTACGGGTTTGAGCCTGCCTGCCTTCCGACTACCACTTTTTTTTTTTGCTCACTACACACCTCCATACACTCAGGCAATGCCGGGCACCAAGGCTAGTCTATAAATATAAAAGCGAAAATGTATGTATGTATGTATGTATATGTGTTCGCTTTTTCTGTATGTCAACAAAAGGCTTTTTTCAGAGAAGCGGTCGCTCGCTTAACAACTTTTAAAAATTTTTTATATCACATATAAATCGTAATATCTCACAGTTAACAACGAAGCTCGCCTGTCTATTTAATTTGTTCGATTTCTGGAAGATAAATATTCAATATTTGTCGCTCACCGCATGTGGGTTAGTCTTTTTCCTATAACATCTTGGGGGGAGGGGCGTTCAGCAGTAAATGAATACTATCCCGCAGTCAAACTTGACCTCATTAACTCATTAAAACGCGCACCTGCCAAATCCAAGTAATGAAATAAATTCAAACGTGTTTCCGCTAGCATCTCGCGGTGGGGCAATGGTTAACGTCGCACTTTTTTTTTTCACACTTTTAATTTACAACTTTGCCTCAAGGGTTCGGGTTCGATCCTCATGCTTACTTTTTTTTTTTAAAACCCCCACCCTCTGAGTTTCCACACACACCTCCAAACACTTGGGCAACGCCGGGTACCCCTCGCTAGTCTATAATATAAGAAGCACAATGGGTGCGAGCGTTTGTATATGTTCCGTATACTTCCCAGATCGTAATATCCCAGATTTGCGAACGGACATCGTCTCTATCTTTATTTCGATCGAGTTTTAAAAAATTCTCTCCATCCCGTCCTCTCGAGTGTTCGTTTTTCGTATAAATAAAGCGAAACTAATCGAAGCAAAGGCAACCGCCTGGCCTTCTCGGCCTTTGGGCAAGGGAGTTTCTGTTTTTGATGCTTCAATAAAGTAATTAGGTTTGGTTTATGTGGGGGGAAACCCTTCATATCAAACATTCCCCCACATATGAAACCAAGCTCCTATCTTTACATCATCAACGCTCTGATCCCCATCTGGCATCAATTGAAATGGATAAAAAAAAATTTTTGGTAGGTAAGTATGAAGGATCGAACCCCTTGAGTCGAAGTTGGAAATAAAAGGGTGAAAAAAAAAAACATGCGACGTTAACCACTGGGCCACCAGGAAATAGTAACAGAAACATGTTTGAATTTATTAAAGTATTAAAACTTGGCAGGTGCCCGTACTTAATGAGGTCAACTTTTACTGCAGGGCAGTATTTTATTTATTGCAGGGCAGGATTTTTCTTTTTTTTGTTTCCTCAAGATGTTGTGGGGGAAAACCAGCTCTCCATAAAAAGGGGATTGTCCAAATTGAATAGCAATTGTCTGATATAAGGAGAAACTCCACATTGATCAAAGCTGATTGCTTTCGGATGTTTCCTGCGATCGCGACCGGAAAAATGTCGCCAGAATTAGTTTCACTTTTATTATTATACGAAAAAGCTTAAGGCACATGCGGCGATCGAAAAATGTTGAATATTTATCTTTTCAAAGTCGAGCAAATTAAATAGACAGGCGACTCCCGTTGTTAACTCGTAGATATTATCATTTAGAAGTGAGTTTACCGATCGCTTCTTGGCCTTTTACAGACACACACAAAAAGCGAACATACATACATACACACATTTTCGCTTTTATATATATACTAGCGAGGGGTACCCGGCGTTGCCCGGGTGTTTGTGTGTGAAAAAAAAAAAACAGGTGCCCGTGAAAAAAAAAAAAAAGCCTTGACGACGCGCAGTTGGAAAATAGTAAAGTGTGAAAAAAAAACAGGTGCGCGTTTTTGATTGACGTGACGGCGATAGCTATTCAGCAGTTAGCATTTTGTGCGGGACAGTTTTTAATGAGGTCAATAAATCGGTTTGTTTGTTTTTAAAAACCCGAAATGTGAAATAATTAACGTTTGAAAGTCAATAAAATTAAATAGACAGGCGAGTTTTAAGAAGTTGTGAACCGAGCAAGCGCTTCTCTGAAAGAAGCCTTTTGTGGACATCAAGGAAAAGCGTACATACATACATACATTTTCGCTTTTATATATATACACTAACGGTAAATCCAAAACTCCGGGGGGGGGTAAATAATAAAAAAAATGTTTTGGTAGGTAAATATGAGAATCAAACCCGTACCCTTGAGTTAGAAATTAATGTGTGGAAAAAAAAAAAACCTGCTACGTTAACCATTGACCCACTGTGACAACAGACAATGTTAAGCAGGTTATTTAACTATAAAAACAGGCGTGCACAATAAAATTTAACTCTGCTGCTTCCATTTGACCTAATTAAGAAGGTCAAATAAAAGTCACACAGCGTTTGGGTTTGTTTACCCAAATTTAACTGTTTCTTTCCCCAACAGATGTTGGGGAGGGGTGTCTGATCAAAGCTGATTGCTTCTGGACGTTTTTCCCAGCGCAATGCCGAGAAGACGTCTTTTGAGTTTAGTTTCACATATTTATACTAAAAAGCCCAATCAACACGCGAGAAGCCAAAATAGCAATAATTTTGTAAAAATCGACATAAATAAATCTATACGCTACGCGCTTTTCTAATTCCTAGATATTATTATATAGGACCTATATACACAGTTTTAAGCGATAGTAACAACCCCGGGAGCGCGTAAGAAAGAAGCCTTTTGAAGACATACACGAAATGATCACACACATTTTGCCTTTTATATATATATAGAAGATATATATATATATATATATATATATATATAAACTAGCAGGTCACTTGGCATTACCCAGTCGTAAAATATGCTTAAATATATTTCGATCAATGGCGTTTTCGTATTTATCATTATACTATCCTGGGTGCCCGGCGTTGCCTGGGTGTTTGAAGGTGTTGAGCCAAAAAAAAAGTGGTAGTAGGCAGGTAGGCTTGAACCCATGTTTAGGTGTTAAAAAAAAAAAAAATGGCAGTAACGTGGGGAGGGAATCAAAACAGCAGTAGGTAGTCAGGGTGGAGAGAGGTGTTTGAAAAAAAAAAAAAAAGTGGTGATAGGCAGGCAGGCTTGAACCTGTGACGCAAAGGCCAAAAAGAAAGTGAAAGAATATCTGACGTTTTAGCCGATGTCTCCATGACGCGACCGGAAATCAAAAGCGTTGAAATTAACCGAAGTCAATCCAACGGTGACGATGACTTGCTAAAATGTCAGCGAAAAAAAATCGATCTCTCCCTTATACAAAACGGACAAGTTTAGGGTGAAGGAATTAATGGTTTTTGCCAATTTTTTTTATATTTATCATCCGAGATGTCAAGCTTCAAAATAAAAAAGACATACATACATACACACACACATACATTTAAACAGACAGGTGAGATTTATACTGCAGATTATATTTGACCCAATATATAGTAATGATTGAAAGTTTCAAAAAATAAAACAAAACTGACTTGTGCTCCCATCACCAAGAATCGAAACCAAAACGTTTAGCTTACAATTTACTTTCCTTTGACATTAATGCCTGAGCTATGAAGACATGTCTTCCCTCACATTAAAAAATTTGCTCAGTGGGGAAGCAAATATTTAACTAAATAAATAGAAAAAAGGGTTTTCAATATTAATATAAATTAACACACACACATACATTTAAACAGACAGGTGAGATTTATACTACAGATTATATTGGACCCAATATATGGATTTTTACGAGATCGGTATCGTTTTAAGCTCGACCCTTTGGACGACAAACAGCAAAAAATTGACTAAAAACATTAATTTCTTCATCCTCAACTAGGCAGTTTTCTACAAGGAGGAGGTCGCATTTTTTAACAATATTTTTGAAAGTTATCCCTTCTTTTTGATTGACTAGCCTTAATTTAACCTTTGCCACTTCCAGTTTGGCGATGGACGCTACGGCAAAAACGTCACTTTCCTCCCCCCCCATTCTTTTCCTCCTTCACAATACGGGTTCAAGCCTGCCTACTACCACTTTAAAAAAATTTTTTTTTTTTCATATAGTAATGATTGAAAGTTTCAAAAAATAAAACAAAACTGACTTGTGCTCCCATCACCAAGAATCGAAACCAAAACGTTTAGCTTACAATTTACTTACTACAGATTATAGTGGACCCAATATATAGTAATGATTTAAAGTTTCAAAAAATAAAACAAAACTGACTTGTGCTCCCATCACCAAGAATCGAAACCAAAACGTTTAGCTTACAATTTACTTTCCTTTGACATTAATGCCTGAGCTATGAAGACATGTCTTCCCTCACATTAAAAAACGGCCTTCTTTCTAATTTGCTCAGTGGGGAAGCAAATATTTAACTAAATAAATAGGAAAAAAGGTTTTCAATATTAATATAAATTAACAAAAAAAAACCCAACAAATTTATAGGAGTATGTACATTAAGTGTTGGGACACTATGTTGAACAAAGATGGCGGCAGTAAATTAAATCGGCGAAGAATCAATGCAGTCTCGATCAAGAGTGTTAAGTAATTCCTAGTAACAAAGATGGTGGCAAAGAATCAATTGAATCCAAAATTTGACACTTTTTATAATAACTTTTGAAGCTTCTGATTGATTGATTATTATAACTGTGGTTATAAAAACGATCGTCGAAATCATTGGAGTTATACCCCTCATCAGGAGTCAAAAACATTTTAACATATATATATATATATACTAGACTACCCGTGATCCGTTGGGTCAGTATGTTATATTAGCTATGGAATTCATGTATGAGTGTAACACTTGTGACGTAAAGAAAATAGTTTGACATAACAGAAACATTTCTATGAAAGTATATTAAAATGAAAAAAGAATATAGATAGATTTCTATGAGTCGTTCTGTTTATTATAATTGATTATTTTATTTGGAAAAAAAAACAACAAAAAAAAACTTACAGCCATTGAATTATAAGTTGCGTTAAAATAACTTAAACGTAATATGGAAATGAACGATCTAAAAGAAATGCAGAAAGTATTAACAATTGTTTATTTGGATAATTTAAAATGCAAAAAAAAAAAAAAATAGGCTGCTGAAAACGTACACAGTAAAAAAAAAGTATGTTGTCAAAAGGTCAAAGTTGATTTATTTGTGAGAAAAATGCGACAGTATAGTTGTAATATAGAATAGTTGCAAAACATCCCCTAAGGGGTCAGTATGTAATATTAGCTATGGAATTAATGTATGAGCATGACACTTGTGACGTAAAGAAAATAGTTTTTTTGTGAGATAACAGAAACATTTCTATGAAAGTATATTAAAATGAAAAAAAATATATAGATAGATGTCTATGAGTCATTCTGTTTAGAGTAGTAGTAGGGAAAATACATGTCAACCATTAGTAGTAATAGTAGGATAAGGAAGAGGAGGCGTAGTAGTAGTAGTAGTAAGAGGAGACGTAGTAGTAAGGAGGCATAGTAGTAGTAATAGTAGGATAAGGAAGAGGTGTAGTAGTAGTAATAGTAGGATAAGGAAAAGGAGGCATAGTAGTAATAGGAAGAGGAGGCATAGTAAGAAGAGGAAGAGGAAGCGTAGTAGGAGGATATTGCGCAAGCAAACAACCAAGAACAACAGTTTTAGAGACAGAAATAAAAATTACAATAAGTTTACCAAGGTAATCAAAATGGTAAACTAAAAATATGTTATAAATATTAAAGAGTTAATATTTACAAGTAATGTAATCTCAACCAGATGTAAAAGCTCAATAAATAAATATATATATATATATATATATATATATATATATATATATATTAAGCATATATATATATATAGATATATGTGTGTGTGTGTGTGTATATATATATATGTATATTTAGATATATATATATATATATGTGTGTGTGTGTGTGTGTGTGTGTGTATATATATGTATATTTAGATATATATATATGTGTGTGTGTGTATATATATGTATATTTAGATATATATATATGTGTGTGTATATATATGTATATTTAGATATATATATATGTGTGTGTGTATATATGTATATTTAGATATATATATGTGTGTGTGTGTGTGTATATATATGTATATTTAGATATATATGTGTGTGTGTGTGTGTGTGTGTGTGTATATATATGTATAATTAGAGATATATATATATATGTGTGTGTGTATATATATATGTATATTTAGATATATATATATATGTGTGTGTGTATATATGTATATTTATATATATATATATGTGTGTGTGTATATATGTATATTTAGATATATATATATATGTGTGTGTGTATATATATGTATATTTAGATATATATATATATATATGTGTGTGTATATATATGTATATTTAGATATATATATATATGTGTGTGTGTGTGTGTGTATATATATGTATATATATATATATATATGTGTGTGTTTATATATATATATATAAAGCATATTTTACAACAGGGTTATTTGGCAAATAAAAAAAGATGGACAAAGACATGTTATGAAATGAGACTTCAAAAATATTGAGACATTTGACCCCTAACCTTCTATTCAAATGAGTAGAAGACATTGAATGTGTGCGGGTTTTGTATTTTCACGGTTCACTTTCTGTGTGTTCTCCGTTTCAGCCGGGAAGTGTCAGCGTGTTGAACATGTGGTTATAGATAGGGCGAGGTTCCAACGGCCGCACTTGAAAAATTTCACAAAAATCTTGAAGCGCCTTAAGGTAAGCAGAACTGAACTGCTCGAGACACGCGATTGGGCAAGGAGTTCGCTACTCTCCCTTTAATCTAACTTTCGCAATTTTTGCTGCCTACCTTACTTCCCTACGTTTGCTAGGGTCTTATTATCTCCGTTGCCAATGTAAGATAAAATATTAGGTACTTGTACAGTTTAGTGAAGACATTAAAAAATGAAAATATCGAAAAAAAAGTTTAAATTGTATGTATTCGTTATAGAACAAAGTTCTCCGAAAAAAAAATTTCATTAAGTAGTTTTTTTTACAGCGGAAAAACACGTTTTTTATGAGAGCGGGTTATAGGCGGCCATATTGGATTGAAAAAAAAAAATTTGTTTGAATTTTAAAAATACAAAGGGAGATAACTCTCCAGTTAAAGCGCCTACACTCCCTCCCCATCTCTAATACTAGCTTTTCTTCCTAAAAATCGAACATTTTGCTCGGTGTCATAAGAAATTGTATTTTCGCTGTAAAAAAAAAAAAAAAAAAAAAAAAAAAAAAACTACTTGATGAAATTAAGTTAAATTAAATCGGGAGAACTTCGTTCTATAACGGATACATACAATTTAAACTTTTTTTTTTTTTTTTTTTTTCGATATTTTCATTTTTTTAATGTCTTCACTAAACTGTACAAGTACCAAATATTCCCCTGTAGAAATTCTTATCTGTGAGAGAAAAGCTATTTTTAAGATCGGATTTTTTATTTTTGATACTTATCGGATGAATTATTGCGCAAAGAACACTGCCAGCTTTGTGTGAAATTTGCTTGGCTATTTCGGAACCTATAAGAAAGGAACTGGAAAGAAATTTTATTATAATTTCAACAAAAGGGGAGGTAAGTGTGTAGTGGACTGAGACAGATTTACCTCCCTTTATAGAGATAAAAAGTGGTTACAAAAAAATGTAGATTTTTTTTTTTTTTATAAAGGAGTCACCATTTATCAAGGACCACTCAAGGATAAGTGTTAATGAGTGTACAGTGGTCAAGGGGAATATGTCGGTCAGTGATAGTAGTGGAAATTTGATAAATTGGATTATTTAAGAATTTGTTCACGTTGGACTTGAAGACCGCCATATTATAGTCAGTTGGAAAGCAGGAAAATGGAAACTTTACGTTTAGGTTTAGAGTGTGGGAAATTATTGATAGTGGTTTCAGATAGATGAATGTTTTTCGTTAAAGTCAGGCCGGGGGGGGGGATTATAGATTGGAGCTCAGACGAGCACTTGCCATGAAAATAACGATAAAGTAGAGACAGGCTTGCTATGTCTTTTCTGTAGGAAAGCGGTTGCAGGGAAGAGAAAATGGCATCCCCTACTAGGCTACAAAGTTTATTTTGAACTCTATCAAGGCAGGATAAGTTGCTTCTAGCAGCTCCTGCCCAGATGTGACAACAGTACTCCATCCTTGGACACACTTGCAGAGAATTGCATCAGCAGTGAGATATTTACTGGAACGGTAAAACGATCTCACAATTTTCCCAGCAGCCCTGGCAATGGATTTGATGTCCGTGGTCCATCTCGGATCAGGAGTAAAGCCAAGTACGCCCAAAGATGGAGTACTGCTGCCACATCTGCGCAGGAGCTGCTAAAAACAGCCTATCCTGCCTTGACAGAGTTCAAAATAGACTTCATAACTTAGTGGGGGATGCCCTTTTCTCTTCCCTGCAACCTCTCTCCCACAGAAGAGACGTTGCGAGCCTATGCTTGTTTTATCGTTATTTCCATGGCAGGTGCTCGTCTGAAGTCCAATCTCTGCCCCCCCTCACCAATCTTTCACGAAAAACACCCGTCTAACTGAAGCCACTGTGAAAAATTTCCCCCACTCTTTATCTGTGCCTAAATCAAAACGTAGATTCCATGAACAAAGCTTCTTTTTTAGAACTGCACGCCTGTGGAACTCTGTTCCGTCTGCCTGCTTCCCACCTGACTGCAACCTGGATGTCTTCAAGTCCAACGTAAACAAATTCCTAATGAACCGCCACCTCGGGTAAACACGTCAATAAATCTCTACACTAACGTACTGTACTTGCAATAACCCTTATCCCTGAGTGGCTTCCGGGCCTTGATAAGTGGTGACCACCGTGTAAAATGTAAAAAAAAAAAAAGGTAGATTTCGACTTTAAGGAACAACGATGATATTAGTGCTCGTCGATTTTCAAAATCGAAACAAATAGAACATAAAAAGAAAATCTGATACTCAAGTATCCATATTCGAAAAACTTGAATAGAGTAAGTATTATCGGCGTATTTCCCAAAAATAACAGAATGGGGTTGTGTAATGATCGAAACTTTTTTTTACGTATATCAAATATTCAAACACTTATTTTCACATAAAATTATTTGAATTCAGCAATGATTTTTTTTTTTGTGATTAGATTCTCCTTGATATTTTATGCGTTTTGCGAGGAGAATCTAAAAATTTCAACGTTGTTCTTCTACCAAATGCGTCATATCTTTCTGTGGCACTTGTACACTTTAATCAAGACATTAAAAAAATGAAAATATCGAAAAAAAAAAAAAAAAGAAATTATATTGTACGTATCCGTTATGGATATCCGAAAAAAAAAAAAAAAAAAAATTCACTTAATTTGATCGAGTAATTTTTTTTTTTTTTTTACAGCAGAAAAACATGCTTTTATGACAGCAAGCTGGAGGCAACCATGTTTTGGATTTTTAGA
Organism: Euprymna scolopes; assembly: GCF_053919585.1. NCBI lineage: Eukaryota > Metazoa > Mollusca > Cephalopoda > Sepiida > Sepiolidae > Euprymna > Euprymna scolopes. The sequence continues at coordinate 14,305,378 of NC_136527.1, read as the reverse complement.
ATGTGCTACAGGAGATAACTCAGTCTAAAGTGCCCCCCCCCCTTCTTAAATACTAGCTTTTCTTCCTAAAAATCAAAACATGGCTACCTTTTGATCGCTATCATAGCAAATTGTTTTTTTGCTGTAAAATAAAAACTACTTGATCAAATTAAGTGAAAAATTTTTTTTTTTTTGAGAACTTCATTCCATAATGGATACATACAATATAACTTTTTTTTAATATATTTTCATTTTTTAATGTCTTGATTAAACTGTACAAGTACCGGTTTTTCTTTTAATAAATTATTTCATTTTAAATTATTACAATTTCTTTTCATTTTTGCTTACAAACTTTTACACCATAAACTGTACAAGTACCCTTTCTGTAACTGTTATCCCTGTTAGTTTTGCCACTCTTTGTATTATTTCCAATCTCATTCCACTTTCGATCCACTGAAATTTCCTTTTCAAGGCAACCATTCGCCCATGTATGGAGTATTGCTGTCATATTTGGGCTGGTGCATCTACTACTAGTCTCTCGCTCCTTGACAAGGTTCAAAAGAGAGTCGCAAATCTGATAGGCCCTGAACTGGCATCTAAGCTTCAACCTCTGTCCCATCGACGAAACGTTGCATCCCTCTGCCTGTTCTACAAGTATTTTAATGGTGAATGCTCTGACGAACTGCAAGCACTTGTGCCCCCACGATGTGAACACCCTCGACAGGCTGCAAAATCCCACCCCCACACTGTAGAGATCCCTAGATGTAAAAGATCTTTCTACTCCAGTAGTTTCTTCCCCAGAACCACTAGACTTTGGAATTCCATTCCAGGTCCCTGCTTCCCCAACTCTACTGACATGCAGAAGTTCAAGTGCAACGTGAACAGACATCTTGCTGCCTAAATCCCTACATAGTACCCCAGTAGTTGTTGCCCCTGATAGTAGCCCCCTACACCAAAGTGGCAATGTGCCTTGTTTGGGGTGAAAATTTAATAATAATAAAAAAAAAAAATTTCTGATAAACTTCTAATCAAAATTTTTCTTTCGTAAAGTAGTTAAACTTAATTATTCCAAACTCTAACTTTTAACTGTAATCTTGTGTTCCATTTCTTTGTAGCATCTTGAATTATGGAGCCACATGTATGCATACGAAGAGTAAGTATAATTTAAGGCACGAGAGAAAGTTAATGTTAATCTCTGGTCAAATTTTACAATCCGCACGCACACTCAGATACAGGGTGGAACGATAACATTGTCCCCCCCCCCCCAAAGAAAATTTTATTTTAAAACTTGTATTGAAAAAAATCAATTCAGGTAACTTGATTATGTAGTAGTGCCGACATCTATTCAATGTAGCCTCCCTTCAGCCTCAATCACCACCTCGGTATGGGTCCGGAACTGGGAGCATGCCTTTTCCACAAGTGCCGGCAGGAGCTCGGCAAATACTTGGCAAATCGTGGCGATCAAGCTGACTTTGGTGTTGTGGGAGGTCATGTTGGTGATGTTCTTGATATATGACCAAATGAAGTAGTCCAGCGTGTTCAGGTCAGGGGAGAAAGAGGGGGCCAGTAAGATCGAGGGAGGAGGGGGGCAGTGAGAGAAGGATACAAAATCGTAGCACTCCTTCTGAAATCCAGCCTAGGTCTCTTTGGACTTGTGGGCCAAGATTGAGTCTTGCTGCCACACCCAGAGTCTGCCAGCAACCACCTGATTGCACGAGGGGATCATCACACTCTTCAGCACATCCAGGTACACTTTGGTGTTTTTTTTAAGCTAACTTCAAAAATGCGAGGTGGCATGATGTGACCCTCACTTAAAACCACACCAAAGACCTTAACCATAGCTGGAAACTTTGTTGAGCTGTGCCCTGAAGCGTTGGGCCATCCGGATTTGCATTTTGAGGATGCTGGCAATGGTCCTGTTGTCATAACTTAGATTAGTAGAGAGCATGAGTTGTACAGCGGCGCATCTCTGATCTTACTCGTCAAAATGCTAGTATTTCTATATTTGTGGACTGTCTCTCCGGAAATATACTTGAAATCGAAGCTCTATACCAAGATCAAAAACAACGTTTATATCGTCTCAATCTCAGGATCAAGTAATATTTAACACTCCAGTTATATAATATTGTTTTTTTTTTCATAACTTTGTCACAGAAGACCATAACCGGAAACTTCATTGACATGTGCCCTCCACACTCTTCAGCATATCCAGGTACACTTTGGTGTTGACTTTCAAGCAGACTTCAAATATGTGAGGTGTCATGATGTGGCCCTCACTTGAAACCACATCAAAGACTATAATTGTGGTCAGAAACTTTGTTGAGCTGTGTCCTCAAGCGTTGAACCGTCCAGGTTTGCATTTTGATGGTGCTGGCAATGGTCCTGTTGTAATAACTTGGATCAGTAGAGAGCATGAGTTGTACAGTGGCACATCTCCAATCTCGCTCGTTGAACATTGTGTCACTTTCAGATATGATAGAAGGCTTCTGTTGCTCTTGGGATTTGTACACAACTGGCCAATTCGTAGATGGTCCACAACAAAAACACAACTGGCCAACTAAAAAGTAAAACTGGTTTTCATCCAATGGAAATGGAATCATGCAGTCTTTTCTAGGGCGACAATTTTATCGACCCATCCTGTATTGGTATAAATTCTAATTTCAATTAGTATTTTCCCTTGTTAATATAATAATGTGTTGTAACTTTGAAGTTATTGGATTGTTGATATAATTTGGTAACCGAAACATGTGTAACCAAGCAGATAAAAAGGTAATAACATATATATACTAGCAAAAGTAACCGTCGTTGACTGGGTTCAAAAACAGCCTACAGAAAATGGACTCTGATTTATGAAAGTATGATAGGTTATGAAAGGAAGGGTTGTAAAGAGATAGCTTCGAATTTGGGGGTATCAAAACCAAAGCAAAATATGATGAAAGTAAAAATAAAATAGATAAACCCCATAATTTATTATACCATACCTGTTCACACTGAAACACTTATCACAATATTCTGTGGATCTATATTAAAAAACCTTGTTAAACTTTGTGACATATTTCCATTCTATGGAGGTCAGGTGCGAACGAACACCCCATAATTTTATTATACCATATTTCTTCAAACTGAAACATAATTATCAAAGTATACTTACGCAGGTAGATATGAAAAGTCTTTATTAAAGTTTGTGCCTATTTCCATTCTATGGAGGCCAGGCACGAACGCAGACCCCACAATTTTTTTTATACCATCCCTATTTAAGTTAAGAATACTTTGATAAGTATGTTTTATGTACATCTATATCAAAAACACTTGTAAACGTTTTTTTTTTTTAAATTTTTTATTTCCATACTTTGTGGACCCCACGATTTTAATGAATCATCATTATGCCAGATCAAACATACCCATTTCTGTGTCTCGATACATCTATCATATGTGATCAGTTTTCTATAATAGTCAACCATATAGGAGCCTATTCATGACCAGACACACACACAGACGTTCAGCTTTATATTATAGATTTAGGGGATTAGAACAACAGAGTATATTTTAATGTATTAATAAATTCATTAATACAATTAAAATAAAAGAAAAGAAAACCGTGCTCGTTATAATGTAGATATATAATAAGCTCAATAGGCATATATATCCTAGAGCTATTTTAATATTGAAAAATCAAAAAATGAGAAGAATTAAGAACGAATTGAGTTTCTTCTAATCTTAGCTTTCATACTTCAAGATGTAGACTTTGTCTACAAAGAGACGAAACAATAAACCACATATTAATAATAATAAGCGAATTCTCAGTTTAAATGAAAACATTATCAATAATTTTCCCCACTCTTTATCTGTGCCTAAACCTAAACATAGATTCCATGATCAAAGCTTCTTTCTTAGAACTGCACGCCTGTGGAATTGTCTTCCGTTTTCCTACTTTCCAGCTGTCTATAATATGGTTGTCTTCAAGTCCAACGTGAACAAGTTTCTGATGAGCCGTTCCACTTAAGTTAACAAATTTACTGAACTTCCATTACTATCGATTACTATATTGTCCTTTTGACTAATCTACACTCTTTAACCCTTATCCTTGAGTGGCCTATCGGCCTTGATAAGTAATGACGCCTATGTAAAAAAAAAAAAAAAAATTAGTATTTTCATTGCTAACTATTTAGATGCCTTAAATTTTATGGGTACCTTTTTCTTTTTTTTGCTTTTATTTTCGCAGTTTCAAAATAATTTTTGGAAAAGTTCCACTACTTGAAAGTCTGACGTTCAAAACTTGTTTACGAAACATAAGTCCGATCATACCAAAGGTAAGGAAAATTTTAACAATTTGGTCTTGTGTAATTTACAGTTTTATCCTTCACTGTCGTCAGTATAAGGTTTGAAGTGGGAACAAGCCCTACGTTCAGATTCTGTGATTATTTTCCCGGGATTTCTTAACAACTTGAGAAGTCCTTGAATTTTGACTTTTGTCTTGAAAAAGCCTTATTTCTATTAACTTGAAAAATCCTTGAAAATCATATTCGCCATTAGAGAGTTCCATTAGTGCAAGGAAAGTTTGTTTTAGAGTGAAGCGTCATTTTTATTTGTTCTTTTTTTTTAAGCTCTTATTTATAATTGAATTTTTTAAACAAAAAAAAAAAAAGACTCCCTCTAAAAAAAAAAAAAAAACTTTGCTTGCCCAGATAGGACTCTCCAAGGGCAAGTACCCCCCCCTCATCTCCCACAATGTGATCCGAAAATGATGCTGGTCAGGTTGAAAAACAATGATTAAAATAGCATCTTGATTGGAAATTTAAGTTGTAAAAGAGAATTAATATTTGAGATGAAATAAGTAATATTTAAAACTACTAAAAAAAAAAAAAAAAAAAAAAGATGCAGGTTGTAACTTTTTTATTAGCTAAGGTAACATTTATTTGTCGTATTTAAAAAATTTTTTTTTTTTTATTTATTTTTTTTAATTGCTGTGGATTGTCAAACAAACCACAAATTTTATTTTAAAAAAACTTTTGTCTGGAGAAGGCCTTGAAAAACTTTGAAAATAGACATTGAAAACCTGTCATTTATTTTTTGTGTTTTTGGTTGCTGTTTTTTCTTCGACAGGGTACAAATAAGAGTCTCTAACCTAAATAGGTTCCGCATAAATTAGAAAATATATATATATATATATATATATATATATATATTATTCAAAAAAATTTTTTTTTTCTTACATTTTCACCCCAAACAAGGCACATTGCCAGTTTGATGTAGGAGGCTACTATCTTCACGTTACACTTGAACTTCTGCATATCAGTACAGTTGGAGAAGCAGGAACCCGGATTCTTTTCCCAGGATTTCTTAACAACTTGAAAAGTTCTTGAATTTTTTTTTTTTTGTCTTGAAAAAGCCTTATTTCTATTAACTTGAAAAATCCTTGAAAATCATATTCGCCATTAGAGAGTTCCATTAGTGCAAGGAAAGTTTGTTTTAGAGTGAAGCGTCATTTTTTTATTTCTCCTTTTTTTTTTTTTCTAGCTCTTATTTATAATTGAATTTTTTGAATAAATAAAAAAAAAAGACTCCCACTAAAAAAACTTTGCTTGCCCAGACAGGACTCTCCAAGGGCAAGTACCCCCCACCACCCCTTCTCCCACAATGTGATCCGAAAATGAGGCTGGTCAGGTTGAAAAAAAAAAAATGATTAAGATAGCATCTTGATTGGAAATTTAAAAGTCGTAAAAGAGTTAATATTTGAGATGAAATAAAAAGCATTTAAAACTATTAAAAAAAAAAACCAAAAAACAAAAAAAATGATGCAGGTTGTAACTTTTATTAGCTATGGTAACACTTGTTGTGTTTTTTTATTTTTTTTTATTACATTTTCACCCCAAACATGGCACATTGCCACTTTGATGTAGGGAGTTGCTATCTTCATGTTACACTTGAACTTCTGCATGAAACTACTGGAGTAGAAGGCTCTCTTACATCTAGGGATCTCAACTGTGAAGGGGTGGGATTTAGCTGCTTGTTGGGTTTGTCGGGGGTATTTACGTCGAGGGGGGGGGTACAAGTGCTTGCAGTTCGTCGAGCATTCACCATTAAAGTACTTGTAGAACAGGAAGAGGGACGCTACATTTTGTCGTTGGGACAGAGGCTGAAACTTAGATTACAGTTCAGGACCTATCAGGTTGGCGACTCTTTTGAACCTTGTCTAGGAGGGAGAGACTAGTAGCAGATGCACCAGCCCAAATATAAAAACAATACTTCATACATGGGCGAATGGTGGCATTATAGAGGTATAGGATACTTTCAGGCGTTAGTAGTTTTCTAGCACGGTAGAGAGAGCCTGCCTACCTTCGTAGCGGTCTTGATAATACTCTCAATGTAATTTTTCCAACTCGTGTTTCCTGTGAACGTTAGGCTGAGAGGAGTTTAAGACCTTTCCGAGACTGCTGCAAAGAAGCTGGCTCTAGTATACTAGAAAACTACAAAACTACTTTCGATAAAAATAAAAACATTCTGAATTGTTCTTTTTCTCTCCAGGCTTTTACATATTTGCCGAGTACTCTGACGGAAGTTAACTTGGGAGTCCTAAAATATGTAAGTAAACTTTCTACCTACTCTGTGCACAGGTGTCTTTTTCTTTTTCATTCATAGATTTTATTTTAAAACAAAGTAGTCAAAGTGTTCTTTTTTTTTTTTCTTTTTTTTTTGTTACGCTAGTTTTATTTAATTTTATTTTTTGAGCCGTTACTTGTAATACTTTGTTTTTTGTTAATGTTAGGCTAGTTTTATTTAATTTTATTTTTTGAGCCATTACTTGTAATACTTTTTTTTTTTTTTTTTAATGTTAGGCTAGTTTTATTTAATTTTATTTTTTGAGCCGTTACTTGTAATACTTTGTTTTTTTTTGTTAATGTTAGGCTAGTTTTATTTAATTTTATTTTTTGAGCCGTTACTTGTAATACTTTGTTTTTTTTTTGATGTTAGACTAGTTTTATTTAATTTTATTTTTTGAGCCGTTACTTGTAATACTTTGTTTTTTTTTTTGATGTTAGACTAGTTTTATTTAATTTTATTTTTTGAGCCGTTACTTGTAATACTTTGTTTTTTTTTTATGTTAGACTAGTTTTATTTAATTTTATTTTTTGAGCCGTTACTTGTAATACATTGTTTTTTTTTTTTTTTTTTTTTTTTAATTTGGACCTACTCTTATCACATGTTAATCCAAAATTATTTGAGGCAAAAGAGTTACTTCCCTTTCTGTGTGAATTTTATTTGCCAGTTAACAATTATTCTATTTCCTACCCTAGTATGTTGGAAATATTTTTAAGAAGACTTTTTATGTAATTTGTACGCCGGTTAACAGGTCCTGCTAGTATATAATAATCAATAGAGGATTGATTCTATAATAATACATATGCAATCTGCATCTATTAAAATATGTTTAAGCGTATTGTACGACCAGGCTGCCAGCTAGTCTCACATAAAAGCTGTCATCAAAACTGAATGTGTCTTTGATTAATAAAATTACAAGAACGTTTTTCAGTGAAAGATGTAATTATGTTTTTAAAATGAATAAAATTAAACGAAACATGTATTTTGTATATATTGTATAATTTTACGTATCTTGGGGATGTGGTTTGGTTATATACATAGCCACACTGATGAGCTGTGAAACAGCGAAACAGTACAGTATGTGGATGGCTATAATGCTCCTCATCTTGAGTTAAGCATATTGAGAAGTGATACACGAATTACCATTAGCATATAAAGCGATGCTCTTTGTGTAAACAAATCGAGCTTAGGTATTTTGGATGATGTCAAAACATCGTTGATTCACGACTCGCACAGCATCCGCCGATTAATGTAATGGTTAGGAGCCTTGACTGTCGTACAGGCGGTCGGGTTTCAATCCTTGCTTGAGGTAATTGCATGTCTAGCCGCACTGATGAGCTGTGAAACTGCAAAACAGTACTGTATGTGGATGACTATATATATATATATATATATATATATATATATATATAGCTCTGTAATTACATTGAGCTTCTTAAATAAAGATTGATATATATTATAAGAAAATATAATATATAGTTGGAAATATTATTAACAAGACATGTTATGCAATTTGCTCACTATTACTTGAGGAGAGGCTATATGAACACAAATGATTCTTAAACAAAAAAAAAACATTCTCCAGAACAACCGTTTCGGAAACTATCAAACTTCAAATTGACATAAGTATTACCTTTTATTGCATTTGTAATTATGATTAAATACTCTATGGCTGACTGGAATAGATTTTTTTGTTTTTTTTTTACACAGTGATCACCACTTATCAAGGCCCGGAAGCCACTCAGGGATAAGGGTTATTGCAAGTACATTACGTTAGTGTGGAGATTTGATGAAGTGTTTACTTAAGTGGGCGGTTCATTAGGAATTTGTTAACATTGGACTTGAAGACATCCAAGTTGTAGTCCGGTGGGAAGCAGGCAGACAGAGCAGAGTTCCACAGGCATGCAGTTCTAAGAAAGAAGCTGTGTTCATGGAATCCGCGTTTTGATTTAGGCACAGATATAGAGTGGGGAAAATTTTTCACAGTGGATTCAGCTAGACGGGTGTTTTTCGTGAAAGATTGGCAAGGGGGACCAGAGATTGGAGTTCAGATGAACACCTGCCATGGAAATAACGATAAAACAAGGATAGGCTCGCAACGTCTCTTCTGTGGGAGAGAGGTTGCAGGGTAGAGAAAAGGGCATCCCCCACTAAGCCACAAAGTCTATTTTGTACTCTGTCAAGGCAGGATAGGCTGTTTTTAATTATGATTAAATATAATTTATTTTTGAATGCAATAGCTTGTTGGTTTTTAATTGCCTTCGTCCAAAAAACGGAAGGTTTTTGTGCTACAAAAGATTGTTCTTTTCTGTAAACAAAAAAAAATGTTAGAAATAAACTTCCAATAGGAACAGATCCAGTCTAATTTTATATAGACTTCTGGACATGTTTGGTTATTTAAGATCTTAAGAATTAATTAATTCTTCCAAATATTTGTTCAAGCTATATTTTATGGAATTTGTTTTCTGCAGATATTTTCAGATATTATGCTACAGCTTCTAAAAGGGATATTGTAGCATCTACTCCTAACAAGTTGGTCTTGGAATATGTCAGTGGTTTCGAAGCTCACTCAACAGAGCTAAATTCGAGCTTAATAATTACGTTTTAAAAAGAAAAAGGTGGGAACAATGAATTGGAGATGAAAAAGCGGGTGGTGGTGGAAAGAAACTAATTATTAAATAGAAACTACATTAAGCCCTAAGAGATTCTCTTTCTGTTTGCAAAAAAAAAAAAAGGTCTCTATCTTAATATATATAGTTTCTAGAATTTGAAAAAAAAAACCCAAACATTGTTAAAAAATTGTTCTTCAAAATAACTGGATTTGGCATTAAATGACCTGAAAAGGGTTGATATGCCGTAAAACAACCAAACTAAACCAAACCTGGATATAACTTTAAACGATATCCGATGGTGAGGCTCCACCTTGCGGGCCTTGGGGAGTGTGGAGCCACCCTTTAATTGCCATTGCTCCCAGGTCCACTCTGACCTGGAGTGGTAGTATCTGTTAGGCTCCCAAATATAGAAACTAACTTACAGCTGGATTCAACATTAAATATCCTGAAAAAGGTTGATATGCCATAAAACAAAAACAACCAACCAACCAAACTGTAAAAAAACAAAAACAAAAGGCCAAATTCGCAAAAATTGGCTTTAAAGAATATAAGAGTAGCCTCCTTTGATGTGGAATCATTTGCGAATCTATATATACACGTGTGTGTGTGTGTATATATATATATATATATATATATATTATAAGTGAAAGTGTCTGTCTGTGTGTTTGTACATTTCCCTATGCAATAACTCTGTCAATTTTAAGTCTACAGACTCGAAATTTGATATACAGGCTACTGAGATTTGGGAAAATCTATGTGATCGGTTTTCGGCTAGAAATTTGCTGTTTAGAGGTCAAAGTTCAACGATTTGACCTTTGAGAACTCTACCAAACTCCTCCGACAATTTTGGGTCTAAACACTTGAAATTTTAGATATAGGTTCCTTGGACATGGATCTAACTTAATAACTTGATTTGAGCCCAAAACAAATTTTAAGAAGTCATAATAGGGGTCAAAGTTTAAAAAATTGACTTTTTTTTTTTTTTTTGGCTCGACATGCACCTCAAAACACCCGGGCAACGCTGGGAACCCATGCTAGCATATATATATATATATGTGTGTGTAAAGTTAGAAGTAATTTTCATGTTTTTTTTTTTTTGTTTCTTCGTTTATTCCCTAAATTCATAATTCAGTTTTATCAATATTAGATTGTATATTGCTTCAAAATGACGTAATTTTACATAGATAATATTTATATTTTATATTGAATAAAGTTCAGTTTAAGTATTAATCGAATTGGGTTCCTTTCTTTTCTTTTTAATGTTTTAATGCTCTTTTTAAAAATGCCCTCATATAGTATCAACAGTGGCAGTTTAACAAATCTTACCTACATTTTTCAGTTAACAGGCCTTTTATATCTTGGTGGCCGTGAACAAATACATAGAGGACATTTCACGTTTTGTTACGTAATAAATAGGATTTAATTACTTTCTAACGATAATTTTATTTTCTTCAGGTGGAATCATCGCTATTTCTTCGACTCTGGGAGAAGTGTCCGAATTTGGAGGTGCTGACCCTCAAAGCAAATGTGGACAATGACACTATTGGCGGTGACATATGTGTGAGTTATTTTATTTTTTAGAAAGAAGAGGATGTTGTAGTTTGTTTGAAGCATTGTGTAAAGAGTTGTTTGAAGGCTATTACAATGCAGCTTGTGGACCTCAAAATACGGGCAACACTTTTCAAGTTGCTTTATGTCTCGTTTAGAGCGATTTTCATAAAAACATTTCAAGTGGCTTCATGCCTTGTCTGGGCCGATTTTCATAAAAGCATTTCAAGTCGCTTCATGCCTTGTTATGAGCGATTTTCATAAAAACTTTCAAGTTGCGATGCTTGGCCTTCTGCTAGTATATATTTTCACCTAACTCATTCAATTTTGTAAATAAAAATATAAATAATGACATATTTATATAAATTATGTTTATGCGCGCATGCACGCGTGTTTCTCGGTTATGATTTCTTTATATTTGACGGCATTGCAGGCTGGTAATGGGAAAACAAACACAGTGGTATAGTAATAAGGCGTACCAACAAAAGTATGTTAAAAAGTATGTCATTATTCTGGGTCAAAAACGTTTAATAATATTGGAATTTATTTTCTTCTCACCGAAAGAAGGTTAGAAAGTGGAAAGTCTCAAGCTAGTCTCCCTGAGGACAGGGTACTCTAAACTTCTAAAATTGATGGGCAGTCTGGTCGGCATTACTTGATCGTATACATATTATTTAGTTTTTTTTAGATATCCCCACTTAATGTTAAAAGAATCAAAAGATTGGCAAACCTTCTAGCATGCTCGTATCTTATAAATTTTCCTAATGTCTGTCATTCTGTCTGTGTGTGACGCGGTTTATCTCGGCCTACCGGCAACTCACCCAGGCAAGTTAGGTACCAAAATGAAGCTTATGACCGAGCGGATGTTTTAGTGATATTTATATCCATGTTTGGTGTATGGAAATGCACAAAAAGAACGATTTACTAAACGTTTAATTTACTGGATATTTTTTAACATCTTGACGTTTACGTTTTATATAAAATATAATTTCTGTATTTTTCCAATAATATATAATGACAGAGAAGGCTGCTCAACACTAATATATATATATAATATGATTATATATATAATCATTACCATAATTATGTTTTTAATACCTGCAGATCCTAGTTTTTCATTCTCTCAAGAATCATCAGTGAAGGGAGTAACGATTACAGACGGTTGGGAGATTCGAACCCGGTCACGAAGCCATCTCTCACTTCTTTAACAAGGAACAACCCGCACAGCAAACGTTAACCACGAAAAATTTAATAAAATTGAAAAAATAATTTGTTGGATTAGGATGATGTCATAGTTTGCTTGAAACATTGTGTGTTGTGTGAAGGGAGTTAATATTGAAGACTACGGCAATGCAGCTTGTCTAGAAAAACACAGTTGGTTACGAGACAAGGTAAAAACAATAACGCCAATATTGAAAGTTTTCAATAATTTGCAATTATAAAATATTTATCAACATAATGTATTGACCAAGGATCATATCAGGATGTTAACGTCTCAAATGTTCGAGGTATATCTCATCTTCAGGAGAAATAAAAATAAAAATATAGGCGCAATTACTTCAGTATGCCGGAAGCTGGAAACTACAATTTCGCAGTTGGACAAGGTCACATCTTTGTTTTGTTATTGGTTTATGGCCCGATAATTTGTTGAATGAGGATGATGTCGTAGTTTGCTTGAAGCATTGTGCGCTGTGTGAAGAGTTAATACTGAAACCTACGGCAATGCAGCTTGTGTAGAAAAATACTGTTGGGTACGAGACAAGTTAAAAAGAATAATTACAATATTGAAAGTTTTCAATAATTTGCAATTATCAATAATTTCCCTCGCTCTTTTTCTGTGCCTAAACCTAAACGTAGATTCCATGAACAAAGCTTCTTTCTTAGAACTGCACGCCTGTGGAATTGTTTTCCTGCTTTCCAGCTGTCTATAATCTGATTGTTCAAGTTCAACGTACTATTTCAGTACTTAATTTATATTTTTTTCTCCGGATTGTTTTATTTAATGATAGCGTTTTCTTGTCATAAATGTTTATTATATCTACCATGATTGCATGAACAGATTAAGAAATTGTATTCATTGTTAATTTGTGAGAGCTGAATCTATCAACATACGTTCCCTTTAAAAAACACGCCAGTTGGACTTTTAATATATTTTTTTTTTTTTTTTTTTATAAAGAAGAGTAGAGAACGTTTTATGGAAGCGTTGTCGGCAGCTCCCGTTACTCTCACTTCTCTTTATTTGTCACTCAGTCCTCATTTTTTTAATGAGTGATTTTTCTGACAAAGGGAGAAGAGAAAGCTGTATTCTAGGTTGGCAGTATTTTGCGTGAACAGTCGACAGAGATGGCGGAAATTTTCTGTTCTATGTCTATCCTTGTAGCCATGTCACTAGTAAGGGTGCTGGAGGTAAACGTTTTATCTGGGCTGACGTTATCCGCCTGATAGTCAGGGACCCGAACCTTGGATTAACCACTAAGGAGGCTGTCCTATCAGCAGGCGCAAAGTACTGGGGCTGCTGTATTGCCATTTGTTGAATGGATTCTAGACCATGCAGTAGTCTCTGGTGGGGCCTCTCGATGCCATACTAGTGGGTAATTGTTACGGCTTTACCTTATCATGTGCTACAAAAAAAAAAAAAAAAATTCTTTGTTACTTTTCTCTTTGTTTCCCTTCTCTGTCCTGCTCTAAGCAAGTCTGACGACCTAGTCGACAAACTCCAAAATTCCATCATGACAAGTTTCAATAAAAAATACACGATTAAACCAGGATCTGAAACTTCCAACGTAGACCCCCACTACCATGTCTCCTTCTCCAACATCAGGGGTCTACGTTCTAACCTTCCAGAGGTTGAAGCCCAATTACAGGAGACTAAACCAGACCTTTTCTTTTTAAGTGAAACTGGAATTGGACAGACTATTTCCCTAAATGAGTTCGTAATTAAAGGATACTCTAACCTAACTTCCAAATCTGACCCCCAAGATCGCCATGGGCATGGAATATGTGCCTATATAAAAGATGGCTTTCCATGTGGTAGGGACATCTCCAGAGAAGATCCTAACTTACCCTATATGTGCTTCTGAGTAGCACTAGCTCACACTACGACATTTATATTTACTCTCTATCGCCCCCATAACAGCGGAGTTACTATCTTTAAAAGCATATCTGAGAAAATTGACCTAGTTCTATCAGCATATCCTTCAGCTAACATTCACGTATGTGGAGACTTCAATGTTCACAATGTGGAATGGTTGACCCACTCAAACAAGACCGATGATGAGAGGAGATTCTGTCATGATTTCTCCATTGCTTATGACCTCACTCAGATTGTTCACGAACCCACCCGTGTGCCCGACAATGACGGCCAGTATGCAAGTCTCCTAGACCTTTTCTCACAACTTGCCCTGAACTATGTTCAGTTTCCGTTCTGTCTCCTCTTGGATCTTCCGACCACTCAGTTGTATCAATTAAAATAAAAATGAAATGTAATAGGTCCTCAGACGTACCTCTCCATCGTACAGTATATCGATACACTATGGCTGACTGGGATAGTTTCCGTACATTTATATCGGATCTTAAAAGGATGTGTCGTCTATAGTATCAGACCTGACAGAATGGTTAATTGTAGGTATAGACAATTTCATACCCTCAAAAAAGTTCCAGCAAAAACCTAACAGCCAGCCATGGTTTTCTCCAGAATGTGCTACTGCTATTGCGCACAGAAATCACTTTTTCCACTGCTTCCAACGTAATAGATGTATGGAAACTAAAGCCGCTTTCAGGACTGCCAGCAACCATTGTAAGAAAGTAATAAAGAATGCAAGAGAGTTGTATACACAGTCCGTCAAGTCCAAAGTAGCTGAGCAGCGGCTTAATTCCCACCAGTTTTGGCAAATTGCAAACAGAATCCTGAACAGAAGCGTGTGCTCTATCCCAACTATTATCAATGGACCTGAGTTAATCTCGTCAGCATCAGACAAAGCCAAACTCTTTGCCAAAAACTTTGCAGCCAATTCTACCCCTTGCGACCAAGGCCGCCAACCCCCAATATTTCTTCCTGTATCAGAAAACCCACTATGTGATATACAAATATCTGTATGTGATGTTGCCAAGCTAATCAAAAACCTTGATTCCAGTAAAGCAACCGGCCCTGACGGTATTCCAATTATAGTACTCAAAAAACTTCAACCGGAACTAGCACCCATACTTACAAAACTGTTTAAAGGTTGTCTTAAGGAGAATTGCTTCCCATCACCCTGAAAAATCTCATCAGTATGCCCTGTATTTAAGAATTCAGGTGATCGTTCATCCCCCTCTCAGTACAGGCCAATAAGTCTCCTGTGCGTCATGAGTAAGTTGCTGGAATCTGTGTTAAATACAGAAATAATCAACCATCTCAGCAAAAATAACCTTCTTAGTGACACACATTATGGTTTCCGTTCTGCTAGATCTACAGCAGATGTGCTTACAGTTATATCTCATAGGATTAGCGAATCTCTCGACAGAGGCAACCTTTCTAGGGCAATTGCTCTTGATATATCAAAGGCCTTTGATAGAGTATGGCATAAAGGTTTACTTCACAAGATCTCCAGCTATGGTATAGCTGGAAATGTCTTCTCAATTATTAAATCATTTCTCTTTGATAGATTCATAAGAGTAGTAGTTGATGAGCAAAAATCAGAAGCTCACAGTATAAATGCTGGAGTCCCTCAGGAGTCCATCCTGGGCCCAACTCTTTTCCTGATCTACATTAATGATCTTCTAAATCACATCCTTACATCATTCGTAGACATTTTTGCTGATGACACTACCATTTATGGTAGCACATCTAAGACAGTAAATGACCAAGTTCTCTCCGATTCTCTCTCCTCTGATCTTGATCATGTTGTACAATGGGGAAAGGAGTGACTGGTTACTTTTAATGCATCTAAAACCAAGCTTCTATCTTTACATCATCAACGCTCTGATCCCCATCTGGCATCGATTAAAATGAATGGCTCTTGTCTTGGGGAGGCCTCAAGTTTTGACAGGCTTCTGGGCTTGACCTTTACTCTTGATCTTAAATGGAATACGTACATCAAATCTGTTGCCAAGGCTGCTGGAAAAATGGTGGGATCCTTCTATCGATCCAGTAGATATCTCACTGCTGATGCAATTGTCTATCTATATAAGAGCCAGATACGTCCAAGGATGGAATACTGTTGCCACATCTGGGCAGGAGCTGCTAGAAAAGACTTGTCCTGCCTTGATAGGGTTCAAAATAGACTTCGTGGCCTGGTGGGAGATGTCCTTTTCTCTTCGCTGCAACCTCTATCTCACAGAAGAGATGTTGCGAGTTTGTCTCTGCTTTATCGTTATTTTCATGGAAAGTGTTCGACTGAGCTTCAATCTATGGTTCCCTCTCGCCAAACTTTCACAAGAAACACTAGACTAGCTGAAAACACTATCAATAATTTTCCCCACTCTTTATCTGTACCTAAACCTAAACATAGATTCCATGATCAAAGCTTCTTTCTTAGAACTGCACGCCTGTGGAATTGTCTTCCGTTTTCCTGCTTTCCAGCTGTCTATAATATGGTTGTCTTCAAGTCCAACGTGAACAAGTTTCTGATGAGCCGTTCCACTTAAGTTAACAAATTTACCGAACTGCCATTACTATCGATTACTATATTATCCTTTTGACTACTCTACACTCTTTAACCCTTATCCTTGAGTGGCCTATCGGCCTTGATAAGTGGTGACGCCTATGTAAAAAACAAAAAAAAAACAAGTTCTTGATGAACCATCCCCCTACGTAATCCAATTTACAAAATTTCCACTACTTATGTATACCTATTAACCCTTATCCTCAAGTGGCCTTCGGGCCTTGATAAGTGGTAGCTCCTTTAAAAAAAAAAAAAAAATATCTATTTATCAACATGATGTATAAAACAAGGATCGTAATGTTAACTTCTCAAATTTTCGAGGTATAGAGCTATAGGCCGTGGCATGTGACCGACCCACATGTTACACTAAATGTCTTGAAAACGGTCTGCGTATTGTTACATTGAGTCGTGTTATGATATCTAACCATGTTAAATAGATGGCCACATTCAATGCCGCCAAGACTAAACTAGTTTCATTCAATAATTACAAGAAACCTTCTCTACCACCTATAGCAATGGCCAACGACTCTTTATCTGAGGGTACGTCTTTCAAGCTCCTTGGCCTCACGTTCACAGGAAATATGAGTTGGAACAATTACATCGAGGTCATTGCTAGGGCCACTGCAAGGAAGGTGGGCTCTCTCTACCGTGCTAGAAAACTACTAACACCCGAAAGTATCCTTTACCTCTATAAGGCCACCATTCGCCCATGTATGGAATACTGTTGTCACATTTGGGCTGGTGCATCTGCTACTCGTCTCTCGCTCCTAGACAAGGTTTAGAAGAGAGTTGCAAATCTGATAGGCCCTGAACTGGCATCTAAGCTTCAGCCTCTGTCCCATCGACGAAACATTGCATCCCTCTGCCTGTTCTACAAGATGCCCTTTTCTCTTCCCTGCAACCTCTCTCCCACAGAAGAGACGTTGCGAGCCTATCCTTGTTTTACCGTTATTTCCATGGCAGATGCTCGTCTGAACTCCAATCTCTGGTCCCCCCTCGCCAATCTTTCACGAAAAACACCCGTCTAGCTGAATCCACTGTGAAAAATTTCCCCCACTCTATATCTGTGCCTAAATCAAAACGCGGATTCCATGAACAAAGCTTCTTTCTTAGAACTGCACGCCTGTGGAACTCTGTTCTGTCTGCCTGCTTCCCTCCGGACTACAACTTGGATGTCTTCAAGTCCAATGTTAACAAATTCCTAATGAACCGCCTCCTTAAGTAAACACTTCATCAAAGCTCCACACTAACGTAATGTACTTGCAATAACCCTTATCCCTGAGTGGCTTCCGGGCCTTGATAAGTGGTGATCACTGTGTAAAAAAAAAAAAAAAAAAAAAAAAAAGTATTTTAATGGTGAATGCTCTAACGAACTGCAAGCACTTGTGCCCCCACAACGTGAACACCCTCGACAAACCCGACAGGCTGCAAAATCCCACCCCGGCACTGTAGAAATCCCTAGATGTAAAAGATCTTTCTACTCCAGTAGTTTCTTCCCCAGAACTGCTAGACTTTGGAATTCCATTCCAGGTCCCTGCTTCCCTAACTGTACTGACATGCAGAAGTTCAAGTGCAACGTGAACCGATATCTTGCTGCCCAAATCCCTACATAGTACCCCAGTAGTTGTTGCCCCTGATAGTAGCCCCGTACACCAAGCCTTGTTTGGGGTGAAAATGTAATTAAAAAAAAAATGTAAACGAGTGTATACATTTCGTGTTTGTTTGTGACGTGTCCTAAAAATGTTATTAAATGTCTATCGTATCTTTTATTTTGTTTGCGTGTCCGTTCCATGAGTCACCTGCATCTGTTCTCTGCTCCTCAGCTCTGGAAACCAACCTTTCTCAATAAAAATGATAGATGCAAGTTTGTTTTTTTTCTGGACAAATGAGTTTTTGGTCCCTTTGACAAAAGGAGGGTGGACCTGTAAATTCACCCTTGTCCGTTCATCTATCCGCACTTTTCTCAATAACTACACCTTGGAATTTTTTGAAATTTTGCACAAACATTAAACATGATATGAGTAAAAAAGTTAACAGAACCAATTTTCCGGGAAAACTCTGGTTGCCCCCCCTCCCCCATGGGTGTCTTTCGGGTTAAAATGGTTAAAATTGCTAAAATTGACACCTTTGTGCTTATTAAAAATAAAAAAAAAAACGATTCCTTGGATTTTTATAAAACTTTCTGAAAAGTTGTAACTAACTGATTTCTATATAATTTTATTTGTCTATACTTTGCGATAACTCTTGGGTGTGCCCCAGGGGGACTCTTTTAGGGCTAATAAAAATACTCCATTTTTGGGACTATTTTACCATATTTGTCCAAAGTTTTTTTTATGTTTAGCAGGTTTGCATGGTGCTGAACTCAAGTTTAAATATGTTAAGGTCTTGGAGACTTTTGGGGCTAAATATGGGGTGGGGGGCAAATGATGGACTTAGTCATTTCTTTTTTTGCATGGTGCAGTACTCCAATTTACATATGTTAAGTCCTAAAACTGCACCGTTTGTTCATTTTCACCAGGATTTGACGTCCCCTGGGTGCTCACGGGGGACTATGCATGCTTCACTTGTTATTTAGCCGTTGATGTCACCACTTTCGAATAAGATGATCACGTAGAGATTGGGAGGGGGAAAGCAATGACATAAGCAACTATATGATTTTACTTCATTTCACAAATTTCTCTTTCTTCTTCCTTATCGTTTTTTGTAATTTTTGGATGTATTACTATTTGCGTCGGCCCTGTCGGTGGGGCATTAGAATACGCCGACTACCCCCCTGCAGAGGGTAAAAATCCCTCAATGGGGTTCCTGGATATGACCTTAAACTATATCCAGTGGTGAGGCCCCAGCTTGTGGGCTTTGGGGAGTGTGGAGCCACCCTTTAATTACCATTGCTCCCAGGTCCACTCTGACCCGGAGTGGTAGTACCTGTTAGGGTCCCAACTATGGGTTAAATAGAAACCGACGTGAAAACAACAAATATACTCTATTAAAAAAAATTTTCTTCAAAATCTTTGGATTCGGCATTAAATAACCCGAAAAGGGTTGATATGCCGTAAAACAACCAACCAACCAACTATTTGCGTCGTGACAATGATGTAGGTACTATTTATTTTACTTGACATTCAATATTTCTGTTCGTTCAACATAGAAGCAGCAAATTTTTTTTTTTCACTGTAACTGTACATTGATTTTTATATACCCACCGAATACACCCTTCTCTAAAACTTTTGAGAGACGGAACCAAAGTTGACAAATGTGGTATCATATTGAAGCTCCATCACCCGGATGACAAATATCGAAATTTCACGTCAAACGGACCACTAGAAGTGGGTCAACTGATCAGTTTTCTTCAAGGGGGGCCCCCCCCAAATCCCAAACATCTGTGTGTATGTAGGTTTGTATGTAACGCTAAAACTTTTGACAGACACAACCAAACTTTCATGATTGATTTTTCATTAAAAAGTCATATGGAACGAGATATAACAAACTCCGGGGTTTGTTCCAGTGTTATTTTTATTGTTTGCTGTTCATCGGTTGCTACTCACAGTTAAATAACCTGCAAACGTGTAATAGCAAGCAAAATCGTGTAAACGAATGTGTAGTAGTTGTGCAGTGCAAAGTATGCAGTTGTAGGCTTGCACAGCACACTTTGTTACGTTAGTTTTCAGAACAATCTCCACTCTATTTCCATAATGAGACATTTTCTTTTCTTTACTTCTAGATTCGTAGTACATCATGTTACATTGGAACACAAGCCACTAATCTCTTTCACCCATAGCTCACACAGCACCCGTTGTCATGTTAGTTTTCAGAACAATTTTCACTCTATTTAACCCTTATTCTCGAGTGGCCTCTGGGCCTTGGTAAGTGGTTATTCTCTTGTAAAAAAAAAAAAAAAAATTACATAATGAGACATTTTTTTGTTTGCAGTAAATCATGTTAGATACATTCCACTAATCTCTTTCGCCCATAGCTCACACAGCACATTTTCTCGCATTAGTTTTCAGAACAATCTTCACT
Source organism: Euprymna scolopes (assembly GCF_053919585.1). NCBI lineage: Eukaryota > Metazoa > Mollusca > Cephalopoda > Sepiida > Sepiolidae > Euprymna > Euprymna scolopes. Next base: position 14,284,977 of record NC_136527.1, on the reverse strand, counting down.
CTATTTCCATAATGTGACATTTTTTTGTTGTCTTTCTCTGATTAGTTTCTTTTTACGCTTATATGTATTTTGAAAAAATTATATTCCAATTTTTGTCTTTTTAGAAATTTACCAAACTCAGACATTTAGAACTGGAAAACAGCGGTAAGAATTAAAATTTTTGTTTAGATACTTGTACAGTTTAATCAAGGCATTAAAAAATGAAAAGATCAAAAAAGGTTATATTGTACGTATCCGTTATGGAATGAAGTTCTCCGAAAAAAAATTTCACTTAATTTCATCAAGTAGTTTTTTTTTTTTTTTTTTTTTTTTACAGCGAAAAAACAATTTGTTATGATACCAAGCAAAAGGTTCAATTTTTTAGGAAGAAAAGCTAGTATTAAAAATGGGGAGGGAGTGTTGGCGCTTTAAACTGAGTTATCTCCCTTTGGCATGTTCAAAAGTTTCCAAGATGGCTGACTTCAACACGCTCTCATAAAAACGTGTTTTCCGCTGTAAAAAAAAAAAAAAAAAAATACTCTATCAAATTAAGTGAAATTTTTTTCCGGAGTTCATCAGTCCAAAATGGATACGTAAAATATAACCTTTTTTTCCGATATTTTCATTTTTTAATGTCTTGATTAAACTGTACAAGTACCTTTTTTTTTTTTTTTTTTTTTTTTTTTTTCTATTTTATTTAAAAACACTTATTTCTATTTTTGTTAAATCTTTCTGCCGCTTCTACACGATTGGGACGATATTTCAGAAATCGTAAAACTGAATTTCACATGAAAACAATGGTATCTACGTATTCCTCATATTTTTAAGATGATTAGATCCCCCCCCCCCAAAAAAAAAAAAAATTGCGAAAATCGATGAGGTAGAAAATTAAAGGAAATCTAAAAAAGAATCTGAAGAAAAGGATTGAGAGGCACAGGAGAGTTCTAAAGGGAGGTAATTTTCCCATTTCAATTTAAACAAGATTGCTTTAAAGTAGAAAATTATTTATTAAAGAAAATAGAATTTGATGAAAACGATGGTCTTTGCTAATGTAAAACAAAAGAGACTTCAAAAGGGAGGTAATTTTCCGTTTCGATTTATTTTATAAAAACAAGATGGCTGCAATTTTTCACCTGCTAACGCAGTTAAAGTTTTTTACTTAATAAATCAGTAATATTCACGTAATTTTGACTGCATAATTTGGAAGCTAACATTGTAATTTATTAGAATTGAAAAGAAAAATGCATTAAAAACCATTATTATTTTATCTGAAAATTCCATTTATCGACTACAAAATTTTGTCCCACTACTGTAGAAGTGCATTTCTTTTTTTTTTTTTTTTAATTAAAAAAGAAATTGTTTAAAATGGGAAAACTTTCAAAAAAGGAAAAATAGAAAAAAAATGTAGTTAACTTTCACAGCAACTAAGAAGGCTGAACTGCTTGCTTGGCATTTTGCCTCTAACTCCACCTTAAACCTCCAAAAACCACTCCCTCCCAAATTCCCTTTTTTTAACAAAAGCTGCACTCAATCTCATCAAGACGATCTTGTTTAAATCAAAACGGAAAATTACATTCCTTATTAAATTTAGACAAGGTACGACTGTTGAATAGTTGGTGGGTTCATATTGTTGTATATTGTTTATATTGGAGGCGATGATATATTAAAACGTGTCATGTGTTATCTAGTGAATGTAAGATATTGTTCTTTTAACAGACAGATAATAAACGTATAAATCGTATGTATGTTGTTTAGCCAGGGGGGCATGATATTGACGTGTAAACTGAGTCATGTTGTATCAGACTTATCTCACGGGATATTTTTACAGTTCATATGTAAGAAGAATAATATATGCTTCATACCTTTTTCTTGACGAGTTCTTCTGTATCTTCCCGCTACTCCGTGACGAACCATGAAGCGATCACCATCCAATTGAGACATCTGTTCTTATTTGTGAAACCATTAAAACAACTCTTTATATTTTTATATTATAAATTTATTACAGTTGTCTCAAATGGTTTTCACAGGATCTGCAGTTAGTCTACATTTTCTGTTCATACAGCCCGCTCTTAGCTGTCTGTCCACCCTTGTCTAGACGTCTGTCCGCTCTGATGGTCAATCCTCAACTCTTTGAATCTCTCCAAAATTAACTACATCACGTGTTCTCTTAGGTCACCTAATTACGTGTCTATTACCAATCTAATCCACAAGGGATAAGGGTTATTGCGTGTACAGTCACCTAATTACGTGTCTCAGACCAACCTAATGTTTCCATCTAGTTATTTGTTTATCCAAATCCAAAAGAATGTTTACATCTATTTTCTATTTTCGCATTCTTTTTGCAATTCACACGTCAATCATTTATTCCCCAGTTTAATTGTTTATTCTTCTAATCATAATAACTGATCCAGCGAGCATCCGTCGCTCAAATCAATTAATAAGAATACAATAACAATAATAATGTTTTGACCATTGCTCCCGCTTGCCACAGTTAACAGATACTACGCTATGATCACAGCCTAAAGGGTCATAACATTACAATATCAGGACAACATATAACGGGGACACGGAACAAGAGGATGATAAAGATATATCTGTTTACACCACAGCAACGACTGTGACGATTCCTGGGGACTTGCTATTTTCAATTGTTCAATATCTAACCTATTTTTAATCATTATTTCTGAACTTGTATTGTCCATTCTTTTAACTGACATATTTAAGATCCAATTACTTCTAAAAGAATGAACAATCGACTGAATTCCTAAATTAAATTCTATCGCTGACATAAATAATAGGATTTCAATATGTATTCTTTTTTTGTTTAAACTTTTCTTACTGGTTTCGATTCTAACCTTTTCCAAATATCATTTTGAAACTTATCTAGTTTCCCTTATTACTTACTGGGGTATGTCCCGTTTCATAGCATTAGGATCACGCTAGCACGGAGTTCACTTCATTCTTTAAAGAACGTATGGAAATCTCCAATCAAGAAAGAAATCAAGACCAAGGTCTTCAAAACCTGCATGGAGTCAATCCTTCTATACGGCTCAGAATCATGGACGCTAAGCGTATCACGCCGAAAACATGTCGATAGTAAATATACAATAATGCTTTGATTAGCCTCCTAAATAGTCCCCCGTCTGATAGTGATCAGGCTCAATGTTGTTTAACTTTACTGATCTAACGAAAACCAGTCCAAAATCAGTGCTTGTGTTAATATATATAGATTAGACCCGGATATAAGAGACCCGAATATAAGAGATATCTTATCTGGTCCAAAACCAGTGCTTGTGTTAATATATATAAAATAGACTCGGATATAAGAGACCCGAATATAAGAGATATCTTATCTGGTCCAAAACCAGTGCTTGTGTTAATATATATAAATTGGACTCGGATATAAGAGCCCCGAATATAAGAGATATCTTATCTGGTCCAAACCAGTGCTTGTGTTAATATATATAAATTAGACCCGGATATAAGAGACCCGAATATAAGAGATATCTTATCTGGTCCAAAACCAGTGCTTGTGTTAATATATATAAATTAGACCCGGATATAAGAGACCCGAATATAAGAGATATCTTATCTGGTCCAAACCAGTGCTTGTGTTAATATATATAAATTAGACTCGGATATAAGAGACCCGAATATAAGAGATATCTTATCTGGTCCAGAACCAGTGCTTGTGTTAATATATATAAATTGGACTCGGATATAAGAGACCCCGAATATAAGAGATATCTTATCTGGTCCAAACCAGTGCTTGTGTTAATATATATAAATTAGACCCGGATATAAGAGACCCGGATATAAGAGATATCTTATCTTGCCCAAACCAGTGCTTGTGTTAATATATAAATTAGACCCGGATATAAGAGATATCTTATCTGGTCCAAACCAGTGCTTGTGTTAATATATATAAATTAGACCCGGATATAAGAGACCCCCAATATAAGAAATATCTTATCTGGTCAGTAAATATACAATAATGCTTTGACTAGCCTCCTAAATAGTCCCCCGTCTGATAGTGACCAGGCTCAATGTTGCTTAACTTTACTGATCTAACGACAAACATAATGATATTTATATCTGTTTACACCACGGCGACGACTGACGATTCCTGGGGACTTCATATTATTATTACGGAAATGAAGAGTTAGTTCGTTTACACATTTACCTTTTTGGTGGAATGACGACAGACGAAAACAACAGTTTTTAGATGATGCTTTATTCATACCAGCTGGATGATTAATGATGATCAGGGATTCAAGCCTTCTCAATTACATTGTCAAGAGGGTGTCAGCTCCCAGTGTGGCTTACTCAAGCTCCCTCGTGCTTTGTCTCTCACTGTGACTCTCCTCTTAACTTGAACCCTGTCTCAATATATTGAGAATCTCTTTTCTTGATAACGTCAGAGGCATGCTCCGCCACATGAAATTTATTAACGCGGATTTTTCCTGTGTAATGTCCAAACACACTTTTGGCAAGCAAAGAATTCCCAATTTTGAATTGTTCAATATCTAACCTATTTTTAATCATTATTTCTAAACTTGTATTGTCTATTCTTTTAACTGACATATTTAATATCCAGTTATTTTTATAAAAGAATGAACAATCGACTGCTTTCCTAAATTAAATGTCGATCTCTGACGTAAATGATATTTGGTTTATTTGCGAGACCAATTGCAATCATTCTGCATTCCTAGGATTTTAATATGTATTCTTTTTTTTTTAAACTTTTTTTTTTTTTTTACATAGGTATAACCACTTATCAAGGCCAAGAGGCCACTCGAGGATAAGGGTTAAAGAGTGTACAGTAGAAATTGGACAATATAGTAATCGTTAGTGATAGAAATTGGGTAAATTTGTTAACTTAAGTGGAACTGCTCATCAAGAACTTGTTTACGTTAGACTTGAAGACAACCATATTGTAGTCAGCTGAAAAGCAGGAAAACAGAAGACAATTCCATAGGCGTGCAGTTCTAAGAAAGCTTTGCTCATGAAATCTACATTTAGGTTTAGGCACAGATAAAGAATGGGGGAAATTAGTGATAGTGTTTTCTGTAGATGAGTGTTTCTTGTAAAAGTTTGGCGAGGGGGGGGGACCATAGAGATAGGAACTCAGCCGAGCACTTGCCATGTCTAGTTTGCTTTCTTACTGGAGTCTGTTCCTTCTCATAACATGACATCATCCTTTTCTGGATAAAGTGTTGTCATCAAACCTTCTTCCCAGCAGAAACTACTTCCTTTTTAGAGATGAGGGCGAGGCTAGTGTACTATTCGTTTTATTGGTTCATCTTTCTAAGTAAATCTTAACAAAGGGACATAACTCCTGTTGCTTAATATAATTCAAGGGAGATAACTTGGATATGGTTGTGGGGAGGTAACTCTAGAATAATCTGAGGCACTGTTTTACAATCGTTCACTGTGCAGAGGAAGACAATTCTCTTTTACTAAGAGATTCATTCATTTTTTCATCTAATTTAGGAGGTTCTGGATATGACCTTAAACTATATCCGATAGTGAGGCCCCAGCTTGCGGGCTTTGAGGAGTGTGGAGCCACCCTTTCATTGCCATTGCTCCCAGACAATTTTTATTTTTATTCCTTTTCTCCACGTTAAAAAACGACCCTGGTGTCTAACTCTGTCCCATGGGGAGGCATTGTAAATAGGAACAATAGACCAGATATATACAAGTAAAAAGTAAAAACATTAATATATTCAAGTAATAAGTATAGAGATACGTTAATATATAGTAATAATTAGTAATAATTGGTAATAATTGGTAATAATTAGTAATAATTAGTAATAATTGGTAATAATTGGTAATAATTAGTAATAATTGCTAATAATTAGTAATAAATAGTGATATTTACAACTAGAAATAAAAATAGATTTTGCGCTATTAAAATTCATACTAGAATTGTCCGAAAGGTGGTTAGAGTACTTGGAAAAATCAATTGTAAAAAGTGATATTCTCTTGTAGATTTGTGGGAACAGTGTAGATTATGTAGCCAGACTTGTTCCTTGCTAATAGAGTCAGATGGTTTTGTGGCCAGGTTCGAATCTCCCAACCAGCTGTAATCATAACTCCCTGCATTGATAAATTCCTGAAAGGATGAAACATTTATGTCCATTGGTATTAAAAAAATTATCATAGTAATAATTTTTTATATATATATATATATATATATATATATATATGGTGTCCAGAAAGTCTGGCTACATAATGTTGGACTTTGTGGACACCCTGTAAGTGAGTGTATATAATATATATATATATGTGGCCTGGCTAGGTCACAGGGGAGACAACCGACAAAAAAAACCCTAAGCAAAATTCATTCCAAAGCAGTAAAACTAAAGCTGGCTTGATAGGACACTATATATATATATATATATATATATATATATATATATATAATGTCATGTCATGTCATGTCATATGCTACTGGTACCATGTAACCCAGTACTACCTTCCTCATGGTCGGTTCACCAGCGACTAAACTGGTTCCCCCACCAGACTTGTTTGGTGAGGAGGGTGGCTAGTCTCCCTGAATGATTAAAAACAAGACCTTCCAAAGGGCGAATGATCCCTTTTTCGTGGTCAACGGCCAACTAGTACCATGTGTGTTTGTGTGTGTGTTGGGGGTGGAGAGGGATCCCGTAAGCCGTGGTGAAGGCAACCTTTCTAGGAGAAGCATATCTCTGATTTAAAAAAACCATAAAGTGGGAGACCAGTACCCGCATTAAGCTGGTTTGCAGTTTAACTTGTTGCTGGCTATCTTGCTCTTGCTTGTTACTGGATCTCAACATTTTGAACCGAGAGAGAGACTTAGCTGTCATACAAAGCTAAGACTCTGTAACATCATCTTTGTATAGATACTCCCTCAGGTATTTGTCTATAAAAGTGGTCCTGTGGCGAGGGAAAAGTTGTGACGTGTGGAGGCTTGAAATGCTGGAAGCATGTAAAAATTGATCTCAATGACCATCTTCAGTGTCATGCCTGCTTGAACGTGTGAATTCATCGGTAGAACTTAAAAAAAAGAAGTCATTTTTGGGCTCATGGACTTTAAGTGTCTGAGGGAGTGGCATTCGTCTGACAAGACGTTGCAATCATCATATACACATATATACAAATGTAAGCAAATTTGGGCATATTTTATTGGTTTGAAAATATAGGTTCTTTTCTTTTTTTTTTTTTCTTTAACCAGTTGTCATAAAAATTTAACCATAGCTGCGGTGATATTTAAAAAATAAATTTTTTTTTTAAATAAAAATATTTATACAAGCAAAAGTACCCGTCGTTGACTGGGTTTAAAAACAGCCTACAGAATTTATGAAAGTATGATAGGTTATGAAAAGGAAGGGTTGTAAAGAGATAGCTTCGAATTTGAGGGTATCAAAACCAAAGCAAGATATGATGAAAGTAAAAATAAAATATATAAACCCCATAATTCATTATACCATACCTGTTCGCACTGAAACACTTATCACAATATTCTGTGGATCTATATTAAAAAACCTTGTTAAACTTTGTCACATATTTCCATTCTATTGTGGTCAGGCGCGAACGAACACCCCATAATTTAATTATACCATATTTCTTCAAACTGAAACATAATTATCAAAGTATACTTACGCAGATAGATATGAAAAGTCTTTATTAAAGTTTGTGCCTATTTCCATTCTATGAAGGCCAAGCGCGAACGCAGAACCCACAATTTTAATGAACCACCGTTCTGCCAGATCAAACATACCCACTCCTGTGTCTCGATACATCTATCATTATATGTAATCAGTTTTTTAAAATGGTCAACCATATAGGAATCTATTTGTGACCAGGCACACACACACACACACACACACACACACACACACACACACACACACACACACACACACACACACACAGCCTCATATTATAGATATATATATATTTCCAGTTTAACCTGTCTTTTTCTTTTTTTTTTTTCTTTTTTTTAATGCTAACGAAGCTTATAATACTAATATTAATAACACCAAAATCTAGTTTTTAACGTTACAAAAAATGAAAATGCGACGATAGTTGTAGAGAATTTGTAAACGTAGCTTTAAAAGTTTCATCTTTGTTTTATTAAAGGGTTTCATTCTTTTGTATTTTTTAGGGTTGGAGACTGATTTTTTTGAAAACCTTACCGTAACTTACGTAACTTTTGGGTTTGTATTACTGTACACATAGATTCGAAAAAGTTGTCAAAAAACAAATATATGACAAATAAATGTTATCAAAGGCAAGATAAGTTACTTTTCTACCAAACTGGATATATTTTTTGTGTTTTTATTCAATGTAATATGTTTATTCAGCTCGAAAACCATACAGTGTTTAGCAATATATTGGAACATTCAAGATGGCGTCTTATTCTCTCTTTAACACGGTAAGTGTGGAAAAAGATGTTATAAATAAAAAATCCGGATAAAATACTGTTAAAAACTCGCTCAATATATGTTACCGTGACATAGGTTGACATATATTCGGTGTGTTTTTAATAGTATTTTGTATAGTTTTTTTATTTATAACACCTTTTTCCATACTTACTGTGTTAAAGAGGGTGTGAGACGCCATCTTGAATTTTCGAATACATCGGTAAACACTGTATGCTTTTCGAGCTGAATAAACATGTTACATTGAATAAAAACACAAAAAATATATCCAGTTAGGTAGAAAAGTAATTTATGCTTGCCTTTGATAACATTTATTTGTTATATATTTGTTTTTTGACAACTTTTTCGAATCTGTGTACAGTAATACAAACACCACTTTTTTGTTTTCATTACATGAAAACATCGTTGGTTCTCGGTTTTCGCTTAATAATAGTCACGTACAGACAGCATTTTGTATTATGTTATCAATTTTATTTACATTTAAAAAAATTCATTGCAATGCAGCTTTCTATTTTTGATGTTTTGATTTCATAAAAAAATATCATTGAATCGCGCTTTCTTAAATTATGAGATGAAAAACAAGGGAGACAACTCTTTCACTAAGAGAGTTGTCTCCCTTTGCAGAGTGAATGCTTGTAAAACTGCCAATCTGAGCCAGCTAACGAAGCAATTAATCATTGCTAAAATTTTTTATTGAAACAAAAATATTTTTGTCTTTTTCGTTCCAGATATCAGTGTTAATGCCATAAAACAGATATTGACCATTTCACAATTGGTGAGTTTTTATTTTTATTTTTATTTGTATGTGTATATCTTATCAAAGTCTAGAATTGGCTATGTCGAGATCTATTTCTATTTGATCTATTGCGATTATATATACACATTAGTGTTGGGACGATTAATCGGAATCGGAATATTTGAGGGAACCGGGATCAGAGAAATTTGTACCAGTTTTCCGATGCCAAAACGATTCTTTTAATTTGTTTAAAATTAAATCTTCGAATTGCTAGTAATAAATGATAAAATAATAAATATTGTTTTTAAACCACCGGTGGTTAAAATTAATATATACCCCATCGCAAGTATATTTTTACGCTTAGGAAAATGTTTGCATATTTAACATGTGTGTTTTTTACGGTAATCAGAGAAAGAATACAACTATATTGTTAAATATTTAGAGATTTATAAAGAATCAGAATCTGTAATTTAGTACGGAATTGGTAATTGAATCGGAATTGGGAAAAATATTGAAATCGTCCCAACACTAATACATATATAATATTGGGATTGACTACAATTGAAATGAATGAATCTCGTCTGGAGGAAGCAATAGTTTTATTAGAAATCGAAATGGATTCTGGTGGATTTGATTTCTTAATTATGATTTCATTAAAAAATTTTAAAGATTTGATTTTATGTTATGGTACGTTATTGCGTTCTTTTGATTTAAATAAATATTCAATTAATGTGTAATTGTTTTTTATTCCAATAATTATTCGATTAATCTATATAATTTTTTTATTTAAATATTTGATTAATCTATATTAAAATTTTTTGATTTACATATTTATAAAATTTTTTATTTAAATATTTGATTCATCTATGCAATAAAATTTTGGTTTAAACAAATATTTGATTAATCGATCTAATTTTTTTATTTAATATTTGATTAATCGATCTAATTTTTTTATTTAAATATTTGATTAATCGATCTAATTTTTTTATTTAATATTTGATTAATCTATATTAACATTTTTATTTACATATTTGATTAATCTGTATTAAAATTTTTATTTAAATATTTGATTAATCTATATTAAAATTTTTATTTAAATATTTGATTAATCTATATTAAAATTTTTATTTAAATATTTGATTAATCTATATTAAAATTTTTATTTAAATATTTGATTAATCTATATTAAAATTTTTATTTAAATATTTGATTAATCTATATTAAAATTTTTTGATTTACATATTTATAAAAGTTTTTATTTAAATATTTGATTCATCTATACAATAAAATTTTGGTTTAAACAAATATTTGATTAATCGATCTAATTTTTTTATTTAATATTTGATTAATTTATATTAAAATTTTTATTTAAATATTTGATTAATTTATATTAAAATTTTTATTTAAATATTTGATTAATCTATATTAAAATTTTTATTTAAATATTTGATTAATCTATATTAAAATTTTTATTTAAATATTTGATTAATCTATATTAAAATTTTTATTTAAATATTTGATTAATCTATATTAAAATTTTTATTTAAATATTTGATTAATCTGTATTAAAATTTAAATATCTATACAATAAGTTTTTGGTTTAAACAAATCTATATAATTTTATTTAAATAAATATTCGATTAATCTATATAATTTTTTATTTAAATAAATATTTGATTTATTTATATAATTTTTTGATTTTAAAAAAATATTCAATTAATCCATATAATTGTTTAAGTATTTGATTAATCTATATTTTTTATTTTAATATATAATTTATGAAATTTTTTAAAGTAAATATTTGATTTGTTTATACAATAAGTTTCTTATTTAAACAAATATTTGATTAATCTATATAATTTTTTAAATAAATATTTAATTTATGTAATATTTTATTTAAATAACTTTTTGGTTAATCTATGATTTTTTTTATTAAGTAAATATTTACGTAATTTTTTTGTTTAAATAAATATTTGATTCTATATAATTCTTTAATTTAAATATTCGATTAATCTTTATAAAAATTTCCTGATTTAAATAAATTTTTGATCATTGTCATTTTTTTATTTAAATAAAAATTTGATTAATCTATATAATTTTTTATTTAAATAAATATGCGATTAATCTAAAAATTTTTTGATTTAAATAAATTTTTGCTCAATCTTATAAATTTTCGTTGTGTGTGTGTGTGTGAGAGAGAGAGAGAGAGACACACACAGACATGGTTTATCTTTGCTTAAAGGCAACCCACCCAGGCAAGTAAGGTATCGAAATGAAGCTTATAACCCAGCGGATGTTTTAGTGATATTTATATCCATGTTTGGTGTATGGAAATGCAAAATAATAACGATTTACTAAACGTTTTATTTACTAAATATTTTTTTCGGTACAAGGACGTAACTTTGCCCAGCTGGGAAAACTTGGGTTCTTGTATATATAATTTTTTTATTTAAATAAATACTTGATTAATATATATAAATTTTTTATTTAAATAAATATTTGATTAATTTGTATAATATTTTTTATTGAAATAAACATTTTATTAATTTGTATAATATTTTTTATTGAAATAAATATTTTATTATTCTATATAATTTTTTTTTTGTGATTTAAATAATCGATTAATCTATTTAATAATTTTTTATCATAATTTCAGTTGGATTTTTAGTTGTAATCAATACGTTCCTTTGTACAAAATCGATATTTTAGTCTGAATAGCCATTTTATTTTATTTAACATTTAAAACACCCTACAGTAGTACATAAAAACTTGGTTTTAGATGCTTTTTTCCCCATTATACCACATGCTCAAGATCAGAGGGGAGAGAATCAGAGAAATAAATTTTTGATCATTGTCATTTTTTTATTTAAATAAAAATTTGATTAATCTATATAATTTTTTATTTAAATAAATATGCGATTGATCTAAAAAATTTTTGATTTAAATAAATTTTTGCTCAATCTTATAAATTTTCGTTCTGTGTGTGTGTGTGTGTGTGTGTGTGTGTGTGTGTGTGTGTGTGTGTGTGTGTGTGTGTGTGTGTGACATGGTTTATCTTTGCCTAAAGGCAACCCACCCAGGCAAGTAAGGTACCGAAATGAAGCTTATAACCCAGCGGATGTTTTAGTGATATTTATATCCATGTTTGGTGTATGGAAATGCAAAAAAATAACGATTTACTAAACGTTTTATTTACTAAATATTTTTTCCGGTTCAAGGACTTAACTTTGCCCAGCTGGGAAAACTTGGGTTCTTGTATATATAATTTTTTTATTTAAATAAATATTTGATTAATTTGTATAATATTTTTTATTGAAATAAATATTTGATTAATTTGTATAATATTTTTTATTGAAATAAATATTTTATTATTCTATATAATTTTTTTTTTTTGTGATTTAAATAATCGATTAATCTATTTAATAATTTTTTATCATAATTTCAGTTGGATTTTTAGTTGTAATCAATACGTTCCTTTGTACAAAATCGATATTTTAGTCTGAATAGCCATTTTATTTTATTTAACATTTAAAACACCCTACAGTAGCTACATAAAAACTTGGTTTTAGATGCATTGAAAGTACCTGGCACTTTTTTTCCCCATTATACCACATGCTCAAGATCAGAGGGGAGAGAATCAGAGAACTTGGTCTTTTTAGCGATCTTGGCAACGAATTTGATGTACATATATTCTCTTTTCTCTTCCCTGCAACCTCTTTCTCACAGAAGAGACGTTGCGAGCCTGTCCCTGTTTTATCGCTATTTTCATGGCAAGTGCTCGTCTGAGCTCCACTCTTTGGTCCCAACCCTCGCCAAACATTCACGAGAAACACTCGTTTGGCTGCAAACACTATCAATAATTTCCCTCACTCTTTATCTAAACCTAAACGTAGATTCCATGAACAAAGCTTCTTTCTAAGAACTACACGCCTGTGGAACTCTCTTCCGTTTATCTGCTTTCCAGCCGACTACAATATGGCTGTCTTCAAGTCAGATGTAAACAAGTTCTTGATGAGCCATTTCCCTTAAGTAATCCAATTTAACCAAGTTTACACTTCTAACGATTACTATGATATTGTCCTTTTGATCACTTTAACCCTTATCCTAGAGTGGCTTCTGGGCCTTGATAATAAGTGGTGATTCCCTTGTAAAAAAACAAAGAAAAACTCAACAATCTATAATTAATAATATTGCTTATAAAGCCAGTATTAATATACTTCACGAGAACCTGGATTCAATGAGTGACTAGCAAGACTTAAGAGACTAGCGTTGCCCGGGCGTTTGAAGGTGTTTAAAAAAAAAAAAAAAAAAAAAAAATGTGGTAGTAGGCAGGCAGGTCGACTGGAACCTGTGACACGAAGGCGGAAAAGAAAGTGAAATAATAACACGACCGAAAGTGTAAAGCGTTCAAATTTAGCGATGTCAACTATTATGCCATAGCGGATGGCGAAATGAATGTGAAATGTGGCTGTAGGCCAGTTAAGATTTCCGGTTTCTGGTTGTTGGAGGAAAATCAGCTCCCGCAAAAAAGGGATAATCTTGCCCTGATGATTCCTGAAACGATAAAACACTACTGCCTGTAGGTTTTTTTTTTACATGGAGGTCACCACTTATCAAGGCTCGGAAGCCACTCGGGGATAAGGGTCATTGCGTGTACAGTAATCAATGAGATAGTATTGTAGTAATCGTTAGTATTGGAGATTTGATAGAGCGTCTTACTTAAGGAGGCGGTTTGTTAGGAATTTGTTTATGTTGGACTTGAAGACATCCAAGTTGTAGTCGGGTGGGAAACAGATAAATGGAATGGAGGTATTTTTAAAAAAAAAATATTATACTAAATAATTATGTCAACCCCTTTAAAAACTCGGTTCTTATCGTTGAGCATTTTACAGTTGAAATAAAGTCGGTCAATTTAGCTCGTATGCACAGATCATGAAGATATAATCATTAGATCACTATCACCGTCTCAACATCTATAAATATAAAAGCGAAAATGTATGTCTGTATGTGTGTTCATTTTTTCTGTGTGTCTACAAAAGGCTTTTTTCAGAGAAGCGGTTGGTCGATTTACAACTTTTAAAAACTTTTATATCACATATAAATCGTAATATCTCACAGTTAACAACGAAGCTCGCATGTCTATTTAATTTGCTCGATTTTGGGAAGATAAATATTCAACATTTGTCGCTCGCCGCATGTGGGTTAGTCTTTTTCCTATAACATCTTGGGAAGATACTATCCCTCAGTCAAACTTGACCTCATTAACTTATTAAAATGGCCACCTGCCAAATCCAAGTAATTAAATAAATTCAAACGTCTTTCCATTAGCATCTCGCAGTGGGGCAATAGTTAACGTTGCACTTTTTTTTTTCACACTTTAATTTACAACTTTGCCTCAACAGTTCAGGTTCGATCCTCATACTTACTTTTTTTTTTTTTTTTAACCTCTCACCCCTGGAGTTTCCACACACACCTCCAAACACCCAGGCAATGCCGGGTACCCCTTGCTAGTTTAAAAATAAATGTTGAAATTTGGCTGAGACGGTTTGTTCCTAGCTAATGGAGTGAGAGATGACTTCGTTGCTGGGTTTGAATTTCCCGACCTTTAGGAAATCATGTCACCCCTGCATAGTGTTTCATCCTTTCGGGAATCATCATTGCAGGGTGACAAGATCTTTACCTGTCGGGAGATTCGAACCCAGCTACGAAGCCATCTCTGACTCCGTTTACAAGGAACAAACCTCACGGCTAATATCAACCACGAGAAATATCGTTGAAATTTTAATATTTATTTTTTTAAATATCATAACATCCGGCTATAGTGATCTAATTCTTATAACATCATAATTTCTGCATGCGAGCTTAGGTTTTTTTTTTTTTTCACATAGGCATCACCACTTATCAAGGCCCAGGGGCCACTCGAGGATAATGGTTAAAGAGTGTACAGTAGTCAATTGGACAATATAGTAATCGTTAGTAATGGAAATTTAACTTATCAAAACTTGTTTATATTGGACTTGAAGACAACCATATTGTAGTCCTCTGGAAAGCAGGAAAACAAAAGACAGTTCCACAGGCGTGCAGTTCTAAGAAAGAAACTTTGTTCATGGAATCTACGTTTAGGTTTAGGCACAGATAAAGTGTGGGGGGGGGGTTATTGATAGTGTTTTCAGATAGACGAGTGTTTCTTGTGAAAGTTTGGCGAGGGGAGGACCATAGATTAAAGCTCAGACGAGTACTTGCCATGAAAATAATGATAAAGCAGAGACAGGCTACATCTCTTACTAACTTTCTATTTAAACTTTTGAAGTGCTCAACAATAAGAACCGAGTTTCATCTCTGACTTCATTAGCAAGGAACAAACCCCACGGCCAATCTCAACCGCAAGAAATAAATATTTGAAAGATGAGGAATAAAAGTTATACATAATGTTATAATCAGAACAATGAGGAAAAAATTAAGGGGAAATTTAAGTAAAAACCTTTTTAGACCATGACGTTTCGAAGGTAAAATGCTTCTCATCAGAAAAGGAAAAGGGTCAGAATTATGCAAATATAGAAACAACTGGCTTAATGACTTTTCAAAATGAAATGAGAATGAAAGGTATAGAATAAAATGGTAAAAAAATAATAAAAAGTAGGTAAATCGGAAGGGTAGTATATATGTAGGTAATATTTAAAAAAATGTATGCTAATCTATATATATGTAGGTAATATATTATATAATTTAGGCTAATCTATATATAGGTAGGTAATATTTTATAAAATTTAGGCTAATCTATATATAGGTAGGTAATATTTAAAAAAAAATGTATGCTAATCTATATATATGTAGGTAATATTTAAAAAATTTAGGCTAATCTATATATATATGTAGGTAATATTTAAAAAAATTTAGGCTAATCTATATATATGTAGGTAATATTTTATAACATTTAGGCTAATCTATATATATGTAGGTAATATTTTTAAATGTAGGCTAATCTATATATAAGTAATATTTAAAAAAAAAAAAAAGGCTAATCTATATATGTAGGTAATATTTTATAACATTTAGGCTAATCTATATATGTAGGTAATATTTTATAAAATTTAGGCTAATCTATATATAGGTAGGTAATATTTTATAACATTTAGGCTAATCTATATATATGTAGGTAATATTTAAAAAAAATGTATGCTAATCTATATATATGTAGGTAATATTTAAAAAAATTTAGGCTAATCTATATATATGTAGGTAATATTTTATAACATTTAGGCTAATCTATATATAGGTAGGTAATATTTTATAAAATTTAGGCTAATCTATATATGTAGGTAATATTTTATAACATTTAGGCTAATCTATATATGTAGGTAATATTTTATAAAATTTAGGCTAATCTATATATAGGTAGGTAATATTTTATAACATTTAGGCTAATCTATATATATGTAGGTAATATTTTATAACATTTAGGCTAATCTATATATATGTAGGTAATATTTTATAACATTTAGGCTAATCTATATATATGTAGGTAATATTTTATAACATTTAGGCTAATCTATATATATGTAGGTAATATTTTATAACATTTAGGCTAATCTATATATAGGTAGGTAATATTTTATAAAATTTAGGCTAATCTATATATGTAGGTAATATTTTATAACATTTAGGCTAATCTATATATGTAGGTAATATTTTATAAAATTTAGGCTAATCTATATATAGGTAGGTAATATTTAAAAAAAATGTATGCTAATCTATATATATGTAGGTAATATTTTATAAAATTTAGGCTAATCTATATATATGTAGGTAATATTTTTAAAAAATATATGCTAATCTATATATTTGTAGGTAATATTTTTAAAAAATATATGCTAATCTATATATATGTAGGTAATATTTTATAATGTAGGCTAATCTATATATATGTAGGTAATATTTAAAAAATGTAGGCTATATGTAGGTAATATTTTTAAAAAATGTAGGCTATATGTATATGTAGGTAATATTTTAAAAAAATATATGCTAATCTATATGTAGGTAATATTTAAAAAAATGTAGGCTAATCTATATCTATAAAGGTAATATGTAAAAATATAGGCTAATTTATATGCATGTAGGTAATATTTTGAAACAAATATAGGCTACTATAAAATAATTGGGATCATTAAAGAATAGCCAATAAGAAAAGATGAAAATAAAAAAAATGGGTTTTTAAAATGTTTTTG
>NC_136527.1:14247611-14262611 GCF_053919585.1 Euprymna scolopes | reverse complement strand
TGTTTCATGAATAACTGAAAGAGATGTTTCATGAATAACTGAAAGAGATGTTTCATCAATAACTGAAAGAGATGTTTCATGAATAACGGAAAGAGATGTTTCATCAATAACGGAAAGAGATGTTTCATGAATAACAGAAAGAGATGTTTCATGAATAACAGAAAGATGTTTCATAAATAACAGAAAGAGATGTTTCATCAATAACGGAAAGAGATGTTTCATGAATAACAGAAAGAGATGTTTCATGAATAACAGAAAGAGATGTTTAATGAATAACGGAAAGAGATGTTTCATAAATAACAGAAAGAGATGTTTCATGAATAACAGAAAGAGATGTTTCATCAATAACAGAAAGAGATGTTTCATCAATAACTGAAAGAGATGTTTCATCAATAACTGAAAGAGATGTTTCATCAATAACTGAAAGAGATGTTTCATCAATAACGGAAAGAGATGTTTCATCAATAACGGAAAGAGATGTTTCATGAATAACAGAAAGAGATGTTTCATGAATAACAGAAAGAGATGTTTAATGAATAACGGAAAGGGATGTTTCATCAATAACGGAAAGAGATGTTTCATCAATAACGGAAAGGGATGTTTCATCAATAACGGAAAGGGATGTTTCATCAATAACGGAAAGAGATGTTTCATCAATAACAGAAAGGGATGTTTCATCAATAACAGAAAGAGATGTTTCATCAATAACAGAAAGAGATGTTTCATCAATAACAGAAAGAGATGTTTCATAAATAACAGAAAGAGATGTTTCATAAATAACAGAAAGATGTTTCATAAATAACAGAAAGATGTTTCATGAATAACAGAAAGAGATGTTTCATAAATAACAAAGAAATGTTTCATCAATAACGGAAAGAGATGTTTCATCAATAACGGAAAGAGATGTTTCATCAATAACAGAAAGAGATGTTTCATAAATAACAGAAAGAGATGTTTCATAAATAACAAAGAAATGTTTCATCAATAACGGAAAGAGATGTTTCATGAATAACAGAAAGAGATGTTTCATAAATAACAGAAAGAGATGTTTCATCAATAACGGAAAGAGATGTTTCATCAATAACAGAAAGAGATGTTTCATGAATAACAGAAAGAGATGTTTCATCAATAACGGAAAGAGATGTTTCATCAATAACGGAAAGAGATGTTTCATCAATAACGGAAAGAGATGTTTCATCAATAACAGAAAGAGATGTTTCATCAATAACAGAAAGAGATGTTTCATAAATAACGGAAAGAGATGTTTCATCAATAACAGAAAGAGATGTTTCATCAATAACAGAAAGAGATGTTTCATCAATAACGGAAAGAGATGTTTCATCAATAACAGAAAGAGATGTTTCATCAATAACGGAAAGAGATGTTTCATCAACAACAGAAAGAGATGTTTCATCAATAACGGAAAGAGATGTTTCATAAATAACAGAAAGAGATGTTTCATCAATAACAGAAAGAAATGTTTCATCAATAACAGAAAGAGATGTTTCATGAATAACAGAAAGAGATGTTTCATGAATAACAGAAAGAGATGTTTCATGAATAACAGAAAGAGATGTTTCATAAATAACAGAAAGAGATGTTTCATAAATAACAGAAAGATGTTTCATAAATAACGGAAAGATGTTTCATGAATAACAGAAAGAGATGTTTCATAAATAACAAAGAAATGTTTCATCAATAACGGAAAGAGATGTTTCATCAATAACGGAAAGAGATGTTTCATCAATAACAGAAAGAGATGTTTCATAAATAACAGAAAGAGATGTTTCATAAATAACAAAGAAATGTTTCATCAATAACGGAAAGAGATGTTTCATCAATAACGGAAAGAGATGTTTCATCAATAACAGAAAGAGATGTTTCATAAATAACAGAAAGAGATGTTTCATAAATAACAAAGAAATGTTTCATCAATAACGGAAAGAGATGTTTCATGAATAACAGAAAGAGATGTTTCATAAATAACAGAAAGAGATGTTTCATAAATAACAGAAAGAGATGTTTCATAAATAACAAAGAAATGTTTCATCAATAACGGAAAGAGATGTTTCATCAATAACAGAAAGAGATGTTTCATGAATAACAGAAAGAGATGTTTCATCAATAACGGAAAGAGATGTTTCATCAATAACGGAAAGAGATGTTTCATCAATAACGGAAAGAGATGTTTCATCAATAACAGAAAGAGATGTTTCATCAATAACAGAAAGAGATGTTTCATCAATAACAGAAAGAGATGTTTCATCAATAACGGAAAGAGATGTTTCATAAATAACAGAAAGAGATGTTTCATAAATAACAGAAAGAGATGTTTCATAAATAACAGAAAGAGATGTTTCATAAATAACAGAAAGAGATGTTTCATAAATAACAGAAAGAGATGTTTCATGAATAACAGAAAGGGATGTTTCATCAATAACAGAAAGAGATGTTTCATGAATAACAGAAAGAGATGTTTCATAAATAACAGAAAGAGATGTTTCATGAATAACAGAAAGAGATGTTTCATGAATAACGGAAAGAGATGTTTCATGAATAACGGAAAGAGATGTTTCATGAATAACAGAAAGGGATGTTTCATGAATAACAGAAAGAGATGTTTCATGAATAACAGAAAGAGATGTTTCATGAATAACAGAAAGGGATGTTTCATCAATAACAGAAAGAGATGTTTCATGAATAACAGAAAGAGATGTTTCATCAATAACAGAAAGGGATGTTTCATCAATAACAGAAAGAGATGTTTCATCAATAACAGAAAGAGATGTTTCATGAATAACAGAAAGAGATGTTTCATGAATAACAGAAAGAGATGTTTCATGAATAACAGAAAGAGATGTTTCATGAATAACAGAAAGAGATGTTTCATGAATAACAGAAAGAGATGTTTCATGAATAACAGAAAGAGATGTTTCATGAATAACAGAAAGAGATGTTTCATGAATAACAGAAAGAGATGTTTCATGAATAACAGAAAGAGATGTTTCATGAATAACAGAAAGAGATGTTTCATAAATAACAGAAAGAGATGTTTCATGAATAACAGAAAGAGATGTTTCATCAATAACAGAAACAGATGTTTCATAAATAACAGAAAGAGATGTTTCATGAATAACAGAAAGAGATGTTTCATGAATAACAGAAAGAGATGTTTCATGAATAACAGAAAGGGATGTTTCATCAATAACAGAAAGAGATGTTTCATGAATAACAGAAAGAGATGTTTCATAAATAACAGAAAGAGATGTTTCATGAATAACAGAAAGAGATGTTTCATCAATAACAGAAACAGATGTTTCATCAATAACGGAAAGAGATGTTTCATCAATAACAGAAAGAGATGTTTCATGAATAACAGAAAGAGATGTTTAATGAATAATGGAAAGGGATGTTTCATCAATAACGGAAAGGGATGTTTCATAAATAACAGAAAGAGATGTTTCATGAATAACAGAAAGAGATGTTTCATGAATAACAGAAAGAGATGTTTCATGAATAACAGAAAGAGATGTTTCATGAATAACAGAAAGAGATGTTTCATGAATAACAGAAAGAGATGTTTCATGAATAACAGAAAGAGATGTTTCATGAATAACAGAAAGAGATGTTTAATGAATAACGGAAAGGGATGTTTCATCAATAACGGAAAGGGATGTTTCATAAATAACAGAAAGAGATGTTTCATGAATAACAGAAAGAGATGTTTCATGAATAACAGAAAGAGATGTTTCATGAATAACAGAAAGAGATGTTTCATGAATAACAGAAAGAGATGTTTCATCAATAACGGAAAGGGATGTTTCATCAATAACGGAAAGAGATGTTTCATGAATAACGGAAAGAGATGTTTTATGAATAACGGAAAGGGATGTTTCATGAATAACAGAAAGAGATGTTTCATGAATAACGGAAAGAGATGTTTCATGAATAACGGAAAGAGATGTTTCATGAATAACAGAAAGAGATGTTTCATGAATAACAGAAAGAGATGTTTAATGAATAACGGAAAGAGATGTTTAATGAATAACGGAAAGAGATGTTTAATGAATAACGGAAAGAGATGTTTAATGAATAACGGAAAGAGATGTTTAATGAATAACGGAAAGAGATGCTTCATGAATAACGGAAAGGGATGCTTCAATAATAACGGAAAGGGATGCTTCAATAATAACGGAAAGGGATGCTTCAATAACA
The DNA here is from genome assembly GCF_053919585.1 of Euprymna scolopes. Classification (NCBI taxonomy): domain Eukaryota; kingdom Metazoa; phylum Mollusca; class Cephalopoda; order Sepiida; family Sepiolidae; genus Euprymna; species Euprymna scolopes. The sequence goes on along the minus strand of NC_136527.1, from coordinate 14,258,396 downwards.
ACAACGCTCTGATTCCCATCTGGCATCAATTGAAATGAATGGCTCTCGTCTTGGGGAGGCTCCATGTTTTGGCAAGCTTCTGGGCTTGACCTTTACTCCTGATCTAAAATGCAACATGTACATTAAATCTGTTGCCAAGGTCGCTGGATAAATGGTGGGATCCGTCTATCGATCCAGTAGATATCTCACTGCTGATGCAATTCTCTATCGATATAAGAGCCAGGTATGTCCAAAAATGGAGTATTGTTGCCACATCTGGGCAGGAGCTGCTAGAAAGGTCTTATCCTGCCTTGATAGAGTTCAAAATAGACTTCGTAGCCTCGTAGGAGATGTCCTTTTCTCTTCCCTACAACCTCTATCTCACAGAAGAGATGTTGCAAGCATGTCTCTGCTTTATCATGATTTTCATGGAAAGTGCTCGTCTGAGCTTCAATCTATGCCCCCTCGCCCCCCTGCGCCAACTTTTCATGAAAAACACTTGTGTAGCTGAAAATACGATAAATAATTTTCCCCACTCTTTATCTGTGCTCATACCAAAATGTAGATTCCATGCACAAAACTTCTTTCTTAGAACTGCACGCCTGTGGAACTCTTCCGTTTTCCTGCTTCCCAATTGACAATTTGGTAGTCTTCAAGTCCAATGTAAACAAATTCTTGATGAGCTGTTCACACTACTAACGATTACTACAATACTGTACACTATTTAATCCTCATTCTCGAGCGACACAATGTTCAACAAGTGAAATCACAGATGCGCCGCTGTACAACTCTGGCTGATCCAAATTATGACAACAGGACCATTGCCAGCACCCTCAAAATGCATCGCAGGATTACCATAAATAACAGGAACGTGCCCAGGGTGATGGAAACAAAGATTCCGACCACGGTTATGGTTTTTGATGTCGTTTCAAGTGAAAGTTAACACCAAAGTGTACCTGGATGTACTGAAGAGTGTATTGGCAGACCCTGGATGTGGCAGCAGGACTCAGTGTCGGCTCACAAGTCCAAAGAAGGAGTGCTACGACTTGTACCCTTCTCTCAACCCCCCCCCTCCAACCTGAACCTGCTGGGCTACTTCATTTGGTCATATGTCAAGAACATCACCAACATGACCTCCCACAACACCAAAGCCAGCCTGATTGCCACCATCCACCCAAGTATTTGCTGGGCTCTTACCGGCGGTTGTGGAAAAGGCATGTTCCCAGTTCTGGACTTGTATCAAGATGATGATTGAGGCTGAAGGCGGTTACATTGAAGCTACCTGAATTGATTTTTTTCAATAAAAGTTTTAAAATAAAGCTGTAGTTCTACCCTGTATTAGCCAATTTCTGCATGTTCATTCGCCATTGTCTGAATCAGAATTTTATCCAACCATTGTTGCACCGTGAAACTCCTTTGTCTTGATCTTTTACCTGTCGAATTGCTTGGTTCGTCGCTCGTTTCATGGCTATTTTAGTCAACAAAACAACTCACGACTCCGCTAAAACAAAAGAAGCCATTTGTAGAATGTTAGGCTTGCGCTAAATCGTGGCTAAGACGCGATTGGGTACATATTTTTTAGCGCTCCCTGACAACACAAAAACACGTGGTCGGAAAAATACCGGTTTAGCGGTAACTCGGTATATAGCACTTTTAGAAATTACCGGTCTGGTAGGGTTAAGAGGGTTAAACGATTTTTTAAACTAATTTTAAGTATTTTTTTTTTTTTTTAGATATCTGTAATAATATCCTGTCCTTCTTTATTTCGTAATTTATTTATATACATTATACCTTTTCCATTTTTTATGCTGCTGTTAAGGTGCAAATGGTGGTAAGTAGGTTTAATTCAAGGGAAGTCACTCTGTTTTTTGGATGACCAAGACAGATAGCTAGGACACGTCTTCGACTGAATCTTAACCCTACTAAACCTGAGCTACTGAACCTAATTTGCGCTGTGCCTGGTTTCCTGAGCAAAACTGAAAAACTGTAAACGCGTTCATCATTTTTGCCTTCCATCTACCGCCAGTATTCAACCTTCGTGTGCCAGTCCGCCCAACAGGTGGCAGCCTCCTTGATGCACAGGTTTAGTTGCATCATCAAAATTATCTCTTTATCCTTCATCAATATATTAATCATCACTATCGTTACTTGATTCAGAAACTCGTGATCAAATTCCATAGCTAATATAACATACGGACCCAACGGGTCACGGGTAGTCCAGTAATTTGATAAAATCAACAGTTGATTTATTTATAAGACAGGAGCGTGTTTGAAATAAATGTTTCTGTTCAGAGCACTGTTGAATCATGATGCTTGACTTTTGCAGTTTAACCTTAACCTTACCAGACCTAAGCTACTGAACCTAATTTGTCCCTGTGTCTGGCCTGTTTGGTAAAATTGTAAAAAAAAAAAAAAAAAATGTCAACGCGTTAGTCATTTTTGCCTTCCATCTACCGCCAGTATTCAGCCTTCGTGTGCCAGTCTGCCTAACAGGGGGAGCCCTCCTTCATGCACGGGATGATGGTCTAGACCGACGCGCATGATCAGAATTATCATCACTTTATCCTTCATCAATATATTAATCATCACTTTATCCTTCATCAATATATTAATCATCACTTTATCCTTCATCAATATATTAATCATCACTATCGTTACTTGATTCAGAAAATCCTGATCAAATTTGCCTTCGTCTGAATCAGAATTTGTCACTTTATCCAACCATTGTTGCACCGTGAAACTCCTTTGTCTTGATCGTTTACCTGTCGAATTGCTTGGTTCGTCACTAACTCGTTTCATGGTTACTTTAGTCTACAAAACAACTCACTACTCCGCCAAAACAAAGGAAGTCATTTGCAGAACGTTAGGCTTGCGCTAAATCGAGGCTAAGACGCGATTGGGTCCGTATTTTTTAGCGCTCCCTGGCAAAGCAAAAACACGTGGTTGGAAAAATACCGGTTTAGCGGTAACTCGGTATATAGAATTTTCAGAAATTACCGGTCTGGTAGGGTTAAGAGGGGTTAACGATTTTTTAAACTATTTAAATTTTTTTTTTTTTAGATATCTGTAATAATATCCTGTCCTTTTTTTTTTTTACATGGTAGTCACCACTTATCAAGGCCCGGAAGCCACTCGAGGATAAGGGTTATTGCGTGTACAGTAATCAATGGGATAATATCGCAGTAATCGTTAGTTATGGAGATTTGATAAAGTGTCTTACTTAAGGGGGCGGTTCATCAGGAATTTGTTTCTGTTGGACTTGAATACATCCAAGTTGTAGTCAGGTGGGAAACAGGCAGACGGAAGAGAGTTCCACTGGCGTGCACTTCTAAGAAAGAAACCTTGTTCATGGAATCTACGTTTTGGTTTTGGCACCGATAAAGAGTGGGGAAAGTTTTTTGGCAGTGAAAATCGAGGCTAAGACGCGATTGGGGAGCTATTTTTAGCTCCCTGACAACACAAAAAGACGCAGTCGGAAAAATACCGCTTTAGTGGTAACTCTGTATATATCATTTTTGGAAATTATTGGTCTGGTAGGGTTAAAAGAAAAATATTTTTCATTTAATTATTGGTAGGCTTAAAAGAATAATATTTTTCATTTAATTATTGGTAGGGTTGAAAAGAAAAATATTTTTCATTTAATTATTGGTAGGGTTAAAAAAAAATATTTTTCATTTAATTATTGGTAGGGTTAAGAGAAAAATATTTTTCATTTAATTATTGGTAGGGTTAAAAAGAAAAATATTTTTCATTTAATTATTGGTGGGGTTAAAAGAAAAATATTTTTCATTTAATTATTGGTGGGGTTAAAAGAAAAATATTTTTCATTTAATTATTGGTAGGGTTGAAAAGAAAAATATTTTTCATTTAATTATTGGTAGGGTTAAGAGAAAAATATTTTTCATTTAATTATTGGTGGGGTTAAACGAAAAATATTTTTCATTTAATTATTGGAAGGGTTAAAAAGAAAAATATTTTTCATTTAATTATTGGTAGGGTTAAACGAAAAATATTTTTCATTTAATTATTGGTAGGGTTAAAAAGAAAAATATTTTTCATTTAATTATTGGTAGGGTTAAACGAAAAATATTTTTCATTTAATTATTGGTAGGGTTAAAAAGAAAAATATTTTTCATTTAATTATTGGTAGGGTTAAAAAGAAAAATATTTTTCATTTAATTATTGGTAGGGTTAAAAAGAAAAATATTTTTCATTTAATTATTGGTAGGGTTAAAAAGAAAAATATTTTTCATTTAATTATTGGTAGGGTTAAAAAGAAAAATATTTTTCATTTAATTATTGGTAGGGTTAAAAAGAAAAATATTTTTCATTTAATTATTGGTAGGGTTAAAAAGAAAAATATTTTTCATTTAATTATTGGTAGGGTTCAAAGAAAAATATTTTTCATTTAATTATTGGTGGGGTTAAAAGAAAAATATTTTTCATTTAATTATTGGTAGGGTTAAAAAGAAAAATATTTTTCATTTAATTATTGGTAGGGTTAAAAAGAAAAATATTTTTCATTTAATTATTGGTAGGGTTAAAAAGAAAAATATTTTTCATTTAATTATTGGTAGGGTTAAAAGAAAAATATTTTTCATTTAATTATTGGTAGGGTTAAAAGAAAATTTTTTTTTTTTTATTTAATTATGGGTAGGGTTAAAAAGAAAAATATTTTTCATTTAATTATTGGTAGGGTTAAACGAAAAATATTTTTCATTTAATTATTGGTAGGGTTAAAAGAAAAATATTTTTCATTTAATTATTGGTAGGGTTAAAAGAAAATTTTTTTTTTTTATTTAATTATGGGTAGGGTTAAAAAGAAAAATATTTTTCATTTAATTATTGGTAGGGTTCAAAGAAAAATATTTTTCATTTAATTATTGGTAGGGTTCAAAGAAAAATATTTTTCATTTAATTATTGGTAGGGTTAAAAGAAAAATATTTTTCATTTAATTATTGGTAGGGTTAAAAGAAAATTTTTTTTTTTTATTTAATTATGGGTAGGGTTAAAAAGAAAAATATTTTTCATTTAATTATTGGTAGGGTTCAAAGAAAAATATTTTTCATTTAATTATTGGTAGGGTTAAAAGAAAAATATTTTTCATTTAATTATTGGTAGGGTTAAAAGAAAATTTTTTTTTTTTATTTAATTATGGGTAGGGTTAAAAAGAAAAATATTTTTCATTTAATTATTGGTAGGGTTAAAAGAAAAATATTTTTCATTTAATTATTGGTAGGGTTAAAAGAAAATTTTTTTTTTTTATTTAATTATGGGTAGGGTTAAAAAGAAAAATATTTTTCATTTAATTATTGGTAGGGTTAAACGAAAAATATTTTTCATTTAATTATTGGTAGGGTCAAACGAAAAATATTTTTCATTTAATTATTGGTAGGGTTAAAAAGAAAAATATTTTTCATTTAATTATTGGTAGGGTTCAAAGAAAAATATTTTTCATTTAATTATTGGTAGGGTTAAAAAGAAAAATATTTTTCATTTAATTATTGGTAGGGTTAAAAAGAAAAATATTTTTCATTTAATTATTGGTAGGGTTAAAAAGAAAAATATTTTTCATTTAATTATTGGTAGGGTTCAAAGAAAAATATTTTTCATTTAATTATTGGTGGGGTTAAAAGAAAAATATTTTTCATTTAATTATTGGTAGGGTTGAAAAGAAAAATATTTTTCATTTAATTATTGGTAGGGTTAAGAGAAAAATATTTTTCATTTAATTATTGGTGGGGTTAAACGAAAAATATTTTTCATTTAATTATTGGTAGGGTTAAAAAGAAAAATATTTTTCATTTAATTATTGGTGGGGTTAAACGAAAAATATTTTTCATTTAATTATTGGTAGGGTTAAAAAGAAAAATATTTTTCATTTAATTATTGGTAGGGTTAAACGAAAAATATTTTTCATTTAATTATTGGTAGGGTTAAAAAGAAAAATATTTTTCATTTAATTATTGGTAGGGTTAAACGAAAAATATTTTTCATTTAATTATTGGTAGGGTTAAAAAAAAATATTTTTCATTTAATTATTGGTGGGGTTAAACGAAAAATATTTTTCATTTAATTATTGGTAGGGTTAAAAAGAAAAATATTTTTCATTTAATTATTGGTAGGGTTAAACGAAAAATATTTTTCATTTAATTATTGGTAGGGTTAAACGAAAAATATTTTTCATTTAATTATTGGTAGGGTTAAACGAAAAATATTTTTCATTTAATTATTGGTAGGGTTAAAAGAAAATTTTTTTTTTTTATTTAATTATGGGTAGGGTTAAAAAGAAAAATATTTTTCATTTAATTATTGGTAGGGTTCAAAGAAAAATATTTTTCATTTAATTATTGGTAGGGTTAAAAGAAAAATATTTTTCATTTAATTATTGGTAGGGTTAAAAGAAAATTTTTTTTTTTTATTTAATTATGGGTAGGGTTAAAAAGAAAAATATTTTTCATTTAATTATTGGTAGGGTTAAAAAGAAAAATATTTTTCATTTAATTATTGGTAGGGTTAAACGAAAAATATTTTTCATTTAATTATTGGTAGGGTTAAAAGAAAAATATTTTTCATTTAATTATTGGTAGGGTTAAAAGAAAATTTTTTTTTATTTAATTATGGGTAGGGTTAAAAAGAAAAATATTTTTCATTTAATTATTGGTAGGGTTAAACGAAAAATATTTTTCATTTAATTATTGGTAGGGTCAAACGAAAAATATTTTTCATTTAATTATTGGTAGGGTTAAAAAGAAAAATATTTTTCATTTAATTATTGGTAGGGTTAAAAAGAAAAATATTTTTCATTTAATTATTGGTAGGGTTAAAAAGAAAAATATTTTTCATTTAATTATTGGTAGGGTTAAACGAAAAATATTTTTCATTTAATTATTGGTAGGGTTGAAAAGAAAAATATTTTTCATTTAATTATTGGTAGGGTTAAAAAGAAAAATATTTTTCATTTAATTATTGGTAGGGTTCAAAGAAAAATATTTTTCATTTAATTATTGGTAGGGTTAAAAAGAAAAATATTTTTCATTTAATTATTGGTAGGGTTAAAAAGAAAAATATTTTTCATTTAATTATTGGTAGGGTTAAAAGAAAAATATTTTTCATTTAATTATTGGTAGGGTTAAACGAAAAATATTTTTCATTTAATTATTGGTAGGGTTAAAAGAAAAATATTTTTCATTTAATTATTGGTAGGGTTAAAAGAAAATTTTTTTTTTTTATTTAATTATGGGTAGGGTTAAAAAGAAAAATATTTTTCATTTAATTATTGGTAGGGTTAAACGAAAAATATTTTTCATTTAATTATTGGTAGGGTCAAACGAAAAATATTTTTCATTTAATTATTGGTAGGGTTAAAAAGAAAAATATTTTTCATTTAATTATTGGTAGGGTTAAAAAGAAAAATATTTTTCATTTAATTATTGGTAGGGTTCAAAGAAAAATATTTTTCATTTAATTATTGGTAGGGTTAAAAAGAAAAATATTTTTCATTTAATTATTGGTAGGGTTAAAAAGAAAAATATTTTTCATTTAATTATTGGTAGGGTTAAAAAGAAAAATATTTTTCATTTAATTATTGGTAGGGTTCAAAGAAAAATATTTTTCATTTAATTATTGGTGGGGTTAAAAGAAAAATATTTTTCATTTAATTATTGGTAGGGTTGAAAAGAAAAATATTTTTCATTTAATTATTGGTAGGGTTAAGAGAAAAATATTTTTCATTTAATTATTGGTGGGGTTAAACGAAAAATATTTTTCATTTAATTATTGGTAGGGTTAAAAAGAAAAATATTTTTCATTTAATTATTGGTGGGGTTAAACGAAAAATATTTTTCATTTAATTATTGGTAGGGTTAAAAAGAAAAATATTTTTCATTTAATTATTGGTAGGGTTAAACGAAAAATATTTTTCATTTAATTATTGGTAGGGTTAAAAAAAAATATTTTTCATTTAATTATTGGTGGGGTTAAACGAAAAATATTTTTCATTTAATTATTGGTAGGGTTAAAAAGAAAAATATTTTTCATTTAATTATTGGTAGGGTTAAACGAAAAATATTTTTCATTTAATTATTGGTAGGGTCAAACGAAAAATATTTTTCATTTAATTATTGGTAGGGTTAAAAAGAAAAATATTTTTCATTTAATTATTGGTAGGGTTAAAAAGAAAAATATTTTTCATTTAATTATTGGTAGGGTTAAAAAGAAAAATATTTTTCATTTAATTATTGGTAGGGTTAAAAAGAAAAATATTTTTCATTTAATTATTGGTAGGGTTAAAAAGAAAAATATTTTTCATTTAATTATTGGTAGGGTTAAAAAGAAAAATATTTTTCATTTAATTATTGGTAGGGTTAAAAAGAAAAATATTTTTCATTTAATTATTGGTAGGGTTAAACGAAAAATATTTTTCATTTAATTATTGGTAGGGTTGAAAAGAAAAATATTTTTCATTTAATTATTGGTAGGGTTAAAAAGAAAAATATTTTTCATTTAATTATTGGTAGGGTTAAAAAGAAAAATATTTTTCATTTAATTATTGGTAGGGTTAAAAAGAAAAATATTTTTCATTTAATTATTGGTAGGGTTAAAAAGAAAAATATTTTTCATTTAATTATTGGTAGGGTTAAAAGAAAAATATTTTTCATTTAATTATTGGTAGGGTTAAACGAAAAATATTTTTCATTTAATTATTGGTAGGGTTAAAAGAAAAATATTTTTCATTTAATTATTGGTAGGGTTAAAAGAAAATTTTTTTTTTTATTTAATTATGGGTAGGGTTAAAAAGAAAAATATTTTTCATTTAATTATTGGTAGGGTTTAAAGAAAAATATTTTTCATTTAATTATTGGTAGGGTTAAAAAGAAAAATATTTTTCATTTAATTATTGGTAGGGTTAAAAAGAAAAATATTTTTCATTTAATTATTGGTAGGGTTAAAAGAAAAATATTTTTCTGTCAGTATGAAGCTAATTCAATGAAAAGTTAATTGAAAAATGGAAACAATATTTTTGGATAATTATTGAACTTAAAATTTAAATCGAGAAAAAAAAACACTCATTGTAAGGTAAGTTTAATTGATAATTCATTGTCAGAGTGCAAAATAGACTTTGTGGATTAGTGGGGGTTTGCCCTTTTTGCTTGCTTGTGTTGCAATAAAAAGTTTAATCTTATTGTGTTTTTGAAGGTACGGCAATCCTGCTTGAAAATGCGGAAGAAACTCATCGTAAACGTGTTGTCAGCCTCGGTTTGAACCTGGTGCTCGACTTTGAAACAAACAACGTCAAAGATTTGTTGGAAGATTATTATGATGGTAAGCTACCCTTTGAATCATTATTTATGTTCGGAATGTGTTGGTTTCGGGTGGGTGAAAGAAAAAGCCGGTTAAGTCGGTAACCCAATGGAATAATGGAATAGACAAAAATGGATGGTAACATTCATGATATGGCTAATGATACATTTTTTTCTTTTTCTTTTCTCTCTTTTCCTTTCTTTTTCTCTTTCTTTTTTTCTTTTTCCTTTCTTTTTCTCTTTTTCCTTTTCTCTTTTTCCTTTTCTCTTTTTCCTTTTCTCTTTTTCCTTTTCTCTTTTTCCTTTTCTCTTTTTCCTTTTCTTTTTTCCTTTTCTTTTTTCCTTTTCTTTTTTCCTTTTCTTTTTTCCTTTTCTTTCCTTTCCTTTTCTTTTTTTTTCCTTTTCTTTTTTCTTTTCAGTTTTCTTTTCTTTCTTTTCTTTTCTTTTCTATTTCTTTTTCCTTTTTTTCTTTTCTTTTTTCTTTCTGTTTTCTTTCCTTTTTCTTTCCTTTTTCTTTTTTCTTTTCTTTCTTTTCTTTTTCTTTTTCTTTTCTTTTTCTTTTCTTTTTCTTTCTTTTTCTTTTTCTTTCTTTTCTTTTTCTTTCTTTTCTTTTTCTTTCTTTTCTTTTTCTTTCTTTTCTTTTTCTTTCTTTCCTTTTTCTTTCTTTTCTTTTTCTTTCTTTTCTTTTTCTTTCTTTCCTTTTTCTTTCTTTTCTTTTTCTTTCTTTTCTTTTTCTTTCTTTTCTTTCTTTTCTTTTTCTTTCTTTTCTTTTTCTTTCTTTTCTTTTTCTTTCTTTTCTTTTTCTTTTTCTTTCTTTTCTTTTTCTTTTTCTTCTCTCTTTTCTTTTTCTCTTTTCTTTTTCTCTTTTCTTTTTCTCTTTTCTTTTTCTCTTTTCTTTTTCTCTTTTCTTTTTCTCTTTTCTTTTTCTCTTTTCTTTTTCCCTTTTCTTTTTCCCTTTTCTTTTTCCCTTTTCTTTTTCCCTTTTCTTTATCTTTTATTTTTATTTTATTTTTATTTCTTTATTTTCTTTATTTTTTTTCCTTTTTTTCCTTTCATTTTCTTATTTTTTCCTTTTTTCCTTTTTTTGCCTTTTCTTTTTTTCCTTTTCTTTTCTCCGATTTTCTTTTCTCCAATTTTCTTTTTTTCCCTTTTCTTTTTCCCTTTTCTTTTTCCCTTTTCTTTTTCCCTTTTCTTTTTTCCTTTTCTTTTTCCCTTTTCTTTTTTTCCTTTTCTTTTTTTCCTTTTCTTTTCTCCCCTTTTCTTTTCCCTCCTTTTCTTTTCTCTCCTTTTCTTTTCTCCCCTTTTCTTTTCCCTCCTTTTCTTTTCCCTCCTTTTCTTTTCCCTCCTTTTCTTTTCCCTCCTTTTCTTTTTTCCCTTTTCTTTTTTCCCTTTTCTTTTTTTCCTTTTCTTTTTTCCTTTTCTCTTTTCCTTTTCTTTTTTCCTTTTCTTTTTTCCTTTTCTTTTTCCTTTTTCTTTTTTCCTTTTCTTTTTTCCTTTTTCTTT
>NC_136527.1:14203842-14246342 GCF_053919585.1 Euprymna scolopes | reverse complement strand
TGCAGTTCGTCAGAGCATTCACCATTAAAATACTTGTAGAACAGGCAGAGGGATGTAATATTTCATTGATGGGACAGAGGCTGAAGCTTAGATGCCAGTTTAGGGCCTATCAGATTGGCGACTCTTTTGAACCTTGTCTAGAAGTGAGAGACTAGTAGCAGATGCACCAGCCCAAATGTGACAACAATACTCCATACATGGGCGAATGGTGGCCTTATAGAGGTACAGGATACTTTCGGGCGTTAGTGGTTTTCTAGCACGATAGAGAGCCAACCTTCTTCACAGCAGTCCTGGCAATGCTTTCAATGTAATTGTTCCAACTCATGTTTCCTGTGAACGTTAGGCCAAGGAGTTTAAAAGATGTACTTTCAGATAGTCATTGGCCATTGCTATTGGTGGTAGACAAGGTTTCTTGTAATTATTGAAGAAAACAGGTTTAGTCTTGTGACCATCCATTTTTGTCCCCATTCCACTACAGATTGGACGTCGTCCTCTAGTGTTTCTGCCATTTCTTTAGATTGCTTTACCTGAAAGTACTTCGTTCAAACTTCACGGGGAACATGAATTGGAACAAATACATTGAGAGCATTGCCAAGGCTGCTGCAAAGAAGGTGGGCTCTCTCTACCATGCTAGAAAGTTACTTGCACCTGAGAATACCTTGTACCTCTACAAGGCCACCATTCGCCCATGTATGGAACATTCTTGCAACATTTGAACTGTTACTAATCTCTCACTCTTCGACGTGCTTCAAAAGAATCCCCAACATAATGGGTCCCACATTGTCAGCTAGACTTCAACTGCTGTTCAATCTGTTTTTTATAATGGTTGATGCTCCAATGAACGACAAACCCTTGTACCCTCTCGATATCATTACGCTCGACAAACCTGACAAGCAGCAAAATTCCACCCCTACACAGTATAAATCCCCAGATGTAAGAAAATCTTCTACTCTAATAGTTTCGTCCCTAGAACTGTTAGACTTTGGAATTCCCTTCCGGGTTCCTGTTTCCCTAACTGTACTGAAATGCAAAAGTGCAAATGTAATGTAAAAAAATATCTTGCTGCTCAACTCCCTACATAGTATCCCTGAAATTTATGTTCCCAATAGTAGACCCTAACATCAAAGTGGCACTTTCTTGCTTGCAGCGTAAATGTAAAAAGCAAAAAAAAAAAGTCATTGAAAATTTTAAATCTGATTCCATTTTGGCTCCTGGTCAAGAGATAAAAGAAAATTCTTACCTGATTTTCTGTCTAACCTCCTTGAGACAAGATAAATAATATATAAAAAAAAATATTAAAAAAATTTGTTTGCATTAGACTTGAAGACAACCATGCTGTTGTTAGTTGAGAAGCCGACTTGTGGTATTGTGTTCTACAAATTGGAAGTTCTAGGGAAAAAAAAACATCGTTCATGGAAATTTTTTTTTTGTAAAAGAAAATTCTTAGCTGTAGTTGCTGTGAATGCTTTATAGGAGTGGACATGGATTGGAGCTGAGTCAAGCACCCACCATGAACATAACTAATGATAGAGGTGTTCGACGATGTAAACATCTAGCTGAATATTGCCTTTTGCGTGTTGGCTATTTTAAGGCTAAGTAAAAAGTAATTTACGTGGTCTCTCCCCCAAAAACTCTAAATAAAACCTTTAAAAGTTCCCATTGTTTTCCATATTGTTTGGATGTGGTTATTTCACAGACAACACACATTTTTTTTTTGTGTATTGATATATTAAAATCCCTTTTTTTCTATTTACTTAAAAAGAAAATACAACTTTGTTATATATGGGTTGTGAAATTGTATTCATCTGCAAAAGATCTAGCTAATTTGCATATTCTTTTAAACATTCGTTTTAATTAGGGGTCCATCCTGGGCCCAACTCTTTTCCTGATCTACATTAATGATCTTCCAAATCACATCCTTACATCATTTGTAGACATTTATGCTGACGATACTACCATTTATAGTAGCACATCTAAAACAGTAAATGACCAAGTTCTCTCCAATTCTCTCTCCTGTGATGGGGAAAGGAGTGGCTAGTTACTTTTAATGCATCTAAAACCAAACTTCTCTCTTTACATCATCAGCATTCTAATCCACATTTGGCATCAATTGAAATGAATGGCTCTCGTCTTCAGGAGGCCTCAAGTTTTGACAAGCTTCTGGGCTTGACCATTACTCCTGATCTTAAATGGAACACGTACATCAAATCTGTTGCCAAGGCCGCTGGAAAAATGGTGGGATCTTTCTATCGATCCGGTAAATATCTCACTGCTGATGCTATTCTCTATCTATATAAGAGCCAGGTACGTCCAAGGATGGAATACTGTTGCCACATCTGGGCAGGAGCTGCTAGAAAGGACTTGTCCTGCCTTGAAAGAGTTCAAAATAGACTTTGTAGCCTCGTAGGAGATGTCCTTTTCTCCTCCTTGCAACCTTTATCTCACAGAAGAGATGTTGCGAGTTTGTCTCTGATGTATCGTTATTTTCATGGAAAGTGTTCGACTGAGCTTCAATCTATGGTCCCCCCTCACCAAACTTTCACAAGAAACACTCGTCTAGTTGTAAACACTATCAATAATTCCCCCCACTCTTTATCTGTGCCTAAACCTAATCGTAGATTCCATGAACAAAGCTTCTTTCTTAGAACTGCACGCCTGTGGAATTGTCTTCCGTTTTCCTGCTTTCCGGCTGACTACAATATGGTTGTGTTCAAGTCTAAAGTAAATAAGTTCTTGATGAGCCGTTCCATATAAGTTATCAAATTTACCAAATTTTCATTACTAATGATTACTATATTGTCCAATTTCTACTGTACACTCTTTAACCCTTATCCTTGAGTGGCCTCTGGGCCTTGATAAGTGGTGATGCCTATGTAAAAAAAAAAAAAAAATTAGTTTTTTTCGGTTTTTTAATGGGATGATCATCTAGAGTTCACTACTACGTGTAATTATATTCATGCAGATATTCTACATGATTTATACTTGCATAATATTTGCGTAAAATCTTTATAGTAAACAAAAACCTCTTTCTATATATATATTTATGTATACGTATATATTTTTGTTTAAGAAATTTTGCCTACCAAACTCCTGTCAATTTTTGGTCGACAGGCATGAAACTTAATATATAGGGTATTCGAACCTATGCGAAACTTTATTTTGGTTTTAGCCAGGGAAGATTTGTGCAAAAGTGTGAAAATCAAAGAATGGAATTTGTCAGGTGAAGGTCGAACAACAGCATTACGAATATGTAGGCATAACGTAATAGCTATTGGTTCATGTTTTAATTTTTAGCATTGCAGTAAACATATCTTCATAGTACAGTCATTAATGTCAAAGAAAAACGTAAATCGTAAGCTAAACGTTTTGGTTTCGATTCTCAGTGGTGGCGCACAAGTCTTTTTTTTTTATTTTTTTTTTTTATTTTTTTTTTTTTTTAAAACTTTTTAAATCATTATTATATATTGGGTCCGATATAATCTATGTGTCTGTAAAAGTGAACGTGTCTGTGTATCTGTGTGTGTGTGTGTACATTTTCCTATGCAATAACTCTATCAATTTTTAGTCTACAGACTCAAAATTTGTTATACAGGGTACTGAGATTTGGGAAAATCTTTGATCAGTTATTGGCCAGAAATTTGGCTGTTAAGGGGTCAAAGTTCAACGATTTGACCTTTGAGAACTCTACCAAACTCCTCCGACAATTTTGTGTCTAAACACATGAAATTTTAGATATAGGTTCCTTGGACATGGATCTAACTTAATAACTTGATTTGAGCCCCAAACAATAAATATTAAGGGGTCATAATAGGGGTCAAAGTTAAAAAAAAATTTGACCTCTGCGGTCTCTGCCAAATTACTCAGACAATTTCTGGTCTAAACATTTGAAATTTTACATAAAGGGTATTCAGAGATAAGGCAAGCTTTTTAAACAGTTTGGGTCGAAAATTTGAGCTACCAATATATAAATGTATGTATGTTTGCATGTCTGCCTGAAACTATCGACAGAGACGATGGATTTTCACAAGATCGTTTTGAAGCTTGACCCTTCAGACGATAAATACTAAAAAATTGGCTAAAAACATTAATTTCTTCACCCTCAACTCGGCACTTTTCTACAGGGAGGGGTCGCTTTTTCTGCTGATATTTTCCAAAGTCATCCATTCTTTTCGATTGTCTAGCCTTAATTTAAACCTACGTCACTTCCGGTTTGGCGGTGGTCGTAACAGCAAAGACGTCAGGTTTTTTTTCGCGTTCTTTTTCTCCTTCGCGATACGGGTTCAAGCCTGCCTTCCTGCTACCACTTTTCTTTTACCCAAACACCCAGGCAATGCCGGGCTGAAATGCTAGTGTAAAGATAGATACGAAATCCGCATTAATCAAAATATTATATTTAAGCGTATTTTATGACCGGGCAATGCTGGGCTGAAATGCTAGTATATGTATATAGAATTGTCTGCGAGTCCCTTTGGCGTAGTTGTTAAAGTACTTTTTTACACTAATCTGGAGATCGAAAGAATGGCTTCTGTTTGAAATTCTGTGCAGATTCCCGGAGTTTAGCAGAAGTTTTGGTATGTAGGAAGGATTGAACCCGGAGCCTTAACGCGCAGTTGGAAAATAATAAAGTGTGTTTGTATGCTTGTATGTCTGTTTGTTTGTTTGCTTGTATGTTTGTTTGTATGTTTGTTTGTATGTTTGTTTGTATGTTTGTTTGTTTGTTTGTATGCTTGTATGTTTGTTTGTTTGTATGTTTGTTTGTATGTTTGTTTGTATGCTTGTATGTCTGTTTGTTTGTTTGTTTGTTTGTATGTTTGTATGTTTGTATGTTTGTTTGTATGTTTGTTTGTATGTTTGTATGTTTGTTTGTTTGTATGTTTGTATGTTTGTTTGCTTGTATGCTTGTATGTTTGTTTGTTTGTATGCTTGTATGTTTGTTTGTATGCTTGTTTGTATGCTTGTATGTTTGTATGCTTGTTTGTATGCTTGTATGTTTGTTTGTATGTTTGTATGCTTGTATGTTTGTTTGTATGTTTGTATGCTTGTATGTTTGTATGCTTGTTTGTATGCTTGTATGTTTGTTTGTATGCTTGTTTGTATGCTTGTTTGTTTGTATGTTTGTATGCTTGTATGTATGCTTGTATGCTTGTATGCTTGTATGTTTGTATGTTTGTTTGTATGCATGTATGTTTGTTTGTATGTATGTTTGTTTGTATGTATGTTTGTTTGTATGTATGTTTGTTTGTATGTATGTTTGTTTGTATGTATGTATGTTTGTATGTATGTATGTTTGTATGTATGTATGTTTGTATGTATGTATGTTTGTTTGTATGTATGTTTGTTTGTATGTATGTTTGTTTGTATGTATGTTTGTTTGTATGTTTGTTTGTTTGTATGTTTGTTTGTATGTTTGTTGGTATGTTTGTATGCTTGTATGTATGCTTGTATGTTTGTATGTTTGTTTGTATGCTTGTATGTATGTTTGTTTGTATGCTTGTATGTCTGTTTGTTTGTATGTTTGTTTGTATGTTTGTATGCTTGTTTGTTTGTTTGTTTTTTGTATGTTTGTTTGTTTGTTTTTTTGTATGTTTGTTTGTATGTTTGTTTGTATGTTTGTATGCTTGTATGTCTGTTTGTTTGTTTGTATGTTTGTATGCTTGTATGTTTGTTTGTATGTTTGTTTGCATGCTTGTATGTTTGTTTGTATACTTGTATGTATGTTTGTATGTTTGTATGTTTGTTTGTATGTTTGCTTGTATGTTTGCTTGTATGTTTGTTTGTTTGTATGTATGCATGTATGTTTGCCTAAAACTTTTGACAGAGGCAAATATTTTTTATCTATCGTCAGTTTGTTTTCTATAAAATTGTATGTTAAAAAAAACAACAAAAACATCTTTTCTTTTGCAGGCCTGTCTGATGATGGCTATGATTTTGACTATGATGATGATGATGATGATGATTACTCTGATTGTTACGAGTCCGACTATTATGATCATTACTCGGGTGAATATTTTTTCGGTTCCGATGACGATTTTGGATTCCCTCCTGGTCGTATTTGGTTTCAAGGTGAGATTTTCTTTCATGCATATCTATTATTATATTAACAAAATATGTTTGATTTTTATGTGTGTGTCTTTCTCTCTGTTTTTCTTTCTCTCTGTTTTTCTTTCTTTCTGTTTTTCTTTCTGTTTTTCTTTCTCTCTGTTTTTCTTTCTCTCTGTTTTTCTTTCTCTCTGTTTTTCTTTCTCTCTGTTTTTCTTTCTCTCTGTTTTTCTTTCTCTCTGTGTGTTTTCTATCTCTGTGTGTTTTCTATCTCTGTGTGTTTTCTATCTCTGTGTGTTTTCTATCTCTGTGTTGTCGTCCGAAGGGTGAGCTTCAAAATGATACCAATCTCATTAAAATCTGTTGCCTCTGTCAAAAGTTTTAGGCATACAAACATACATACATACATTTAAACAGACAGGTGAGATTTATATTATAGATGGAAATTGCTCCAGACAATGCATGAAGTCACTTGATGTAAAGAGTTAAAAAAAATTCTGCTTCAAAGTAAAAAAAAAAAAAAAAATCTAGCCATTGATGAGGTTTATATTGATAGCAATACTTTCTCCTTTGTCAGAAACCTGGAATGTGAGGACTGAAGGATAAAATAAGGAAATTCAATTACATTATTGCTGCTGTAGATATTTTTGTATTTTTGAACCAACATGCCTGAAGAAGGCCGAAGGCCAAACCAACCGAAACATCTAACACTCAAATGAGAACAATAGTCGGATCAATACAAGAACTAAAATATTTCCTTCCTTTCTTCACCCCCCCCCCCCGATACGAAATGATAGTTTATTAATGTCGTATAATTGTAGTGCCATTGATTCTTATTCCGTAGACAAACGGGGCAGAATGTACAGAATGAATCGATAAAGTTGTCCCCCCTAAAGAAAACAACGCTACAGCTTTAATTTAAAACTTTTATTGAAAAAAAAAAATCAATTCAGATAACTTGATTATGTAGTAGAGCTGACATCTATTCAATTTAGCCGTCCTCAGCCTCAATACGGTTTCAGAACTGGGAGCATGCCTTTTCCACAAGTGCCTGCGGGAGCTCAGCAAATACTCGGCGGATGGCGTTGATTAGGCTGGCTTTAGTATTGTGGGAGGTCATGTTGGTGATGTTCTCGATGTATGTGGTCCAGCGGGTCCAGGTCTAGGAAGGAGAGGGGCCAATGAGAGAAGGGTACAGAGTTGTTGCACTCCTAAAGCCAAACCTCTCTCTTTGGACTTGTGGGTCGGCGCTGAGTTCTGCTGCCACACTTGGCCACCCGATTACCCCAGGGTATCATCACATTATTCATCACATCCTGATACACTTTGGTGTTGACTTTCAAGCCGACTTTGAAGGTGTGACGTGGCATGACTTGAAATTACACCAAAGACCATAACCATGGTCGAAAACTTTGTTTTCATCGCTCTGAGCATGTCTCTGTTATTCGTGGCAATTTATGGATGCATTTTGAGGGTGCTGGCAATGGTCCTGTTGGCATAATTTGGATCACTTTCAGATTACTATCGCTGTTGGGATTTGTACACTCAGGTGATTAATATTGGTATAATCCGAGAATAAGGATTGGCTTATAGTACAGTTTTCGAAGAATGTTTCTAGACTCGCAATTTTCCCGAACCCGTAGTTTCTATTTAAGGAGTTGGACTGTATAATACCCGTGTCAAAATTTTGCCTTATGTGGAGGCATATAAAAGGGAGAATGATTACGAACGTTGCGCTGTAATAAAGAACAATATATATGCACACACATATATTATCTATATATCTATAAAAGTGAACGTGTCTGTGTGTGTGTCTGTGTACATTTCCCTATGCAATAACTCTGTCAATTTTTAGTCTACAGACTCGAAATTTGATATACAGAGTACTGAGATTTGGGAAAACCTTTGTGATCAGTTTTCGGCCAGAAATTTGGCTGTTAAGGGGGTCAAAGTTCAACGATTTGACGTTTGAGAACTCTACCAAACTCCTCCACCAATTTTGGGTCTAAACACTTGAAATTTAAGGTATAGGTTCCTTGTACATGAATCTAACTTAATAACTTGATTTGAGTCCACAACAATAAATGTTAAGGAGTCATATATATATATATATATATATATAATTATTTTATTTATTTTTTTTTAAGTTTGTTTTAGAACTGTTTTTACTTTCAATGTATACTGTTTTCGTTTAACGGGTCTAGATTGTTATTTTAAAACCAGTCACCGTTAATTTTGAGTTAAGCTCAATGTGTCTATTTAATAGGGACAGAGCATATATAGTGCAAAATTTTGTTGAAAATTCAAAGACTCGCGTTCGTTTATTTCCTGGAGTTTTCCATTACAGCTGTTTCATTAATGAGTTGGCAATTTTACGATTTATGTTTCCGTAAAAATATCCTGTCCCCACCAACTTCTTTAAATGTTTATCCATTAGATTTTTACAACAAATGGTATATTTTTAACATGTTGGACATTGTATTCGGGTAAAAAGATTTCCACAGCCATGCTTCCTCATTTCCTCCATCTTTTGGTGTATCACATAGGGGTTTTCGCTGTATATATAGTGGATTGTCTGCAACAAAATAAGAAAACTTGTTTTCATCAAACAGAAAGGGAATGATGTCTTTTTTTTGGGCGACCATTTTGTCGTTCCATCCTATGTAAGAAAGTGGGCTCTCTCTACCGTACTAGAAAATTATAGTACCTTTCATCCCTCTGCTAGATACAGGTTTACGTTTCAAGGAGCAATGTACCAAAAGAAAAATAAGACAAAGGTTTCATTTAAACTTATTATTTAAGTTTTTAATATTTTTTTTTTATCTAGATTTGTTACGGTTGCAGATGGAGAATGATTAAAGAACGGTTGGGGGAACAGAGAGCAGCACGAGTTTTCCAAAGGTATGAGGGGCATTCCAAAAGTAAGGCCTTTGATTTTTTTTTACCCGTATTGTTCAAAGGGGATTGCAAATTACATTGTTATGATGACTGAACTTATGCATTCGTGACCTGAAAGTTTCATCTCTCTGTTGCAGATATTGACGGTGTGAAACTCGTGCGTCATTGAATTCCAGGCAAAAGCGCATCGAGAATAAATTCTCAAACACAAAACGGCGCTCGCTTTAATGGTACCACTCCCGTCTTCGTAGCTCTTCAACTTTTTGAGTTTAAAAAAAAAAAAAATGGGAGGCTTTACTTTTTGAACAACTCTCATGGCCTTTTGGTCAAGATCAAAGTGTAGTATCTGTTCTTCAGATGCTGCACTTCAATTTCTTGTTCTCTGTCAGTGGAGAAATCCTTCACGACTGAGACAATTTTTATTTTTGTTCTTTTTCTCCACGTTAAAAAACGACCCTGGTGTCTAACTCTGTCCTCATGGGGAGGCATTGGAAATAGAAACTCTCATATGATGAAGCAGGCTCCGGATGCCCATGCACAGCCATTGTTCATCGTTGGCAAAAGTTGATTGTAAATGATGGTGGCTATGTAGAAAAATGAATTTTGGAGTATGAAATGTCGCTCGTTTTAATATGTCGTCGTGTGGTAACTCTGACAACTAGGGATCTCCAATTCTTTGCACAAAATCGATGACGTCATCATTTTGTATGTAAATCAAATATTGAAAGATGGAAGTAGATTTTGATATTTACACAAATATATCTCTCTTTGGCTACACAGTACTTCATCCTACAAAGGTCGGTAGTACTTGGTGACCAGTAGTCTGAGATGTCGGAAATGTTTCTGTCTCTGTCTATCCTTGTGGCCATGTCACTAGTAAGGGTGCTGGAGGTAAATGTTTTGTCTGGGCTGACGTTATCCGCCTGATAGTCAGGGACCTGAACCTTGGATTAACCACTAAGGAGGCTGTCCTATCAGCAGGCGCAAAGTACTGGGACTGCTGTATTGCCATTTGGTGAGTGGATCTGGACTATGCAGTAGTCTCTGGTGGGGCCTCTCGATGCCATACTAGTGGGTAATTGTTACGGCTTTACCTTTTTGTGTGCTACAAAAAAAAAAATTTCCTGTCTTTTTCTCTCTCTTACTTTCCCTCTCTGTACTGCTCTAACCAAGTATGCTGACCTATTCCACAAATCCCAAAACCTCAACATGAAATATCTCCAGAATAAAAACTTGATTAAACCTAGAACCACATCTGCCAACGTAGACCCCTACTACCAGCTCTCCTTCTCCAAGATCAGGGGTCTACGTTCCAACCTTCCAGAGGTTGAAACCCAATTACAGGAGACGAAACCGAACATATTATTTCTAAGTGAAACTGGAATAGGGCCGACCACTTCCTTAGATGAGTTCATAATTAACGGATACTCTAACTTAACAGCTAAATTTGACCTCCAAGATCGCCATGGGCATGGAATATGTGCCTACATTAAGGATGGCTTCCCGTGTGACAGGGATATCTCTAGAGAAGATCCTAATTTACCCTATATGTGCTTCAGGGTTGCACTTGCTAACACCACTGCATTTATATTTGCCCTCTATCGGCCCCACAACAGCAGAGTTACTATCTTTAAGAGCATATCTGAGAAAATAGACCACATACTGTCTGCACATCCCTCGGCTAACTTCCACATCTGTGGTGACTTCAACATCCATAATGTGGAATGGCTGACCCATTCAAATAAGACAGACGATGAGGGGAGGTTTTGTCATGATTTTGCCATTGCTTATGACCTCACTCAGATTGTTCGCGAACCCACCCGTGTGCCCGATACACCCGGTCAATATGCAAACCTCCTAGACCTTTTTCTCTCAACTTCCCCTGAGCTATGTTCATGTTCCGTTCATTCTCCTCTAGGATCCTCCGACCACTCCGTCGTATCAGTTAAGATAAAAACGAAATGTAAGAAGTTCCCAGACGTACCCCTCCACCGTACTGTATACCGATACGCTATGGCTGACTGGGATAGCTTCCGTACATTCATATCTGATTTACCTCTGCACTCTGTTTAAAAAGGAAGTGTCCTCTATAGTATCAGATCTGACTGAATGGTTAATTGTAGGCATAGACCAATTCATACCATCTAAAAAATTCCAACAAAAACCTAACAGCCAGCCATGATTTCCCCCAGAATGTGCTGCTGCTATCGCGCACAGAAATCACTTTTTCCATAGCTACCAACGTAATAGATGCACTGAGACTAAAGCTGCTTTCAGGACTGCCAGCAACCACTGTAAAAGAGTAATAAAAAAATGCAAGATAGCTATATGCCCAGTCTGTTAAATCCAAGGTAGCTGATCAGCGGCTTGGTTCCCACCAGTTTTGGCAAATAACAAATAGGATCCTGAACAGAAGTGTGCGTTCTATCCCAACCATTATCAATGGACCAGAGGTCATCTCGTCAGTGTCAGACAAGGCCAAACTATTTGCAAAGAACTTTGCAGCTAATTCTACCCTATGCGACGAAGGCCATCAACTCCCATATTTCCTCCTATAACACAGAACAAGCTAGGTAACATACAAATATCCGTGCATGAGGTCGCCAAGCTAATCAAGAACCTAGATTCCAGTAAAGCAACTGGCCCTGATGGCATCCCAATTATAGTGTTAAAAAAGCTTCAACCAGAACTTGCTCCCATACTTACGAAACTATTTAAGCGTTGCCTTAAGGAGAAGTGCTTTCCGACTCCCTGGAAGACCTCATCAGTTTGCCCTGTATTTAAGAATTCAGGTGATAAGTCATCTCCCTCTCAGTACAGACCAATAAGTCTCCTGTGTGTTATGAGTAAGTTGCTGGAATCCATATTAAATAGAGAAATAGTCAACCACCTCAGCAGGAATAACCTTCTTAGTGACACACAATATGGTTTCAGCTCTGCAAGATCTACCGCAGATGTGCTGACGGTTATATCCCACAGGATTAGTGAATCTCTTGACAAAGGCTTCCTTTCTAGGGCAATTGCTCTTGACATATCAAAGGCCTTCGACAAGGTATGGCATATCCTTACATCAATGCTCTGATCCCCATCTGGCATCAATTGTGATGGATGGCTCTCGTCTGGTGAGGCTCCGTGTTATGACAAGCTTCTGGGTTTGACCTTTACTCCTGATCTGAAATGGAACACGTACATCAAGTCTGTTGCCAAGGTCGTTGGAAAGATGGTGGGATCCTTCTACCGTTCCAGAAGATATCTCACTACTGGTGCAATTCTCTATCTATATAAAAGCCAAGTACGTCCAAGGATGGAATACTGTTGCCATATCTGGGCAGGAGCTGCCAAAAACAGCCAATCCTGCCTTGACAGAGTACAAAATAGACTTCGTGGCTTAGTGGGGGATGCCCTTTTCTCTACCCTGCAACCTCTCTCCCACAGAAGAGACGTTGCGTGCCTATCCTTGTTTTATCGGTATTTCCATGGCAGGTGCTCGTCTGAACTCCAATCTCTGGTCCCCCCCTCGCCAATCTTTCACGAAAAACACCCGTCTAGTATAATCCACTGTGAAAAATTTCCCCCACTCTTCATCTTCTTTCTTAGAACTGCACGCCTGTGGAACTCTGTTCCATCTGCCTGCTTCCCACCTGACTACAACTTGGATGTCTTCAAGTCCAGCGTAAACAATTTCCTGATGAACCGCCTCCTTAAGTAGACACTTTATTAAATCTCCACACTAACGTACTGTACTTACAATAACCCTTATTCTTGAGTGGCTTCCGGGCCTTGATATGTTGTGACCACCTTGTAAAAAAAACAAAAAAAAACAAAAACATAATTCACAAAAAAATTTTTTTTTCAAACTTAACCAACAGCTGCTGGTACTGACTTTAAGTCTTAAATTTTGACTTTTACTTTGAAAAGGCCTTATTTCTATTATTTCCTTGAAAAATCCATGAAAAAACAGGCGATTTTAACTGGAATTCACGTCTTATACAGCCTAACATCATAAATGTATTACGTATTTGAAGTATCCCGTGTGTGTATATCTATAATATAAAGCTGAATGTCTGTCTGTGTGAGTCTGGTCACGAATTGGCTCCTATATGGTTGACTATTATAGAAAACTGATCACATATAATGATAGAAGATGTATCGAGACACAGGAATGGGTATGTTTGATCTGGCATAGTGATGACTCATTAAAATTGTGGGGTCTATGTACGCACCTGGTCCACACAGTATGGAAATAAAAAATTTAAAAATTAAAAAAAAAACGGTTACAAGTGTTTTTGATATAGATGTATATAATAATACTTCGATAAGTATGTTTTAACTTAAATGGGGATAGTATAATAATTGTGGGGTCTGCGTTCGCGCCTGGCCTCCATAGAATGAAAATAGGCACAAACTTTAATAAATACTTTTCATATCTATCTGCGTAAGTATACTTTGATAATTATGTTTCAGTTTGAAGAAATATGGCATAATAAAATTATGGGGTGTTCATTCGCGCCTGACCTCCATAGAATGGAAATATGTCACAAAGTTTAACAAGGTTTTTTTTAATATAGATCCACAGAATATTGTGATAAGTGTTTCAGTGTGAACAGGTATGGTATAATAAATTATGGGGTTTATCTATTTTATTTTTACTTTTATCATATTTTGCTTTGGTTTTGATATCCGCAAATTCAAAGCTATCTCTTTACAACCCTTCCTTTTCATAACCTACCATACTTTCATAAATCAGAGTCCATTTTCTGTAGGCTGTTTTTGAACCCAGTCAACGATGGGTACTTTTGCTAGTATATATATATATATTGACAGAAAATAAAGAAACGTATATTGGTTGTATGGGACTCCGCTCAACTGGAAGGACAAATGACCTACTCCCTCTGATAGCAGAAACTGGTTACCAGAAGTATGGTTTGATCTGGCATAATGATGACTTGTTAAACGCCAAACCCTAACCCTAACCCCCTCTTCATTCCAACGACTGCTGCTATTGTTATTACTGATGATGATGATGCAAATTACCCATGTAAGGTGCACCCTTGTCACCCTAGCAAGGATGGGGGGGGGGAGACTCGAAATACGCCCCTTCCTACTCGCCTCCGCCTCCACTTACCCATGAGAACAGCATCATTCTTCTCTAAGTTGCTCTTGGCCTTTTTAGTGGTGTTAAGGTCCTCATCCTGCTGTTAACGTCCTCTCAGCTTTGGCCACCAGCATTCACATGAGTTTCACTTGACTCAGAAGGACCCCCACATGCTGAAGTAGGGGTTCTTTTGTTGCCGTTTCCGTAACATGTTTTTACAAGAAAGGGTTATTAGCCCTGTGCTCAACCCCCCCCCCCTCCCACTGGAGGACCAGGGATCACTCTTTGTCTGGTTTTTATCCGTCGACCTTTCTTAATGAACTGACCCCTTAAGTAATGCTATTGTTCCAATGATTACCCTTATCTTCAAGTTACTTCAATAAGAGATGACTCCCTTGTAAAAAAACTTATTTCTCTCTACCTCTCCTTATCTTTGTCTCATTGCCCCTCCCGTTATCCCAACATTCTCTCTCTCCAAATCCTCATTTTCCTTTCGTTCATTCCAAATCCTCCCCTAGCTAAACATGCATAAAATACACAGCCAAAACTTGTTAATACATATTTCGGGGAATAAATCGGCGTTTTACCTTACAATTAGTACTTAATCCATCAACCATAAGCGCGGCCACGGTCGATATTGAACACGAGTTTGTAGTGTACCTATTTACTATGCCTCCCCACGGGACAGAGTTAGACACCAGGGTCGTTTTTTAACGTGGAGAAAAGGTACAAAAATAAAAATTGTCTCAGTCGTGAAGGATTTCTCCTCCACCGAAAGAGAACAATAAATTGAAGTGCAGCATCTGAAGAACAGATACTACACTTTGATCTTGACCAAAAGGCCAAGAATTCAAATATTGTCGGTAGCTGAATACTTGATGTTTCGAAAGGGTTATCAAGGATATTTTTATCGTGACGTCATCACTAGACCAAACACAGCTTAAGGGAGTCCCATCTCTCCTCGAGAGAAGAATAGACCGCGTCTGTTTCGCCTTCCCAAATGGTCATCCATCTGGTACTGGCCAGGCTCAATGTTGCTTAACCGAATTTCACACTTCAAAACTCAAAAGCGGGATGATTAAACACAATCGAAGTTCTGATATTCAGACGTCAAAATAAGGTATGCAAACAATTTTTTTTTAATCTATAATTCTGTCCCTTACAACAACACAATATGTTGTGTTTAGTTTCAGATTATTATTTTAAGCATATTTGTACCCCCTCAAAACAAGGGGGGTTGTAATAAAAAAAAATATATATATATATATATAAATATCGTTTATGAATAATAAGTACACTATTATAAAGTTCATTCTTTTCTTAATAATCGATGAAAATTTTGCATTGATCGGATAATTACCTGATTTTTGGTAGATTTTTAAAAGACGGTCCGTCAAAAAGTACTTACCTGCCCCCCCCTCCCCCAGTTTTGGCGGTGCCTAGTTTATAGATTTCATTGAAAATAAATCTTAATATATTAATAATATATTAATATTAAGGCTCAACGTTGCTTAACTTTGGTGATCTGGCGAGAACCAATGTGTCAACATTATTGTGGCGTTTAACACAGTTCCTTATAACATTGAAACATTTATAAAATCTGATCATGGTTGTTTAATAAATTTTAGGTGTTACTCATATTGGATAACACTTATTAGCAACAACTTGGATGTGTCTTTGTTCTGTAGTTTTTTTTTTTCACTTACAGCAAACATACAAACAGAATCAACTATAGTTTATATACTAAATTTCTGACCTTGCTCCCGCCAGTATAGCTCTAGCGATCATTGAAACGCTCTAGCCCCTTCACCGTCAAAAGGTGGTAACTGAAGAAGGAGTTATCTCCCTTTGGGTTTATTCAAGATTACCTTCTCTATCGGAGCTATCATGTCTTAGTATGGAATCCGCTTGACGTGGCGAGGTTGAGACCTTTGTTTAACACTGATTCCTCAACCTTACGCCCTAGTGTTAATTTACCGTTTGGGGTAAATATAGATGTTGGGTTTTCACCACCACGCAAACAATAGATCAAATAAAAGCGTAGGGTTTCATTTGATCTCTTTATTCTCTTCATTGCCGCTATTTTGTTTTCATGATTAGCATGCGACTGTTTAACTAAGACGAATAAAAATTCTCATGCAGAAAAGACACAAGGAGACGTTCGCTGAGTTTACTCAAGGTTTTATTAAAGAGAATAGACTTAGGAGAGAGAGAGTGAGGCTAACTAACTCATTAATTCTTTCCTTAACTTATTTGGATTCTTCAGATGACTGTTCATATCTTGAGTGCCATTTTCACAACTTATCGGTCGATGTAACCTCTGACCTTCTTCAGGTGTAACTTGTTGAATTTGGGAATCTGTACTGAACCCTTTATTTACTTCACGGGGGTAGTATGCTCTTGTTCTGGTAGCCATGACTGGATAGAAATCCTAAGTAATTCGCAGTTGTATTTTCTTTCATGGCTGATGGAACGAGAGCATGCTTCCCTCGTTAATTAAATAAAGGGTTCCGTTCAACGAAATTCTGAAATTTTTCTGGCAAAGGTAGTCCTGCTAGGAGCTTTTGTTCCCACTCGTATAGCTCTAGGGATCATTGAAACACTCTAGTTCCTTCACTGCGATGAGGAGGAGAATAGTGGCCTATATTCTATTATAGTTTGAATAATTTTAA
Organism: Euprymna scolopes; assembly: GCF_053919585.1. NCBI lineage: Eukaryota > Metazoa > Mollusca > Cephalopoda > Sepiida > Sepiolidae > Euprymna > Euprymna scolopes. The sequence continues at coordinate 14,229,638 of NC_136527.1, read as the reverse complement.
TACTGCAATGTAGACTAAGATATGAAGCTTCTCCCAAGTACAATGTGGTGGGTCCCTAACTGGAACAAGCAACAACAAAAAAAACTATCAAATATTTAAATAGAAGTGAAATATAAATATTTAGACTGATTATAATTTTAATATTTTTAATGTAATATTTTTGATGTAATAATTTTAATATTTTTGATGTAATAATTTTAATATTTTTGATGTAATAATTTTAATATTTTTGATGTAATATTTTTGATATTTTTAATGTAATAATTTTAATATTTTTAATGTAATATTTTTGATGTAATATTTTTAATATTTTTGATGTAATATTTTTAATATTTTTGATGTAATATTTTTAATATTTTTGATGTAATATTTTTAATGTAATATTTTTAATATTTTTAATGTAATATTTTTAATATTTTTAATGTGATATTTTTAATGTAATAATTTTTATGTAATAATTTTAATGTTTTTAATGTAATAATTTTTAAATATATTAATAGTATAAGAAATTTCTCAGTAAATTCATTGGCAGATGCTTTTCGAACTGATAGGCTGTCATGCACACACACACACACACACACACCCACCCACAAACTTATCTCAATTATGCACCAGTTATCTGCCCTTGTCGTTATTCCCAATTTGTCCGACAGGTGGCGTTTTCTACTTCCTGTTTCGTTTTCTTTACCCAACTTCTGTTATATACCTATTTCTCTCTCTTTTAATCAAATCGTCCATGTGAACGCATACACATTTTCCGTTTTCCTCGGCAGGCAAACACTTATGTTTAAGATGAAACCTATGTACATTCTTTTTCAAGGTAAGAATGAATACACATGTTTATATTAATGAACTCTTGTATACACCGAGACACGTTTACACAACAAACTCTTTTGTGCAACAAACACTTTCAACTTTGTCCGTATACATATACATACCACAAATATTACAAGTTAAGACATACACACGCATTCTTACATATTTCAAGTTAAATAAAACATCTTATTTGTATATATATATCGTAACTCTGTTTTAACGTTCTCCCCTTTGATGTCTCTTCTTTAAATGTTAACTTGTGCCTATTTGTTGACTAGTGTGGGTGCCCGGCATTGCCCGGGTGTTTGTAGGTGTGTGAAAGTGGAAGTAGGCAGGCAGGCTCGAACCCGCAATGTGAAGGCGGAGGAAAAAGTGTTTAAAGAAAAATCTTCTGCTGAGAGTAATAATAAAATGATGAATATCTTGATTTTCAGCAACCAGTAAAACTAATTTCGTTTGATCATCCCCTACCACAAGTATATTTTTATATTAAAAAAAATTTCTGCATGTACTTTTTACGTTAATCATTAAGAATAACTTATTTTTAGTTAGAGATTTATAAAGAATCAGAATCGGTATTGAGTATGGAATCGGAAAATATTGGCATTATCCCATCACTAATATATATATATATATATATATATATATATATATATTTTTTTTTTAATATATATATTTATATATGTATTTTTTTGATTCATCCAGCCTTGACAGACGTGTTTTAAATTTTATCTCTAGTACTTTTCTTTTAATGATTTGGAATTCAATCCATTTGCACTTTTTTCCAAGGAACTCTGCCTTTTGGATTATTTTGGACTATTTGGAATTTACCCAGTGGATTGAAATTTTAAATTCGACCGTTTTGGATTTACCATTTTGGATTTTTGCCCTTCACCTGACTATCCATTCATGTGAAATCTTTTTATCATTTTTCTTTTGCCTCCTATTCCCCTTACCTCACCCTTTTTTTTTTTTTTAACCAAGTAAGATCTGTGACTTACTTGTAGTTTCATTAAATACTTTTATATGCAAAATCCGATCCTGCATTTTGCTAATTCCTGCCCTCTAATGAGAAGGAGAGTATTTCTTCGAAATTCCGCGGATTAAGGACTATCCACTCATCTTGTGCTTCCTTTTTTAAAATTAAATATGTTTTTAACTCTTTTTCAAGATGTCTTTTAACATGTTTTATTAATCATTTGTTCATATATATATATATACATATGCACACAGTAGAGCCCTAGGAAACAGCATCGCCATTGAACCATCAATTATATATATATATATACACACACTGTGAAATCAAAATAAAAACTTCAAAAAAGGTGTTGATAGCAACAAAAAGTGTATTTCATTTTACGTTACAATTGTTTCCATGCCCGGTCGACAATTTCAAACATTATATTGTTTGAAAATTTTCCAAAACCAGCATTTCTTCTGACTTTATGAATAAAAATACTCTTGACAATAGAACATTGTTTAAAGAGAAAGAAAAATTCCCTTAACGGAAAAAAAAAAAGTATGTGAGAAACATTTACCCTTAAGTATTTGCTTGCTGAGGAAAACGCTAGGATTCATCAGCCTATCGGATATAGTTTAAGATCCTATCCAGGACCATTTTTTTTTTTTAAATTTTTTTTTTACAAGGTGGTCACCACTTATCAAGGCCCGGAAGCCACTCAGGGATAAGGGTTATTGTAAGTACAGTATGTTAGTGTGGAAATTTAATAAAGTGTCTACTTAAGGAGGCGGTTCATCAGGAATTTGTTTACGTTTTTTTTTTTTTTTTTTTTTTTTTTTTTTTTTTTATTATTACATTTTCACCCCAAACAAGACACATTGCCACTTTGGTGTAGGGGGCTACTATCAGAGGAAACATCTACTGGGGTACTATGTAGGGATTAGGGCAGTGAGATGTTGGTTCACGTTGCACTTGAACTTCTGCATGTCAGTACAGTTGGGGAAGCAGTGACCTGGAATGGAATTCCAAAGTCTAGCGGTTCTGGGGAAGAAACTACTGGAGTAGAAAGATCTTTTACATCTAGGGATCTCTACAGTGTGGGGGTGGGATTTTGCAGCTTGTCGGGTCTGTCGAGGGTGTTCATGTCGTGGGGGCACAAGTGCTTGCAGTTCTTCAGAGCATTCACCATTATAATACTTGTAGAACAGGCAGAGGGATGCAACGTTTCGACGATGGGACAGAGGCTGAAGTTTAGATGCCAGTTTAGGGCCTATCAGATTTGCGACTCTCTTTTGAACCCTGTCAAGGAGCGAGAGACTAGTAGCCGATGCACCGGCCCAAATATGACAGCAATACTCCATACATGGGCGAATAGTGGCCTTATAGAGGTACAGGATACTTTCAGGTGTTAGAAGTTTTCTAGCACGGTAGAGAGAGCCCACCTTCCTTGCAGCGGCCCTGGCAATGCCCTCAATGTAATTGTTCCAACTCATGTTTCCTGTGAACGTTAGGCCAAGGAGCTTGAGAGACGTACTCTCAGATAAAGAGTCGTTGGCCATTGCTATAGGTGGTAGAGAAGGTTTCTTGTAATTATTGAATGAAACCAGTTTTGTCTTGGTGGCATTGAACGTTACCATCCATTTTTGTCCCGATTCCACTACTGATTGGAGGTCATCCTCTAGTGTTTCTGCCATTACTTTAGATATATGTTCGTTTGTTTTCCTGTCGTGCCTGCTATAGAGTGTGGTGTCATCAGTATATATACCCATCTCAGAGGCAATCTTGTCGGGGAGGTCATTTATGAATATCAGGAACAGCAGAGGTCCAAGGATAGATCCTTGGGGCACTCCCGCATTTATATCATATTGTTTAGATGTACGACCGTCGAGGACAACCTGGATTTTTCTCTTATCTAAGAAGGATTTAATTATGTTAAGTATTCTACCAGTGATACTGTAAGATCTAATCTTCCTGAGGAGACCCTCATGCCATACCCTGTCAAAAGCCTTAGATATATCTAGAGCTACCGCTCTGCCCTCTCCCGCTTTGTCCAGTGAATGGTATATGCGTTCAGAGATTACAGTGAGGATGTCTGCCGTGGAACGGGCTTGTCTAAATCCATATTGATGGTCGGTCAGAAGTTTAGCATCTGTAAGGTGCTGGACTAGAGCATGGTTAATTAAGGTCTCAAATATTTTGGCAAAAAGTGGGAGGAGGCTAATAGGGCGATAATTTAATGGGTCAGTTCTTTCGCTAGAATTCTTGAATACTGGTACTACAGAAGCAGTTTTCCAACAGCTCGGAGAGCAAGATTCATTAAGGCATTTGTTGTAGAGTTTGGAGAGAACTGGAGCTACTTCGGCTGAGCACTTTTTTAACAGCTGGGATGAGGTCGGGTCCACATGCTTTGGAAGTGTCAAGGTTTTTTATGATAGCATGCACCTGAGCAGGGGTGATTTTCAGATCGTCTAGCGTGGCGTCTGTCCGCATAGGAAATTGAGGTAGGAGGTGGTTTAGAGGGTCCAGTGTGGAGTTTGAGGCAAACTGACTGGCAAGCATGTTAGCCTTCTCGGTTGCTGAGCAAAGAACCTCGTGATTGTTGGTTAGTGGGGGAATTGTTGATTGCCCATTATTTACTACACTGTTGTAGATTTTCCAGAAGTCACGAGTTCCTAGTTTTTGTGCTTCGATGCGTTTTTTAGTGGTTTCCGTAAATTCCCTCTTAGCTGTCGCTATTTCTTTCTTAACGTTACTTCTAGCTTCTATGTACTTCTGTCTGTTTGAACTGGACTTATGTCGGTTAAACCTGCGGAATGCATTCTGCCTTTGAGCAATGGCAGTTGCGCAAGTCGAAGTAAACCATTGGGGAGAGTGGGGCTTGCTATAGAATTTCCGCATGGGAACATGCGCTTCGATTGCAGTTTTGAACCATTCAGTGGTCTCGGTTGCACACATTTTTCAGCAGGAAGAGAAAAAATATTTCCCCATGGGGCATCTCTGATAAGATCTCTGATAGCTTCCCAGTCAGCCTTTTTTTAATATCTCGTTGTTTTGAGCACTGGCTCTTCAGTTTTGGGTCTAGAATTTAGGGCGATTTCAACCATTATCACCGCATGATCAGCGTTCCCAAGTGGGCTGTCGGCTTTCGTTACACAATCATCAGGAACTGTGGTCAAAAACAGATCTAATAGTGATGCGTGTTGTTCTTCCTGATCAGGGAAGCGGGTTGGAAAAGTAACAATTTGCGATAGGGAGTGAGATACAGAGAAGCTATGAGTTGCGCTGCCTGCTGTATCTGTGTAAGTAGAGAATCCAAGCCAGTTTTTGTGATGGACATTAAAGTCGCCAAATACATGTACTTGGGCGCTAGTGTCGAAAGAGAGTGCTGTGTCTATGCTGTCAGATACTTTGTTCATTATGGTGCAGTCTTGGGTCGAGGGAGAGCGGTAGAGGAAGTAAAAGTAGCTAATGTTGTGTTGCATGATTAGTCTAAAGCACATAAAGGCTTGATCATCCGTTTCTAGGTTTGTTTCTCTAGTCAAGGGAAGGGTATTACGAATGTAAACTCCAAGTCCGTGCATATGTCTGTCAGAGTCCTTACGGCAGAGTGGGAGATATCCAGGCATGTTAAAGTAGTTAGAGGGGATGGAGGAGTGTAGGTTAGTCTCACTTAGTGCTAAGATATCCGGGGTATTTGTTAGGAGAAATGCTTCAACATCAGCTAAATTAGTTCTAAGCCCACGGATATTTGTGAATGCAAGCTTCAAGGGAGGAGGCAAGTTGGATTTGTTTGACCCTAAGCCTGGTTTAAGCTTATTTTTAGATTGTACTGTCATCATGTTTTTTAACGAGTTTCAGTTGGGTTAGGGGAAGCCGAACAGGAGGTTATGTAGAATATCACACATGCATCACAAGTAGACCATCAGCTGACCTTCCATCAACTAGGACTGTGGCCTCAGGAAAGCCCACCGGGGATGAGTGCAGGGTCCCTTTCCATGCGCGCCATGGCACTGCAAACATCCCGATATTATTCAACTGTTGATGGAGCAGCCGCTCTAAGCGCTACCAAAGAGTTAGGGCTCCTGTACTACCAGTCGGAAACAGCAGCCAGTAACTGTCAATCCGGTACCCTCAACCCATCAGAGGAAGGTCAACCCAATCTAATTGCTCAGGCATATGTGGTACTCAAGCATTCTCAAGTGCCCAGCTTTAGGGGTGGGGTGTGTCGGGAGTGGGGAAACGGCGTTCATTGCCCTAGACAAGAAACAAGATCTACCACTGGGTGTTTCTGTCGAATCACTGTGATAGTATCTCTGCGCCTGACTAATAGGCAAAGAAGGAGTATGGAAGCCGGGCGATAGGCAGGACCTATCTACTCCTTAAGCATTTTAGGTTTGCAAACCGGTAATTTGATTGAGTCACCAGCTCTAGGAAGGTTGTCATCCAAGACTGAAGAGGCCTCCCTCCTCTTTGGTTTAGTTTCAGAGTTTTCCTTCTCCTAGACGGATGATCTGGAAAGATCTACTGGGTCCGTCACCACTGAGAGGGTTTTCTCCGCGCCTGGGTTCTAATCAAGGTATTTCTGCGACCCCGCGTGGTTAGTTAATGTTATTGGGTTAGTTTGTGGAGGTTATATAGACATCCAGGTTGTAGTTAGGTGGGAAGCAGGCAAATGGAACAGTTCCACAGGCGTGCAGTTCTAAGAAAGAAGTTTTGTTCAGTGAATCTATGTTTTGATTTAGGCATAGATAAAGAGTGGGGAAAGTTTTTGACAGTGGATTCAGCTAGACGGGTGTTTTTCGTAAAAGATTGGCAAGGGGGGACCAGAGATTGGAGTTCAGACGAGCACCTGCCATGGAAATAATGATAAAACAAAGATATGCTTGCAACGTCTCTTCTGTGGGAGAGAGGTTGTAGGGAAGAGAAAAGGACATCACTCACTAAGCCACAAAGTCTATTTTGTACTCTGTCAAGGCAAGATAGGCTGTTTTTAGCAGCTCCTGCCCAGATATGGCAGCAGTATTCCATCCATATATTATTTTGATATAAACTCTCTCTTCTCCCTTTCTCTCTCTCTATATATATATATATTAGACTACCTGTGACCCGTTGGGTCAGTATGTTATATTAGCTATGGAATTCATGTATCAACGTGACACTTGTGAGTAAAGAAAATACTTTTTTTTACCTAACAGAAGCATTTCTATGAAAGTATATTAAAATGAAAAAAGAATATAGATAGATTTCTATGAATCGTTCTGTTTATTATAATTCATTATTTTTGAAAATAAAAATTTACAGTTACTGAATTATAAGTGGTTGGCCATACTTATAGATAAATGTGCACTGAACAGATACCATAATACTTATTATAGTTAAATTCAAATTTTGATATATCTGCTTTTTTTTTACGTTGTTCATTTCTGTATTACGTTTAATTATTTTAAACCCAACTCTTCCTATGTTAAATAATTTCGGAATAATAACGTTAATATTTCAGTGCGCAGGTCATGCCCGCATGCGCAACTGGATGTCGTAAACCGGAAAGTGGGTTATATACATCGTTACAAGGTTGTTTGAGTTTTATATATATACTAGCAGGGCTACCCGGCGTTGCTCGGGACCGTATAAACAATGAAAAAACAAAAGCAGATATTGAACATATCTCTATGTTTTATTTGTTTTATCTACCCTAGGACTGGTTGTGTCTGTCAAAAGTTTTAGCGTTACATACAAACATACATACACACAGACGTTTGGGATTTATATATATAGATAATGACAGGTTTTTGGGGGGCCCCCCCCTTGAAGAAAACTGATCAGTTGACCCACTTCTAGTGGTCCGTTTGACGTGAAATTTCGATATTTGTCATCCGGGTGATGGGGCTTCAATATGATACCAAATTATTCAAGTTTGGTTGTGTCTGTCAAAAGTTTTAGCGTTACATACAAACATACATACACACATACGTTTGGGATTTATATATATAGACTAGCAGGGCTACCCGGCGTTGCTCGGGACCATATAAACAATGAAAAAACAAAAGCAGATATTGAACATATGTTTTATTCTTAGGGGAGAGGAATCTTTCATCTCAAGTTTTAGCGTTACAACCAAACATTTGTCTTTTATATATATATAGGTAATGACAGGTTTTTTGGGGGGCCCCCCTCGAAGATAACTGATCAGTTGACCAACTTCTAGTGGTCCGTTTGACGTGAAATTTCGATATTTGTCATCCGGGTGATGGGGCTTCGATATGACATCAAATTTGTCAAGTTTGGTTCCTTCTTTAAAAAGTTTTAGCGTTACAAACAAACATACATGCATACATACACACAGGCGTTTGGCTTTTATATATATAGAAGAAGATAGTCTGAAGATGCTTTGATTAAAAAATTTAACCTATCGCAGACTTCTAAAAAGTAATTTCAAAAGATAATTCAACTATATAAGGATGAAAAAAAAGAAAGAAAGCCTTAATTAACACTTGCATAAGCCGATTTCTCAAAATCCTTCAATTATAAAATAGAATTTAACTACATAAGGATGAAAAAAAGAAAACCTTAACTAAAACTTAGTAAATAGAAAATGGAGATCCTCAGCTGTTTACCATGTAGCTGTTTCAGAGATTTAAAAACAGAACAGCTGTTAAATACATGGCTAATGTGCACACACAGAGTAGAACCCCGGGGTACAGCATTAATCTGTACCGGGGTTGGGATTCTAAGGTGAAATCGCCTAAGCAAAATTTTATACAGTACATATTAAAAATTAGTAACAAAATACAGTACAGTATATAATACACATGTATATAATCAAATAACATTATAAATGACACCGTAAGGCATGCAAATACCGTAAACATTGTATTCCACATCATAAACTGAAAAAAACATATCCTGGAAATCGGGTCTGATTATGAATATCTCCAATATCAAATAATCCTCATACACTGTGATTTTTACTTTATGTATGAAAACCAAAGAGGGGAGATATAACATATGAGAAATATTTGGAATCAAGTCTCCCCTTGCTGTTATTTCAGATCATTTGAAACCATAGCAGCAAGTTTTTGTCTCCTCCATCATCAAGGCCAGATGTTTTGTAATTCATATGCAAAATTAGGAAAACAAATGGCTGATTGAAACATTTTATAGCTGTAAAAAAAGTGGCAAAAAATAGGCTCTGGATGAGGGATGATCCCTCTTATGTGTGACCTTAAGGGCAAATATCACATAGCCCGCTACACAAGTCAGGTCATTAGCTTTCCAACAAGCCTTCATTTGTTAAATTCTGATCAGTAGTCGCTGAGATTTGGAACTTATAAAATTGCCCCCAAAAGTGGTGTGTGTATACATACATACATACATACATACATACATACATATATATATGTGTGTGTGTGTGTGTGTGTGTATGTATGTATGATTACAAATATATTTTAAGCCCCCCCCCCTCTTTGGGTAGAGCACTGTCGTAAATAATCTCACCTGCTACTTAATTGGCTGAAAATGCGAAGCTCGTTGTTTGTTTGTTTACGAACAGGCGATTTGAGCACTATAAAAGTGGTGGCGGGTGTCTATTTCAATAGACATTCCGACGAGTTATTTATGGGCGTCGATTCCATGGCCGAGGGGGAGAACTGCCGACTGTCAACACGACGGTTCTAGGTTCAATCCTTGGCTTGGGAGAGATGTTAGTCTAGCGGCACTGATGAGTTGTGATACAATGAAACAGGACTGTATGTCGATGACTACAAATATATATATATATATATATAGAGAGAGAGAGAGAGTAAGGAGTAAGTTATAAAATATATATGGCATAAGCCTGATGAATCCTAGCGTGGATGAAACACGGAATATGTAGCTTAGCTTAATCGTCATATATGTTTTAGAACTTACTACTTACTAACTAGCTCTACCTACGTATTGAGCACTGTTGAAGTAAATACTTAAAGTTTACACATAAAATCTATACTTTCGTTTATTAATTTATGTGATTAAATGAAGTAGTCATATATCTATGTTGGTTGCCAAACTGAATATTGAAACGCTCATATCTTTGGTTTTATGGGATGAAATTACAGGAAAATTTGCAGACCTGTTGAAGATTATAATACTGTTCTTCGGTTAAAATTTTATGACAATTGGTAAAAAAAGAACCTATATTTTCAAACCTATATTTTATGCCCAAATTTGCCTACATTTGTATATATAGTGTCCTGGCAGACCAGCTTCTTTTTTTTTTTTTTGCTTGGTTGTCTCCCCTGTGGCCTTGCTAGACCACCAAGATGTGTGTGTGTTTGGTACCCAGTGAATGCCCAGTAAGTGAACTAGTAATTTAATTTCCAATCTGAAAAATAAAACCTTTCTTTTTTTCTTTTTCTTTTTTCTTTTTCAGATGTTGGCGATTACGCTGATTCTAGTGACTTCAGCCAATCAGATTAGAGCTGTGGAAAAAGAAAAAAAAAAAAAAAAAAAGAGAAAAAGTTCTACTGATCTTGAAGCCGATAGCGACACCAGAAAAAAATAGCCGCAAAAAACAGTTTCTCTCTTAAAAAAAGCATGTGGAAAAATCTCTTCCTTTGGTCCACGAACACAGTTCAACTACAATACTTGACTTCAAACTTTGGACTTTGATTCAAGCCAGAAATGAGTTTCAATCTGCCAATTTCATCGCTACAAAATAAATTTTGAATTTTCATCTGTTAATAGACGACCCGTGACCCATTGTGCCAACGTTGGTACATTGTGTGTTCGATGGTTTGAAAAGAATTGAGCAATACAACCACCACCTAATTTTCGCAAAGTCAAAGGATTTCAGACTACATTGTGATATCATAATATACTCTTTCTTCCCTTCTGTGTTTCTTTTACAAATTTAAAGGATTTCCGACTACATTGTGATGTTATAATACTCTCTTTTCCTTTTACAAAATGAAAGGATTTCAGAATACATTGTGCTGTCATAATAGACTCTCTCTCTTCATTTCAGAATACATTGTGCTGTCATAATAGACTCTCTTTCTTCTCTCTCTTCATTTTGAAAAATGAAAGGATTTCAGAATACATTGTGCTGTCATAATAGACCCCCTCTCTTCTCTCTTCATTTCAGAATACATTGTGCTGTCATAATAGACTCTTTCTTCTCTCTTCATTTTGCAAAATGAAAGGATTTCAGAATACATTGTGCTGTCATAATAGACTCTTTCTTCTCTCTCTTCATTTTGCAAAATGAAAGGATTTCAGAATACATTGTGCTGTCATAATAGACTCTTTCTTCTCTCTCTTCATTTTGCAAAATGAAAGGATTTCAGAATACATTGTGCTGTCATAATAGACTATCTCTCTCTCTCTCTTTCCATTCTCCCTTTTTTTTTTCTTTACTCTTACTTTCCTTTTTCCTCCTACTCTCTCATATTTCTTTCCCTTTTTTCTTGTTCACTTACATCATTCCATTACTCCTTTCTTTTTTCTTTTTTTTTTTTTTTTTAGTTGTTTTCATCGTCCATCATTTGGAACATGTCAAGCAAGATAACCTTTCTTGTTTTTTGCTATGAATAAAGTGCAAAGTGTAGTATCTGTCTCATGGCTACAATTAGCTTCTTCTATTCTTCTATTCTTCTATTCTTTTATTCTTTTATTCTTTTATTTTTCTATTCTTTGTTAATGAAGTATAAATCCTTTTAAATTGAGAAAATTTTTATTTTTGTTCCAAACATTAAAAACTGACCTTGTGCCTTACTTTGCTTTCGGGTGGCCAGGGGGTGGGGGTGGGGGAATAAAAATAAATAGGTACAAGCAACATTCTTTAGATTTTTGCAGTCAAGTATTATGGTTGATTTGTGCATTAGTATTTGTGGTACGTCTTATTTAGATTCTTAGAAAAATGATTGACATAATTTTACACAACAACAATCCAGCATTCCAAAGTGATTTAAACTTTCAACGCGCTCGATGAAAAAATAAATTCTGGTTTGAAGTAAAGTTAAAACGTCAACCTATGTCAAGTATTATGGTTTATTTGTGCTCCAAAAAGAAACATTATTTTCGCAATTTCCATCTGAAAAAAAAACAAAAAAAAAACCCCCCAAAAAAACAAAGTTTTCTTGCTTTTCAAAATATTTTTATTTTTTTAATATTTTCAAATAAAATTTTGATTCTTTTTTTTGTGTTCTTTATTTTGTGCCGAGATTTTAATGAAGAAATTCCTGCACCATTTGGAAATAATTCTAAGACCATAAGATAAGTATTAGGTCGGTGCTAAAATAATGTTTTATATATATATATATATATATATTATTATTTACTATAATAATTAAATTAAATACAACATAATCACATTGACATACCGGTTCCCGTCAGATTACCGAAGTTAAGCAACGTTAAGCCTGGTCATTACTGAAATGGGTGACCAATTTGGGAATACCAGGCGCTGTATGTAGGAGGACGTCGACACCTCCCTGCAGAAAGTTGCAAAAACATAACGTCATCTCCCCAGTCGCATGCATCTCCCCTAACGGGGATATACATGCAACTGGGGACCGCTTGTGAATTACATACTCTCATGAAACTTCCTCCTTCAGAGGAAGTCAGTTAAACCCTGAATAGGATTGGTGCTGTCTGCACGCACACACACACAATAATTATTAAATGCCTAAAGACATTAGTGTTTCATCCTTTCAGGAATCATCAGTGCAGGATGTCACGATTAATGCCAGTCGAGAGACTCGAACCCCGACAACAGAAGTCATGTCTGGATTCATTAGCAAGGACCTGAACCACTAGCCTACCGCAAACCGCGAGAGATACAATTTATAATTAAACATCATTTATTCTCCTTATATATAAATCTTCTCTGCCACCAATAGCAATGGCCAGTGACTCCCTGTCTGAGAGTACATCTTTCAAACTGCTTGGCCTAATGTTCAAAGGAAACATGAGTTGGAACAATTATATTGAAAACATTGCCAGGGCCGCTGTGAAAAAGGTAGGCTCTCTCTACCATGCTAGAAAACTACTGACACCTGAAAGTATCTTGTACCTCTATAAGGCAACCATTCGCCCATGTATGGAGTATTGCAGTCACATTTGGGCTGGTGTATCTGCTACTAGTCTCTCACTCCTAGACAAGGTTCAAAAAAGAGTCGCCAATTTGATAGGCCCTGAACTGGCATCTAAGCTTCAGCCTCTGTCCCATCGACGAAACGTTGCATCCCTCTGCCTGTTCTACAAGTATTTTAATGGTGAATGCTCTAACGAACTGCACACACTTGTGCCCCCACGAGGTAGACACCCTCGACAAACTCGACAGGCAGCAACCCCCCCCCCACACACACACACAGTAGAGATCCCTAGATGTAAAAGATCTTTCTACTCCAGTAGTTTCTTCCCCAGAACTGCTAGACTCAGGAATTCCATTCCAGGTTCCTGCTTCCCTAACTGTACTGACATGCAGAAGTTCAAGTGCAATGTGAACCAACATCTTGCTGCCCAAATCCCAACATAGTGCCCCAGTAGTTGCTGCCCCTGATAGTAGCCCCCTACACCAAAGTGGCAATGTGCCTTGTTTGGGGTGAAAATGTAAAAAAAAAAAAAATAAAAAAATATATATGCATGTTTATTTTTGAAATATTGTTTAGTTAAGCTCAATGTATCTATTTTATAGATGCAGAGCATATAGTACAAATTTTGTTGAGATTGCACGGTACCCAAGATGGCCGACCTGTAACGTGAGGATGGAATTCCTTTCCCCCAAACGAATGCACCAGGTTTATCTTTTTGTTGGTAACATCGGATGGAAATCACATCTGACGAGTTGATGAAAAAGAAAATTTTCATAAAAACATAAATTTGTCATCCCATTAACGAAACGGCTGCAATGAAGAGATCCAGGATGAAATAAACAAGAGTTATATAAAAGAAAAAAAATGTAAGTCTTTGAATTTCAACAAAATTTGTACGATATGTATATATATATATATTAAACCAGTACCCGCATTAAGCATATATTATAAGAAGCAATTTAGCGGGAATCTACAGCCACGTGGAAAGAAATATTTCTATCCATACATTTTGGAGAAAATCAAACTAATATCTGTTTTTTTTTTTTTTTTTAATTAAAACTTAAAATATCACTTAAATAAACCACTCTAGAGATTGATGTGATATTTGGAATATGCTGTAACATTGATAAAAACAAAGTAAGGAACAGTTACATCATAGACACAAGAAAATATACGTATAATTATAATAGGAAAAAAATAAAAACGTTAAAAAGTATATGCATCCTATGCAGTTATGCTACCGTGCCGAAATAAAAACGGTATTATTTAGAAATCTATTCTTCGTACTTTCGTCTAACATTTTAATCAAGTAAAATGTGAGAAAAGAAAAAGACTTTTTCTTTTCTCACATTTTTATTTCAATTATCCTGAAGATGTCCTCTGAAACAAGGACGAAACATTGATTTTTTAATAATTTCATTCGTTTTTTTCTATTTTTTCTTTAAACATAACGTCAACCACCGCTGGTATATTTTTTCATTCCTTATACATATATACATATATATATATATATATATATATATATATAAACCAGTACCCGCATTAAGCTGGTCTGCAGTTTAACTTGTTGCTGGCTATCTTGCTCTTGCTTGTTGCTGGATTTCAACATTTTGAACCGAGAGAAAGACTTAGCTGTTGTACAAAGCTAAGACTCTGTAACATCACCTGTGTATAGATACTCCCTCAGGCATTTGTCTATAAAAATGGTCCTGTGGCGATTGAAAAGTTATGACGCATGGAGGCTTGAAATGCTGGAAACATGTAATAATTGATCTCAATGACCGTCTTCAGTATCATGCCTGCGTGAGCGTGTGAATTCGCCAGTAGGACTAAGAAAAAAAAGAAGTAATTTCTGGGCTCATGGACATTAAGTGTCTGAGGGAGTGGCACTCGTCTGACAAGACGTTTGCAATCATCATATATATATATATATATATATATAACTGAACGTGTCTGTGTACATTTCCCTACGCAATAACTCTGTCAATTTTAAGTCTACAGACTCGAAATTTGATATACAGAGTACTGAGATTTGGGAAAATTGATGTGATGGGTTTTTGGCCAGAAATTTGGCGATTAAGGGGTCAAAGTTCAACTTTGAGAATTCTACCAAACTCCTCCGACAATTTTGGGTCCACGCACTTGAAATTTTAGATATAGGTTCGTTGGACAAGGATCTAACTTAATAACTTGATTTGAGCCCAAAAGAATAAATTTTAAGGCGTCATAATAGGGGTCAAAGTTAAAAAAAAAAAAAATTGACCTCTGCGGTCTCTTCCAAATTACTCAGACAATTTCTGGTCTAAATATTTGAAATTTTACATAAAGGGTATTCAGAGATAGGGCAAGCTTTTTCATCAGTTCGGGTCGAAAATTTTTAGTTACCAATATATAAATGTATGTATGTATGTATGTCTGTTTGCATGTCTACCTTAAACTTTCAATAGAGGCGACGGATTTTACCAAGATCAGTATCGTTTTAAAGTTAGACCTTTCATACGACAAATATAAAAAAATTGGCTAAAAGCATTAATATCTTCCCCTTCAACTATGCACTTTTCTACAGGGGGGGGGGGTCACTTTTTTAGCCGATATTTTTGAAAGTTATCCTCTCCTTTAGATTGTCTAGCCTTAATTTAAAAAAAATGTCGCTTCCTCTTGGCAGTGGTCGTAACAGCATAAACGTTAGGTTTTACCCTGTTCTTTTCCTCCTTTGCGGTACGGGTTCGAGCCTGCCTTCCTACTACCACTTTTTTGTTTTTTTTTTTTGCTCAACATACACATCCAAACACCCGGGCATCGCCGGGCTGAAATGCTAATATATATATATATATATATATATATATATATATATATATATATATTTATTTATTACATTTTCACCCCAAACAAGGCACATTGGCACTTCAATGTAGGTGCCTGATAGTAGGCCCCTAAGTAACAGGGCTGCTATGTAGGGAGTTGAGCAGCAAGAGTTCTGTTCATATTACACTTGAACTTCTGCATGTTAGTACAGTCGGTGAAGCAGGAAACCGGAAGGGAATTCCAAAATCTAGCAGTTCTGAGCAAGAAACAAAGTAGAAGGCCTTCCTACATCTAGGGATCTCTACTGTGTAGGGGTGGGACTTCGATGCTTGTCGGGGGTATTTTTGTCGAGGGGGTGTACAAGGGCTTGCAGTTCATCAGAGCATCCACCATTAAAATATTTGTAAAACAGGCAGAGGGATGCAGCATTTCGTTGGTGGGACAGAGGCTGAAGCTTTAGCAGTATCAGAATTTTTGTAGGAATTTTTGACACCCCTAACACGAAACTGCGAATACAATATAAAAATCTCGTAATTTCTCTGTTAAAAGTGGGTTATTTATTTTCTTTATGGATTATACTTCCAAAATAAACTATTACAGTTGTTTTAAAAGTAATAAAAATATTTTTTTTTTTTTAAAACAGTAATGAATTTTCCGAACTCAATATTTTTCAATTTTTAAACTCAATATTTTTAAATTTTTAAATTTTAAAAATCTATCAAAATTTTTCTATTGATTCTATTTTTACGATATTTTCAGGGTCAATGTGAAATTTTATGTTCTTTCCAATAAACCGAATAAAATATTTTAGACAAACGTTTTTTTTTAAATTCACGCCCCCCCAAGTGTCACCCATTTTCAACTTTCTCTTAAAAAGTAAATAATTAATTTATGGTTAATAGTTTTATATATCACAAATTGAAGAGAAAAGGTCAATAAATAATATATTCAAATTTAAAACAAAAAAAAAAATCGCTTTTTTAGAAATTTACCTGTAAAGTCCGAAGTTTAAAACCTTATTTTATAAGAACACATTGTTTCTTTTTGTCTTTTTTTTTTTTTTTAATGAAACCTTGGTCCTTGCTCCTTTAATTGAAAAAAAAATTAGGGCTTGAATTACATTTTTCGAGGAGTTATAAGCTTAGAAAGATAGGGGGTCGAATAATTTACGCCTCTCATTTTGAAATGTCTATTAAAAAGTAAATAATTAATTTATGGTTAATAGTTTTATATATCACAAATTGAAGAGAAAAGGTCAATAAATAATATATTCAAATTTAAAACAAAAAAAAAAAATCGCTTTTTTAGAAATTTACCTGTAAAGTCCGAAGTTTAAAACCTTTTTTTTAAAAAAAAACACATTGTTTTGTTTTGTTTTTTTTTAAAATAAAACCTTGGTCCTTACTCCTTTAATTGAAAAAAAAAATTAGGGCTTGAATTACATTTTTCGAGGAGTTATAAGCTTGGAAAGATGGGGTGGAATTATTCACTATTTTCACAAAATTTCTGACACTGCTACTGAAGCTTAGATGCCAGTTCAGGGCCTATCAGATTGGGACTCTCTTTTGGATGCTGTCCAGGAGTGAGAGACTAGTAGCAGATGCACGAGTCCAAATATGACAGCAGTACTCCATACATGGGCGAATAGTGACTTTGTATAGGTACAGGATACTTTCAGACGTAAGTAATTTTCTAGCATGGTAGAGAGAGCCCATCTTCTTTGCAGCAGCCGAGAGTAATGTAGTGTCTTAAAATGCATTGTGCTTAGAAGGAAATTTAGTGTTTGTGTGAATTGGGGAATCTTTTAAACCAACACATTTCAGGTGAAAACATTATTATGTACCTATGTGTCATTTTCTTTTTACACAGGCATCACCACATCAAGGCCCGGAGGCCACTCGAGGATAAGACTTAATGGGTATACGTCGGTCAATGCGATTATAGCGTAGTAAACATAAGTAGTGGGAATTTTTTAAATTGGATTACTTACAATTTTACAACATGGAAGAAGAAAAGGAAAAAAGAAACAAAACAACACACTGAAGATGGAGTATACCTCTGAAATATATTTGTGATAAATTTCAAGCAAGTAAAATATTTGTTTATTTTCCTAATATTACGTTGTGATTTGGTTTTCAAGCGCACTTGATGCATATTTTATTTTATTCAAATTAAAACAATGTTTCTATATGGACTCTCATCCTTGACGTTATTTTTTATTCAAATCTGAGTGGAAATGTATTATTTTGGTCAAACAAAAATACCTTTTATTAAAGTTATGGTTTTCAGTAGTAAAAAAAATACCTTTTATTAAAGTTATGGTTTTCAGTAGTAAAAAATACCTTTTATTAAAGTTATGGGTTTCAGTAGTAAAAAATACCTTTTATTAAAGTTATGGGTTTCAGTAGTAAAAAATACCTTTTATTAAAGTTATGGGTTTCAGTAGTAAAAAATACCTTTATTAAAGTTATGGGTTTCAGTAGTAAAAAATACTTTTTATTAAAGTTATGGTTTTCAGTAGTAAAAAATACCTTTTATCAAAGTTATGGTTTTCAGTAGTAAAAAAAAAAAACCCAAGAAATGAATTTATTCTTGTAATAAATAATTTTACGAAGAATTCTTCATAATTTTTGATTTCGATTATAGCTGAAGGAACTCAAGTCTTGTTGCCTATGCACAGTTCCAACATTTCCAAATACAACCGCTGAGATACAATGCGTGGCTCTTTACAAACAGACTTTTTTCTCCAAATTAAGAACATGGGAAGGAAGAAGAAAAAAAACATCACACTGAAGATGGAGTATACCTCTGAAATATATTTGTGATGAATTTCAAACAATTAAAATATTTGTTTATTTTTCAAATATTACGTTGTGATTTAGATTTCAAGCGAACTTGATGCATATTTTATTTTATTCAAATTAAAACAATGTTTCTATATGGAACTCATATCCTTGACGAATTTATTTTTGCTTTTTTATGAAAATAAAGCATTGCAAATTGTAACGATTAAAAAATAGTCGATTTTTACAGCAACATTACGAAAAAATTCATATTAATGAATTCAATATAATTAATTAATTTCTCAAACTACCGATATTATCATTGAAGTAAGCATTGTTTATTTAATATTTTCACACACACACACACACACTCAAAAAATATATATAATTACAAAAAATATTTCTACTTTTTTAAAATTACATGTTTCACAAAATTTTTATATGGAAGATTCTAATATATTCCCTGCTTGGATGGTGTTGTGTTGTACCTACTTAAAATACCTCCCCACGGGACAGAGTTAGACACCAGGGTCGTTTTTTAACGTGGAGAAAAGGAACAAAAATAAAAAAAATTGTCTCAGTCGTGAAGGACTGTTCCTCCACCGAAAGAGAACAAGAAATGGAAGTGCAGCATCTGAAGAACAGATACTACACTTCAGTGGCGGCTCGTGCCTGGAGCTGTGGAATTGCAGCACACCAGTAGTAAAAAAAAAACCCAAAGAAATGAATTTATTTTTGCTTTTTTATGAAAATAAAGCATTGCAAATTGTAACAATTAAAAAATATTTAATTTTTTAATAATTTCTGACATATTTTGGGTAATGATTAATTGTTTTAAACAGACTTTATTCTTGGCGTTTATGATCAAAGCATAGTATCTGTTCTGATACTACACTTTATCTTTTCTGATTTCGGTCAGTGAAGTAGAAGTTTTTCTTAATCAAGGTAATTTTAACATTTATCTTAATCCAGTGTGCATATTTTCAAGGAACTAAATGTTCCCAACGGACCGATCTTGTGTCTAACTCTGCACAGATAGAGAGTAGGGGAAATTGTTGACAGTGGTTGTAGCTAGACGATTGTTTGTTGTGAATATATTACGGGAGAGACCATAAACTGCTTTTCAAACGTAAGAATCTTCCATATAAATTCCGAATTAGAAATAGGGTATCTCTAATTTCGAAAAAAATACAACCGCCGTTGGATAGAGATAGGCTATCTCTAATTTCGAAAAAAATACAACCGCCGTTGTGAAAATAACAAGCAAGATAGGAATAGTAATCCAAATAATCCAAATTTAATAAATATAATGTAATAAATATATGTATAAATACCTAAAATGTATAAATAATGTAATTATATAAATATAATGTATTTGTGTGTTTGTATTTAAGGGACATTTAAAGGTCATTTTCCAATATTTTTACAAGAACGAAAGCCCCTAAAGTCCGTATTAATGAATTTGATATCAAACTACTGATATTATCATTAAATTAAACCTTGTTTATTCAATATGTTCACACAAAAAATTATAATTGAAAAAAAAAATATTTCTACTTTTTTTTTTTTAAATTACATTTTTGCCTAAGTTTTATATGTAAGATTTCTAATATTTTCCTCGCTCTCATGAGTGTGAAATTTTCGGCGTAACATAATTTTTACGTAATCTTGAAATATAAAAAAAATAAATAAAAAATAAAATTAAAAACAAGAACATAGAAAAATAATTAAATTAAAAAATATTAAAAATGATACAAACGTGCAGAATAGGAATGTGTAGATGCACATTTAAGGAAAAAAAGAAAACCAGCACTCTTATCTCCTTTTAACTACATGACGTCATTTTCAGACAGCCTTTTGACTGTCTCAGATTTTGGGCTTTCGTATAATCCATGTTTAAAAAACTTCCGTTTGTTGCGATTTTGCGAAGGGGAGAATCCCTTGCATTTGTGGGTTTTTTTTTTTTTTTTAATTTAATTCAATATCTTAGGACTTTACTAATTATCTTTGAAATAGACTCAGAAAACTAATATTTATCTTTTAAAAAGATTTTTACAATGAATTTATTTAACTTCAAAATTTAGTTGAATTGGTTAGCTCGCCGTGAAAACATTTTTCATAACTTTTTTTTTTCACGTGTACAAATATTTTTTCCTTTGGGAAATTAACTTTAGTCTCTAATCTTTCAAATACCATCAAAAAGTAGTTGGAGAAATCTACAAAAATTATGATAAATCGGCTTTCAAAACTAGGTCTTCTTATCTTTATAATGTATAATAACTATGTTCCCCTATCTTTATTTGGCCATTTTTGCCCTTACCTAGAGTAATTAGACCTACAGATTAACAGTCAATTGTTTATACTGAAATAGCGCTACACCCCCTTGCATTTTGGAGCTAATTAAGCTATTTTTTTGTACAAACAAGGTGGGCTTTTTAAAAAATTTAATTCACTATCTTAGGACTTTACTAATTATCTTTGAAATAGACTCAGAAAACCAATATTTATCTTTTTAAAAGATTTTTACAATGAATTTATTTAACTTCAAAATTTAGTTGAATTGGTTAGCTCGCTGTGAAAACATTTTTCGGGTTTGTATTACTGTACACATAGATTCGAAAAAGTTGTCAAAAAACAAATATATAACAAATAAATGTTATCAAAGGCAAGATAAGTTACTTTTCTACCAAACTGGATATATTTTTCGTGTTTTTATTCAATGTAACATGTTTATTCAGCTCGAAAACCATACAGTGTTTACCGATGTATTGGAACATTCAAGATGGCGTCTGATTCTCTCTTTAACACGGTAAGTGTGGGAAAAGATGTTATAAATAAGAAACCGGATAAAATACTGTTAAAAACTCGCTCAATATATGTTACCGTGACATAGGTTGACATATATTCGGCGGGTTTTTAATAGTATTTTGTATAGTTTTTATTTATAACACCTTTTTCCAAACTTACGGTGTTATATATTTGTTTTTTGACAACTTTTTCGAATCTATGTGTACAGTAATACAAACCCCATTTTTCACATATACAAATATTTTTTCCTTTTGGAAATTAACTTTAGTCTTTAATCTTTCAAATGCAATCAAAAGGTAGTCGGAAACCTACAAAAAATTTATGATAAATCGGCTTTCAAAACTGTTTCCCTATTTTTATTTGTCCATTTTTGCCCTTTCCTAGAGTAATTAAACCTACGGATTAACAGTCAATTGTTTACGCTGAAATAGTGCCCCCTCCCTTAAATTGCAGAGTTATAAAGAGGTTTATCGCGCCAGGGATGAGTAAGGACCCCTGCGTCTCTATATGAACTGAGATAAAAGATTTTACTGAGTTCGATTGGCTCGATGCACTGGAAAATGTGTGTGAGAGTAGTGTGCCTGGAAAGTTTGTCAATGCCCGTGGAAAAAGAAGGGTCGGATCACCCATCAATTATCAAAGATTGAAGAGTTATTTTGGATATTTAGTGGTAGAAGCTAGACAGAAGTTTCGGTAATTGTGCATAAAACCAGACCCCAAGTTTCAAAGATGGCGGAAGGTCTGTCTATTTAGGTATGGAAGAACAAAATGGATACAATACTTCCGCTATTCTTCAAAATTACTTACTTATATATTTTGACAAAATATTTTTAAAAAAATATAGTTACGCTTTCTTTTTTAAATGTACTATATTTAAATATACTTTATTTATATATAATTTATTTAAATATAATTTATTTAAATATAATTTATTTACACCTGTGCAATCTATTGCAAGGGTCGATGATTTTAAAAATATTATTTTTATATTTTAACTAGCGAGGGGTACCCGGCATTGCCCGGGTGTTTGTAGATGTGTGTGGAAACTCCAGGGGTGGATGGGTTAAAAAAAAAGTAAGTATGAGGATCGAACCCGAACCGTTGAGGCAAATTTGTAAATTAAAGTGTGAAAAAAAAAGTGCGACGTTAACCATTGCCCCGCCGCAAGATGCTAACGGAAACACGTTTGAATTTATTTAATTACTTGGATTTAGCAGGTGCACGTTTTAATGAGTTAATGAGGTCAAGTTTGACTGCGGGATAATATTTCATTTACTGTGGGAACGCTTCCCAAGGTGTTATAAAAAAAAGACTAACCCACATGTGGCGAGCAACAAATGTTGAATATTTATCTTCCCGAAATCGAGCAAATTAAATAGACAGGCGAGCTTCGTTGTTAACTGTAAGATATTACGATTTATATGTGATATAAAAAGTTTTAAAAAGTTGTGAACATACCGACCGCTTCTCTGAAAAAAAGCCTTTTGTAGACACACAGAAAAAGCGAACATACATACATACATACATACATACATACATTTTCGCTTTTATATTTATAGCCTATTTAATTTATTGGTTTTTAATCGCATGTCTTTTTCAAATAACTGCGTTTATATTTTGTCAAACTGTTTAGATATTTCTATGCGATTAAAAAAAAAGAAGCAGAATCAATTGAGTGGTGGTGGGGAGTGTTCACGCTCACGCGCGCTCTTTGAACATTACCCCACCACCACTCCCACCTTACCTGCCCACCCTTCCCTTCCTTCCATAAACAGAATCGCTTACAACAGGCACATTAGAGCAAAGACACCGCCCGTTAACCGGTCTTCATTTTTCCGTTTTGTTTTTTCATCCTTCCATCAGACGCTGATGAGTTGATACAATGAAATTTACACTGTTAAAGAACCACATGAGTCTATATAAAAACATGAATTAAAAAAAAAGAAAAAAAAGAAAACTTTTAAATTAAAAAAAAAATGCGCTTTTGTGAAAAGACTTGTGCGAACAGTTTGTTGAACAGTTGTTCAACGGTCGCTCATTTAATCGCTCATTTAATCGTTTTTGAGTCATGACTAGGACTGTGACAACAGCATATTCTTTTCATTCTTTTGACTCTCAAGTATATATCCGACACAATAACTAACTGGAAAGATAAACAAGAGATGAAGAATGTTAAAAACTGTCAAAATATGATAAAACCAATTCATAGACAAGTTTACTGGAAGCATTTGAAGTATACAATGAAACCGCTCGTTTGTCTTTGGAATATCTATGTATAATTTTTAAATAAATATTTGTATTTTAGCTCTCACATTCTTTTCATAGCATTCTGACACCTCTTTTCACACACACACACACGTTATTTAGTAGGCCGAACACAAAAAGTATTTGTTAGATTAATCGTTTTTGAGTCATGACTAGGGCTGTGACAACAGAATATTCTTTTCATTCTTTGGACTCTCAAGTATATATCCGACACAGTAAGACCCAGTCAATCAACCGAGAACCACATCAGTCTATATAAAAACATAACAGATTTGTTATGTAGTCTTCTGACACCTCTTTTCACATATACACACACATTTTATTTAGTCAAACACGAGAAAGTATTTCTTAGTTATTTGTATGTTGATCTATTTATCTACGTGTATTATCGATATATCTCTCGATCTATGTATTTCTACATCTATCCACCTCTATCTATCTATCTATCTATCTATCTATCTGGAAAGATAAACAAGAGATAAAGATGTAGAATTTTGATAAAAACTGTCAAAATATAATAAAACCATATCATAAACAAGTTTCCCAGAAGCATCTGATTAGCTGACGGAAGTACGTGATCATGTTAGCTGGAGCTGGATATTGGAGTTGGAATTTGGACGTTGAGCAGGGTGGTCGGTTTAACAGATCGTTCCCCCACCCCTTTCACTGAGGAGGGATATGACATGTGTCAGAATAGATGTTGAATCATAAAGGGAGACCGTTGTATGATCGTCTAATGTTCTGTCTATTTGTGATATATTCATATCTAATTCTTCATATGCTTTTGTGTGTGTGTGTGTATATGTGTGTGTGTGGTATTACTTCATGCGTCGTTGATCTTTTCCACCTGAAATTCATCTCCTTCTTGAAGGGGAGACTGGAAATACATAATACACTCATTCACTCCAAGACGATGATTGGTTTTATATAGTTTTTATTCACCTTCCAGGTCTCGATTGCAGAAGAATAGAAAGTGAATGTCTTTGCTTGAATAGGTCTTATTTTCACAAACGTCAGCGTACCCGCCAGTGAAGGGGATGGGACGACATGTTAAGCTGTCTGTTCTTCTCTACGTCCAAACCCAAAAACTCTGACTCCAACTAACCTGATTACGTGACTCACACGCAGATTCGATCAGCTGGCCCTCACTTCCGGTAAAACGTGTCTACAATATGATTTACTATATTTTCTTATGTTCGACCTATTTCCTAACATAGAGACCTAGAATTAACCACTCAAGCAAAGATATTCACTTTCCATTCTTCTGCAATTGTTCCTATTATTCATTAATGACCTCTCCGACAAAATTGCCTCTGAGATGGGTATATATGCTGATGACACCACACTCTATAACAGGCATGACAGGAAAACAAATGAACACATATCTAAAGTAATGGCAAAAACACTAGAGAATGACCTCCAATCTGTAGTGGAATCGGGACAAAAATGGATGGTCACATTCAATGCTGCCAAGACTAAACTGGTTTCATTCAATAATTACAAGAAACCTTCTCTGACACCAATAGCAATGACCAGTGACTCTTTATCTGAGAGTACATCTTTCAAACTGCTTGGCCTAACATTCACAAGAAACATGAGTTGGAACAATTAGGCTCTCTCTACCGAGCTAGAAAACTACTGACACCCGAAAGTATCCTGTACCTCTATAAGACCATCATTCGCCCATGTATGGAGTATTGCTGTCACATTTGGGCTGGTGCATCTGCTACTAGTCTCTCGCCCCTAGACAAGGTTCAAAAGAGAGTCGCTAATCTGATAGGCCCTGAATTGGCATCTAAGCTTCAGCTTCTATCCCATCGACAAATGTTGCATCCCTCTGCCTGTTCTACAAGTATTTTAATGGTGAATGCTCTGGCGAACTGCAGACAGTTGTGCCCCCCCCCCCGACGTAGACACCCTCGACAGGCAGCTAAATCCTACCCACACACAGTAGAGATCCCTAGATGTAAAAGATCCTTCTACTCCAGTAGTTTCTTCCCCAGAACCGCTAGACTCTGGAATTCCATTCCAGGTTCCTGCTTCCCCAACTGTACTGACATGCAGAATTTCAAGTGTAAAGTGAACCGACATCTTGCTGCCCAAATCCCAACATAGTACCCAGTAGTTGCTGCCCCTGATAGTAGCCCCCTACACCAAAGTGGCAATTTGCCTTGTTTGGGGTGAAAATGTAAAAAAAAAAAACCCTGGAAAGTAAATAAAAACTATATAAAACACACACACACACACACACACACACACATTTGGACGATCATAGCATTGGAACAT
>NC_136527.1:14191342-14193842 GCF_053919585.1 Euprymna scolopes | reverse complement strand
ATATATATGTATATATATATGTGTATATATCTATATTCATATATATGTATATATATTCATATATATGTATATATATATGTATATATATCTTTATATATATGTATATATTTATATATATGTATATATATTTATATGTATATATTTATATATATGTATATAGTTATATATAGATATATAATTATATATATATGTATATATATTTATATATATATTTTTTTATTACATTTTCACCCCAAACAAGGCACATTGCCACTTTGGTGTAGGGGGCTACTATCAGGGGAAACATCTACTGGGGTACTATGTAGGGATTAGGGCAGCGAGATGTTGGTTCACGTTGCACTTGAACTTATGCATGTCAGTACAGTTGGGGAAGCAGTGACCTGGAATGGAATTCCAAAGTCTAGCAGTTCTGGGGAAGAAACTATTGGAGTAGAAAGATCTTTTACATCTAGGGATCTCTACAGTGTGGGGGTGGGATGTTGCAGCTTGTCGGGTCTGTCGAGGGTGTTCACGTCGTGGGGGCACAAGTGCTTGCAGTTCTTCAGAGCATTCACCATTATAATACTTGTAGAACAGGCAGAGAGATGCAACGTTTCGACGATGGGACAGAGGCTGAAGTTTAGATGCCAGTTTAGGGCCTATCAGATTTGCGACTCTCTTTTGAACCATGTCAAGGAGCGAGAGACTTGTAGCCGATGCACCGGCCCAAATATGACAGCAATACTCCATACAAGGGCGAATAGTGGCCTTATAGAGGTACAGGATACTTTCGGGTGTTAGAAGTTTTCTAGCACGGTAGAGAGAGCCCACCTTCCTTGCAGCGGCCCTGGCGATGCCCTCGATGTAATTGTTCCAACTCATGTTTCCTGTGAATGTTAGGCCAAGGAGCTTGAGAGACGTACTCTCAGATAAAGAGTCGTTGGCCATTGCTATAGGTGGTAGAGAAGGTTTCTTGTAATTATTGAATGAAACCAGTTTTGTCTTGGTGGCATTGAACGTTACCATCCATTTTTGTCCCGATTCCACTACTGATTGGAGGTCATCCTCTAGTGTTTCTGCCATTACTTTAGATATATGTTCATTTGTTTTCCTGTCGTGCCTGCTATAGAGTGTGGTGTCATCAGCATATATACCCATCTCAGAGGCAATTTTGTCGGGGAGGTCATTTATGAATATCAGGAACAGCAGAGATCCAAGGATAGATCCCTGGGGCACTCCCGCATTTATATCATATTGTTTAGATGTACGACCGTCGAGGACAACCTGGATTTTTCTCTTATCTAAGAAGGATTTAATTATGTTAAGTATTCTACCAGTGATACCGTAAGATCTAATCTTCCTGAGGAGACCCTCATGCCATACCCTGTCAAAAGCCTTGGATATATCTAGAGCTACCGCTCTGCCCTCTCCCGCTTTGTCCAGTGAATGGTATATATGTATATATATGTATATATGTATTTATATATATGTATATGAATATATTTTTCTATATGTATATATATATTTATATATATGTATATATATATTTATATGTATATATATATTATATGTATATATATATTTTATGTATATATATGTATATATATGTATATATATGTATACATATATATGTATATATATGTGTATATTTATGTATATATATGTGTATATGTATGTATGTATATATATATGTATATATATGTATATATATATGTATATATATATGTATATATATGTATATATATGTATATATGTATATATATATATGTATATATATATGTATAGTGTTATAATGGAATAATTTCAGCATATTAGCTTTGTCGGTTGTTGAGCAAACAACCTCGTGATTGTTGGTTAGTGGGGGAATTGTTGATTGCCCATTGTTTACTACACTGTTGTAGATTTTCCAGAAGTCACGATTTCCTAATTTTTGTGCTTCGATGCGTTTTTTAGTAGTTTCAGTAAATTCTCCCTTAGCTGTCGCTATTTCTTTCTTAACGTTATTTCTCGCTTCTATGTACTTCTGTTTGTTTGAACTGGACTTATGTCGGTTAAGTCTACGGTATGCATGCTGCCTTTGAGCAATGGCAGTTGCGCAAGTCGAAGTAAACCATTGGGGAGAGTGGGGCTTGCTATAAAATTTCCGCACGGGAACATGTGTTTCCATTGCTGTTTTTAACCATTCAGTGGTCTCATTTGCGCACTGTTCGGCAGGAAGAGAAAAAATATTTCCCCATGGGGCATCTCTGATAAGATCTCTGATGGTTTCCCAGTCAGCCTTTTTAAAATATCTCGTTGTTTTGAACACTGGCTCTTCAGTTTTGGGTCTAGAATTTAGGGCGATTTCTACCATTATCACTGCATGGTCAGCGTTCCCGAGTGGGCTGTTAGCATTTGTTGTACAATCCTCGGGAACTGTAGTCAGAAACAGATCTAGAAGTGATGCTTGTTGTTCTTGCTGGTCAGGGAAACGGGTTGGAAACGTAACCATTTGTGATAGGGAGTGAGATATAGCAAAACT
>NC_136527.1:14171342-14181342 GCF_053919585.1 Euprymna scolopes | reverse complement strand
CACAATTTTAATGAACCACAGTTCTGCCGGATCAAACATACCGATTCCTGTGTCTCGATAATCTTCTATCATTATAGGTAATCAGTTTTTTAAAATAGTCAACCATATAGGAACCTATTCGTGGCCACACACACACACACACACACACACACACACACACACACACACACACACACACACACACACACACACACACACACACACACACACACACACATTCAACTTTATATTATAGATAATGCAAGACGCTTATTAAACAAAAAGGAGGAAATTATCTCTAATTGTATGCATACGAAATGGTCCCGATACAACTATTTTAATGGCTCCATAGGTCCACATTTCCATTTCCCCTCTGTAGTGTATTAAATTGTATCGCACAAAAAGTTTACTAAATAAAAAGGACGAATTTCTCTATAATTGTATGCATATGAAAATAGTTCCGATACACCTATTATAAGGTTCCATAGTTCCATATTTATATTTTCCCTTATACTATTTTTAAATAATATAATGCAAGAAACTTATTAAACAAAAGGGAAGAGATTATCTCTAATTGTATGCATATGAAATGATTAAAATACAACTATTATAAGGTCAATCTCTCTCTCCAGATTTCCCTGTCTTCCATCAACTGCCACAGATCTTTAGGATCACAGTTGGCGTCATGTGCAATTTTCTGGGTATACGTGGATCTAGGTCGTCCAATACTCGTGCGCTCGTGCTGTGGAGTCCTCAGCAATAATTTCTCCCTAGCTCTTTATTGCTCCTCTGGTAGTGACCGGCAATCGTAGAGGGCGCTCCCTGATGATAGTAAATGTGGTAGGTAGGTTGCCATATAGTTGCTGCTTCGTTGGATGTTCTTGTCCAGATGTATTTAACACTGTTCGTAGTATACGTGTGTATATGCCTTCTAGTTTTCTTTCCAATCTTTTGGTGAGTGTCCATGTAGCACCGTAAACAAGGACAGAGTCTACTAATACTCTGAAGAACTGACTTGAAGTTCATACGGACCGCAGCTTATTCAATGCAGCCTGTTGCACTATTTTTGAACTGTGCACAGTCGGGAGATTCTATTTATAAACGAATCAAATTCACGTTCTGCTACCAACCAATCAGAAACCAGAATTGCTCCATAAATATTACACCTTTTCTGTAGAAACTTCACATGTTTTCTTTGTGTCAACACGGGAAGAATCTTTTGCTCTGTGGATTCCAACTCGAGAACTGTCTGCTGCGAACCAGTCATCTCCAGGACTTGTGTAGAGCAACTAACCATCGGAAACTGTTCTGTCTACTGAGAACCAGTCATCTCTAGGACTTGTGTAGAACAACTAACTATCGGAAACTGTTCTGTCTACTGAGAACCAGTCATCTCTAGGACTTGTGTCGAATAACGAACCATCGGAAACTGTTCTGAAACTAAACATGGCTTACAACTCTAGAGGTTATGGGCCAAGTTCGCTTCCATCAAAATTATACTTTTGAGATGCGAATTTCGATATTCCCTTGTCGGGAACCTAACCAGGTATGTAAACTTATTGACTTCTTTCAGTGTTGTTCCATCTAATACAAATAGCAGTGGTTCTCAACTTTTTTTTTTTTACTCATGGACCTCTTTTCCCTTCTTTTTATTTTGATGGACCCCTTCATAACTATTGGTCATAAGACAATCTTCTATTTTTCACTAATATAAACGTTGAGGTTTTAATAATCAAAGAAATACTATATAATTAAGCTTTATTTTTAAATGAAGACTAATTTAATGCCAATAAGGTATTCTGCAATAACTATAATAATTATAATAATGATAATAATAATAATAATAATAATAATAATAATAATAATAATAATAATAATAATAATAATAATCTAAATTAAAGTGATAATAATTCTTTGCCAATATCTTATATTACAATATTACAATGTTACGTCCATGATCAAGCCGATGGAGATCAGACAGTAGAAATTAAATTTTTAATAATAAAAACTATTCTGAGTTGGTTTTCTTCATGGACTACCAAAATAACGTTGTGGACCCCCATTCTGTTATGTTTTGCCTGTTGACCCCCATAAATATTCCATGGACCCCTTGGGTCTATGTGGACCCCGGTTGAGAACCCCTGCTCTAGAGCTATGTTGCTAACCAGGTACGTAAACTTCTTGACTTCTCTCAGTGTTGTTCCATCTAGAGCAGGGGTTCTCAACCGGGGTCCACATGGACCCTAGGGGTCCATGGAATATTTCTGGTGGTCCACAGACAAAACATAACAAAATGGGGGTCCACAACGATATTTTGGTGGCTCATGAAGAAAACCAACTCAGAATAGTTTTTATTATTAAAGCTTTAATTTCTACTATAATTTTGTATAGTTAAAAAAAACATTCAAGTTATTTTAACGATAATATTTCTATTTACCAGGTTTTCCTCAAACATTTACCTTGCACTCTGTTTCTAAACATGTGTTTTATTTGTCGAAAATTTTATAAAAATGAATATCAATATATATAGTTAGATATTTTGAACTGCAGTAATTGTATTACAATCTGTGTATATATATAATATATACATGTATTGGTAAAGAATTATTATCACTCTAATTTTGATTATTTTGCACCAAACTAATATATTCCAACATCTGACATATTGACAACATCTGCTGCTTCAAATACTTAAATACTAATAAACATTTCAAAACAGAACCATTTATTCATGTAGACCATGAAATATTTGTGGGGGTCCACAGAATTATTATTATTACTTATTATCGTTATTATGATAATTATTATAGTTGTTGTAGAATACTTTATTTTCATTAAATTAGTTTTCCTTGAAAAATAAAGCTTAAGGAGTCCATCAAGATAAAAAAGAAGGGAAAAGGGGTCCATGAGTAAAGAAAAGGCTGAGAACCACTGATCTAGAGCTTTAATCTCCCCTCCGCATTGAAAGTCATAAACGTTGTCTTATCTGCATTAACGAAAAGACCAATGTCATTTGTAAACTTTTCGAGCTCACGTAACAGCATTTGTACAGCAGCAGTGTTATTCGTGAACAGATCAATATCGTCCGCGTATATCTGCTTTAGTTATGCGTGTTGATGGATGGCATCTGGTTCTGGGTTCATTTAAACAAAACCCAGTGCGCTGCGTATATCAACAGAGGTGCAAAGTACACAGTCAAGAGAGACAATGAAAAGAAAAGGGGCTAGAGTGCTTCCCTGAAGAACCCCGGCGCGAATGTCAAAGAATAAAAAAGTCCCGTACGTTCACATTTTTATTTTTCCGTTATAGAGGAGAGAATGATAAAATTGTCGCGTTAGAAAAGACGACATGATTCCATTTCCATTTGATGAAAACCAGTTTTCATTTTTTGTTGCAGACCATCGACTAGTTGGCGAGTTGTGTATAAATCCAAAGATTTTAATCATATCTGAAAGTGACACAAAGATGGTCTGCAAAAAAAAAAAAAAAAAAGAAAGAAAAAAAAAGAAAACGGATTTTCATCAAACGGAAATGGAATCGTGTCGTCCTTTCTAGGATGACAATTTTATAGATCTACCCCGTATAATACTATAAATTGGGTAGAATTTGATTAATTATTGGGCAGGCTCAACAAGAATTTGTTTACATTTGATTTGAAGGCTATCATGTTGTATTCAACTGATAAGCAGATCAGTGTAACAATGTTCCACAGGAAGGCAGTTCTGGGAAAGAAGTTTTGTTTATGTAATCTGCATTTAGATTTAGGCACAGATAGAGAATGGTGGAAATCGTATATTGTGGTTGTAGCTAGTCGAGTGTTATTTGTGAAAATTTGGTAAAGGGGGGGGCATAGATTGAAACTCAGATATGAAACTAATGATAAAGCAACGTCTCTTCTGTGGGAAAAAATAATTTTATTTTTAGTTATTTTGTCTTTTATTCGCCATAAGTTTGTCGACCACTAATCCCGAGAAAATAATTTTGCGTTTATCAGTTTGACAAGAAAGTTCTTGCGATTTTTAACTTTTAAATTCATGTGAACATATCTCCCCCTCGCCCAAATTCTTGACCAAAAAATAAGCACCATTCAAATCAACACATTTTTTTTTGCCAACGCAAAACAAGCGTATTTATTCAAGTACCATAAAAATCTTGCGTTCTGGTGGCGATGAAGTCGCTGAAGGCGTTTTTGATATCGCTTAGGTTTTTGACGCATTTCCCATGCAGAGAGCGTTCGAGAGGCTTGAAAAAAATGATAGTCGGTATGTGAGAGACTTGGAGAGTATGGAGGATGAGGCAGAGTCTCATAACCCAATTTGTTCAACTTCTGCCATCGAGCATTGTCGTGGAGGAGAAATGAGCCTTTTCTGTTGACAAATAAGCACCATTCAAATCAACACATTTTTTTGCCAACGCAAAACAAGCGTATTTATTCAAGTACCATAAAAATCTTGCGTTCTGGTGGCGATGAAGACCACCAAATAGTCAGCATGACCTTCTTTTACTGTAACTCTGCGTTCGGGAAATGTCGTGGAGCTTCTTCGGCGTCTAACCATTGAGCTGTCGTAAAGAACCCACTTTTCATCACAAGTCAGAACTCGGTCCAGAAACGGGCCGTACATGTTGCATAAAAGAAAGAAAGATGACATTTCATAACGGCGTTGTCGTTCAATTCATGAGGCACCCATTTATCAAGTTCTTTTGTCTTTCCAATCCGTCTCAAGTGGTTGGAAATCGTCGTATACGTTACGGTTAATTCATAAGCAAGATCCTGAACAGTTATGTGTGGATTAGCTTTGATTAAGGCTCTTAATTGATCGTTGTCAACACCAAACTGCACTCATCATCTCCAGCTCTCGTCGGCGCCGCGAAATTTCTTAAACCACCATTGTGCTTGGCGTTCTATAGCAGTGTCTGGGCCAAACGCTACGTTGGTATCGCAAGCTATTTCAAGCATCTTTTCGGTTTAGCTTAAATTGAAATAAAAAATTGTGCGAATTTGATTTATTTATCATCTTGTATTCAGCGTTCTGAAAAGAAAACATATTTGTTTTAAAACGATTGTAATTTAAACGATTAGATGGAACGAAAAAGTTCTTTAAAATAATATATAAAGTAAAGGTATTATAACGAAAACTTATTTGAAAATACATCATTTGAAATCAAAATTAAAAATTTCGCAAGAACTTTCTTCTCAATCTATATATCTATAAAAGTGAACGTGTCTCTGTGTGTCTGTGTACATTCCCTACACAATAACTCTGTCAATTTTTAGTCTACAGACTCGAAATCTGATATACAGGGCACTGGTAGTTGGGAAAATCTTTGCAATCCGTTTTCGGACAGAAATTTGGCTGTTAAGGGGTCAAAGTTCAACGATTTGACCTTTGAGGACTCTACCAAACTCCTCCACAAATTTTAATTATAAACACTTGAAATTTTAGATATAGGTTCCTTGGACATGGATCTAACTTAATAACTTGATTTGAACCTAAAACAATAAATGTTAAGGGGTCTTAATAGGGTTTAAGTTAAAAAATTGACCATTTTCTGCTCAACATACACCTCCAAACACCCGGGCAACGCCGAGCTGAAATGCTAGTCTAATATATATATATATATATATATATATATATATATATATATATATATATATATATATATATATACTAGCATTTCGCCCCGGCGTCGCCCGAGTGTTTGGGGGTGTATGTTGAGCACGTAACAAAAAACAAAACAAAACAAAAAAACAAACAAAAAAAGGTCAATTTTTTAAATTTGACCCTTATTATGCATCCTTAATATTTATTGTTTTGGGCTCAAATCAAGTTATTAAGTTAGTCTGTAGACTAAAAATTGACAGAGTTATTGCGAAGGGAAATGTACACAGACATACAGACAGACAGACACGTTCACTTATATATATATATATTATAGGTAGATATATAGATTTGTTTAACAAAAATATATATGTATACATAAATATATATGGAAACAATTTTGTGTTTACTAACAACTTTTTTGCAAATATTACGCAAGTATAAATCATGTAGAATATCTGCATGAATATAATTACACGTAATAGTTAACTAAAGATGATCATCCCATAAGAAAACCGAAGCAACTAATAGGGAATTAATTAAAATGAATGTTTAAAAGAATATGCAAATTAGCTAGATCGTTTGCTAGTGAATGCAATTCCACAACCAATATATAAGAAAATTGTATTTTCTTTTTAAATAAATAGAAAAGAGGGGTTTTAATATGAATATCAATACGCACAAAAGAAAACCGAATTTATAGAAGATATATATATATATATATATATATATTGTTGGTGCAAAAATATCGTTTTCTCAAATATGTTACTTTTATGTCACTTTTTTCTGAATTAATTCATTGATATATATATATATATATATATATATATATATATATATAAGTAACTTATCTTGCCTTTGATAACATTTATTTGTTATATATTTATTTTAACAACTTTTTCGTACCTCTGTGTATTGAAATAAAAGTCCAAATGATACTTCAACTGTATGTGTGAAAAATATATGTTATATAGGGGTTTCATTAAAAGAGAGTCTTAGAGAGAGAGAAAGAGAGAGAGAGAGAGAGAGAGAGAGAGTAGTAGAGAGAGGGATGTTGTTGTAAGAAATATTGTTGAGAGAGATGTTGTGTTATGAAGATATTCATATATATTAAAATTGTTCATGCTTAGAGTGAGGAGATAGTGTTCAGACAGTCTTAGTGTAGATATGAGATGTAGAGTTCACATTGTAGATATGAGATGTGTATATCAAGACATTTTATAACACAGATATATAGACATATAATAACAATTTTCACGTTACCTTTTGGTAGAATTACAACACAAAGACGACGTTTATAAAAACACATGATGTGTTTATTTCTTCTCACGACCGGTCGTGGTTTTCTGAGTCAAGAATTCAAAGCTTCACATGTTAAGTTTCAAAAGTGACCGTCTCGCTTCTAGACGTTCGAATCCCAAACTCCAGACTATCGTCTGTCGTCCTCAAACCCCCTCTCTGTTTCTCTCCCAGTTTCTCCTTGCTTAACTCTCAAGTTTTCTAACTGTATCTAGAACTTCCCATTTTCCATGACGTCATACACATGTTAAAACATGTGTCTTCTTTCACGTGTTCTGGAAATGCGTGTCCAAAACCTTTTCCTTTGTTTACAAAAGGAATTTTAACCTATATTCTCAGTAACCTATATTTCCAATATGTTAAAAACATGTTTATTAAATTATCTTGTATAGTTGCATTCCTCAATTGAATTTTTCATAACAGACTTGTCAACGCAATTCTTTTCTTGAAATTATTTTATCTCTAAGCTAAACAATGGTTTGTTTTACATTCCATTTTCTAATTCTCTCTCGTAATCTATTTCTAAACCTAATTTACGAGGTTCGAATTTCGTCTATTCTATTTCATTTTCATTTTAACTAAATCTCTCTATTTTTATACTTACATGAAAAGGGGACAGCCCTTATCATGTAACAGATTGACGAAAATCTAAATATTAATTTATTAGTCCGTACGTCCAGTGCCACAAAAAATCATCATCATCGCAAACATTAATGAGAAACGAATGATCTCCCTTTATAGTCGCTCTTTATCAGTAAAAAACCCTTTTCTCTCCAAAAATTAAAAAAAAATACACACAGGTGTCTGTTTACGGTGCTACGTTGATATCGCAAGTTATTTCAGCATCTTTTCGGCCTAGCTTGAATTGAAATAAGAAAATTGTGTGAATTTGTTTTTTACCATCTTGTATTCAACGTTCAGAACAGAAAACAATTGTTTTAAAACGATTGTAATTCAAACGATTAGATAGAGCGAAAAACGCTCTTTAATATAATATATAAAGTAAAGGTATTATGACGAAAACTTATTTGAAAATACACCATTTGAAATATAAATTAAAAATTCCGCAATAACTTTCTTCCCAATCTATTAAAATAGTAAATTTGATTAATTTATTTGTTAAACATTTTTTGTACCTGTATTTTAAACACATGCGTGAGAGATCGACAAATATCTAAATGTTAATTAACTTGTCCGTACGTCCAGTGTCACAAAACCCACCATTATCGCAAATATTGATTAATGAGAAACGAATTGCCTCCCTTTAAAGTAGCTCTTTATCAGTTAAAAAACATAAAAACCATTTAATTATCTTGGACCCTTTTAAAACCTTGTGTTTCTTTTTTTTTTTTCGTGGTAACCAAAGTTTTTTCTTTTTAAACTCACCCTTGCTGGGTGGTCTGGTCGCTACGGCTCCAAATTGTATTTATTGTATATACCCCAGGTTCGGTTTTGCATCGTTGATGCAAACTGGCCCACGAGCACCAAATCGTGTTTGTTATATATATCGTTATTATTATTATTGTTGTTATTATTATTGTTCGTTATTAGGAGAGTCTTATTATAAGTGAGAGTATCAGTTAAAAACCATAAAAACCATTAAAACCATTTTCTCTCGAAAAATTAAAAAAACAAACAAACCCAAAATCATGGCTGCCTATTTACGGTTTGAAATTGGCTACTTTATACATATACAAAAAAAAAATAAATAAAAAACATGGCTGCCTGTTTACGGTTTGAAATTGGCTATTTTATTTTATAATTAAAAAAATGGTCATGTTGAGAGAAGACTGTAAATATTAATTAATTACCTCCCTTTAAAGTAGCTCTTTATCAGTTAAAAACCATAAAAACCATTAAAACCATTTTCTCTCGAAAAATTAAAAAAACAAACGAACAAACAAACAAACCCAAAATCATGGCTGCCTGTTGAGAGAAGACTGTAAGTTTTTTTGTTTTTTATAAGAGTTTCTTTTTAAATTAAAAAAAAACGAATGTGCACGTGAATTGACATCTGAGCTCCAATCTCTGCCCCCCCCTCGTCAACCATTCACGATAAACACCCATCTAACTTAAACCACTGTCATTAATTTTCCCTACTCTTTAGCTGTGCCAAAACCAAAACGTAGATTCCATGAATAAAGCTTCTTTCTTAGAAGTGCACGCCTGTGGAACTCTTCCGTCTGTCTGTTTCCCACCTGACTACAACTTGGATGTCTTCAAGTCCAACATAAACAAATTCCTGACAAACCACCCCCCTTAAGTAAGACCCTTTATCAAATCTCCAATACTAACGATTACTACGATACTATCCCATTGATTACTCTACACGCAATAACCCTTATCCCTGAGTGGCTTCCGGGCCATGATAAGTGGTGACTACCTTGTAAAAAAAAAAAAAAAAAACGAAAAAAAAAAAAACGAAACAAAATAATTCAGAAAAGTGTTGAATTTTCATAGAAAAAAAAAATCTAAATTTTTTAAATCAATTCTTTTTAGCTTTAAAAGATTAAAAAAGGATATTCTAAAAAATGTTTCAACAACCGTGGAATTTCCAAGGGTCCTGCTAGTAACATGTCAGACGAACGAAAAAAATGTGTCAGTCATGAAGGATTTCTCCTCCATTAACCGAGACCAAATAGTGATGTGAAAAAAAGAAAAGAAAGTGAAGCATCTAAACAGATACTACACTTTGAGATTACTATATTGTCCACTTGATTACTGTACACTCTTAGCCCTTATCCTCAAGTGGTCTCTGGGCCTTGATAAGTGGTTATGCCTATGTTAAAAAAAGATGTTAAATCTTTTATTCAGGCATTTGTGTCGAAGGCAGCGGAGGGGGGAAGAAAAAATACAAGCAGTGGTTAGTAGGGCCCTCCCAACCCCGTCTAGTTGATAGACTGTCCGTTCCACTTCGGTTTGTAAAGGAACCTGTGCTCCTGCGGGACAGTCTCTAAGTGTGGGTGCCCTCTAGATTGGACGAAATGGAGAAAAGAAAATTTTTTGGATACTACACTTTGGCCCTTTAGCTTTACGAGCGTTTCACTTAAGGAAGATAAGGCATACAGCCTTGAAACGTGAGTAACACCAGTGCAAAAATAGATAAGAACGGAACAGTTGGA
>NC_136527.1:14123842-14166342 GCF_053919585.1 Euprymna scolopes | reverse complement strand
TAATAATAAGATCCAATTTATCATCTACTACAAGAAACTAACAACTGTTAACCTTATAATTAAAAACAACACTACCCGGACAACAAAATCAATCAATGAAACCAATGTAGTTTACCAATTTAAATGCGTCTTGGGAGAATGCATCTCCAACACCAATAGCTACATTGGACACTCGACTAATACATTGTCCAGACTATTGACACTGTATCTTTCCGAAATATAATACATCGATATATATCCCCGGTCAATAATAACAAGATCCAATTTATCATCTACTACAAGAAACTAACAACTGTTAACCTTATAATTAAAAACAACACTTTCCGGACAACAAAATCAATCAATGAAACCAATGTAGTTTACCAATTTAAATGCGTCTTGGGAGAATGCATCTCCAACACCAATAGCTACATTGGACACTCGACTAATACATTGTCCAGACAATTGACACTATATCTTTCCGAAATATAATACATCGATATATATCCCCGGTCAATAATAACAAGATCCAATTTATCATCTACGACAAGAAACTAACAACTGTTAACCTTATAATTAAAAACAACACTTTCCGGACAACAAAATCAATCAATGAAACCAATGTAGTTTACCAATTTAAATGCGTCTTGGGAGAATGCATCTCCAACACCAATAGCTACATTGGACACTCGACTAATACATTGTCCAGACAATTGACACTATATCTTTCCGAAATATAATACATCGATATATATCCCCGGTCAATAATAACAAGATCCAATTTATCATCTACTACAAGAAACTAACAACTGTTAACCTTATAATTAAAAACAACACTTTCCGGACAACAAAATCAATCAATGAAACCAATGTAGTTTACCAATTTAAATGCGTCTTGGGAAAATGCATCTCCAACACCAATAGCTACATTGGACACTCGACTAATACATTGTCCAGACTATTGACACTGTATCTTTCCGAAATATTATACATCGATATATATCCCCAGTCAATAATAATAAGATCCAATTTATCATCTACTACAAGAAACTAACAACTGTTAACCTTATAATTAAAAACAACACTTTCCGGACAACAAAATCAATCAATGAAACCAATGTAGTTTACCAATTTAAATGCGTCTTGGGAGAATGCATCTCCAACACCAATAGCTACATTGGACACTCGACTAATACATTGTCCAGACTATTGACACTGTATCTTTCCGAAATATAATACATCGATATATATCCCCGGTCAATAATAATAAGATCCAATTTATCATCTACTACAAGAAACTAACAACTGTTAACCTTATAATTAAAAACAACACTTTCCGGACAACAAAATCAATCAATGAAACCAATGTAGTTTACCAATTTAAATGCGTCTTGGGAGAATGCATCTCCAACACCAATAGCTACATTGGACACTCGACTAATACATTGTCCAGACTATTGACACTGTATCTTTCCGAAATATAATACATCGATATATATCCCCGGTCAATAATAATAAGATCCAATTTATCATCTACTACAAGAAACTAACAACTGTTAACCTTATAATTAAAAACAACACTACCCGGACAACAAAATCAATCAATGAAACCAATGTAGTTTACCAATTTAAATGCGTCTTGGGAGAATGCATCTCCAACACCAATAGCTACATTGGACACTCGACTAATACATTGTCCAGACAATTGACACTATATCTTT
Source organism: Euprymna scolopes (assembly GCF_053919585.1). Classification (NCBI taxonomy): domain Eukaryota; kingdom Metazoa; phylum Mollusca; class Cephalopoda; order Sepiida; family Sepiolidae; genus Euprymna; species Euprymna scolopes. Next base: position 14,164,642 of record NC_136527.1, on the reverse strand, counting down.
CCGAAATATAATACATCGATATATATCCCCGGTCAATAATAACAAGATCCAATTTATCATCTACTACAAGAAACTAACAACTGTTAACCTTATAATTAAAAACAACACTACCCGGACAACAAAATCAATCAATGAAACCAATGTAGTTTACCAATTTAAATGCGTCTTGGGAGAATGCATCTCCAACACCAATAGCTACATTGGACACTCGACTAATATATTGTCCAGACAATTGACACTGTATCTTTCCGAAATATAATACATCGATATATATCCCCAGTCAATAATAACAAGATCCAATTTATCATCTACTACAAGAAACTAACAACTGTTAACCTTATAATTAAAAACAACACTTTCCGGACAACAAAATCAATCAATGAAACCAATGTAGTTTACCAATTTAAATGCGTCTTGGGAGAATGCATCTCCAACACCAATAGCTACATTGGACACTCGACTAATATATTGTCCAGACAATTGACACTGTATCTTTCCGAAATATAATACATCGATATATATCCCCAGTCAATAATAATAAGATCCAATTTATCATCTACTACAAGAAACTAACAACTGTTAACCTTATAATTAAAAACAACACTTTCCGGACAACAAAATCAATCAATGAAACCAATGTAGTTTACCAATTTAAATGCGTCTTGGGAGAATGCATCTCCAACACCAATAGCTACATTGGACACTCGACTAATATATTGTCCAGACAATTGACACTGTATCTTTCCGAAATATAATACATCGATATATATCCCCAGTCAATAATAACAAGATCCAATTTATTATCTACTACAAGAAACTAACAACTGTTAACCTTATAATTAAAAACAACACTACCCGGACAACAAAATCAATCAATGAAACCAATGTAGTTTACCAATTTAAATGCGTCTTGGGAGAATGCATCTCCAACACCAATAGCTACATTGGACACTCGACTAATACATTGTCCAGACAATTGACACTATATCTTTCCGAAATATAATACATCGATATATATCCCCGGTCAATAATAACAAGATCCAATTTATCATCTACTACAAGAAACTAACAACTGTTAACCTTATAATTAAAAACAACACTTTCCGGACAACAAAATCAATCAATGAAACCAATGTAGTTTACCAATTTAAATGCGTCTTGGGAGAATGCATCTCCAACACCAATAGCTACATTGGACACTCGACTAATACATTGTCCAGACAATTGACACTATATCTTTCCGAAATATAATACATCGATATATATCCCCGGTCAATAATAACAAGATCCAATTTATCATCTACTACAAGAAACTAACAACTGTTAACCTTATAATTAAAAACAACACTACCCGGACAACAAAATCAATCAATGAAACCAATGTAGTTTACCAATTTAAATGCGTCTTGGGAGAATGCATCTCCAACACCAATAGCTACATTGGACACTCGACTAATACATTGTCCAGACAATTGACACTATATCTTTCCGAAATATAATACATCGATATATATCCCCGGTCAATAATAACAAGATCCAATTTATCATCTACTACAAGAAACTAACAACTGTTAACCTTATAATTAAAAACAACACTACCCGGACAACAAAATCAATCAATGAAACCAATGTAGTTTACCAATTTAAATGCGTCTTGGGAGAATGCATCTCCAACACCAATAGCTACATTGGACACTCGACTAATACATTGTCCAGACAATTGACACTATATCTTTCCGAAATATAATACATCGATATATATCCCCGGTCAATAATAATAAGATCCAATTTATCATCTACTACAAGAAACTAACAACTGTTAACCTTATAATTAAAAACAACACTTTCCGGACAACAAAATCAATCAATGAAACCAATGTAGTTTACCAATTTAAATGCGTCTTGGGAGAATGCATCTCCAACACCAATAGCTACATTGGACACTCGACTAATACATTGTCCAGACAATTGACACTATATCTTTCCGAAATATAATACATCGATATATATCCCCGGTCAATAATAACAAGATCCAATTTATAAACTACTACAAGAAACTAACAACTGTTAACCTTATAATTAAAAACAACACTACCCGGACAACAAAATCAATCAATGAAACCAATGTAGTTTACCAATTTAAATGCGTCTTGGGAGAATGCATCTCCAACACCAATAGCTACATTGGACACTCGACTAATACATTGTCCAGACAATAGACACTATATCTTTCCGAAATATAATACATCGATATATATCCCCGGTCAATAATAACAAGATCCAATTTATCATCTACTACAAGAAACTAACAACTGTTAACCTTATAATTAAAAACAACACTACCCGGACAACAAAATCAATCAATGAAACCAATGTAGTTTATCAATTTAAATGCGTCTTTGGAGAATGCATCTCCAACACCAATAGCTACATTGGACACTCGACTAATACATTGTCCAGACAATAGACACTATATCTTTCCGAAATATAATACATCGATATATATCCCCGGTCAATAATAACAAGATCCAATTTATCATCTACTACAAGAAACTAACAACTGTTAACCTTATAATTAAAAACAACACTTTCCGGACAACAAAATCAATCAATGAAACCAATGTAGTTTACCAATTTAAATGCGTCTTGGGAGAATGCATCTCCAACACCAATAGCTACATTGGACACTCGACTAATATATTGTCCAGACAATTGACACTATATCTTTCCGAAATATAATACATCGATATATATCCCCAGTCAATAATAACAAGATCCAATTTATCATCTACTACAAGAAACTAACAACTGTTAACCTTATAATTAAAAACAACACTTTCCGGACAACAAAATCAATCAATGAAACCAATGTAGTTTACCAATTTAAATGCGTCTTGGGAGAATGCATCTCCAACACCAATAGCTACATTGGACACTCGACTAATACATTGTCCAGACAATTGACACCATATCTTTCCGAAATATAATACATCGATATATATCCCCGGTCAATAATAACAAGATCCAATTTATCATTTACTACAAGAAACTAACAACTGTTAACCTTATAATTAAAAACAACACTTTCCGGACAACAAAATCAATCAATGAAACCAATGTAGTTTACCAATTTAAATGCGTCTTGGGAGAATGCATCTCCAACACCAATAGCTACATTGGACACTCGACTAATATATTGTCCAGACAATAGACACTATATCTTTCCGAAATATAATACATCGATATATATCCCCGGTCAATAATAACAAGATCCAATTTATCATCTACTACAAGAAACTAACAACTGTTAACCTTATAATTAAAAACAACACTTTCCGGACAACAAAATCAATCAATGAAACCAATGTAGTTTACCAATTTAAATGCGTCTTGGGAGAATGCATCTCCAACACCAATAGCTACATTGGACACTCGACTAATACATTGTCCAGACAATTAACACTATATCTTTCCGAAATATAATACATCGATATATATCCCCAGTCAATAATAACAAGATCCAATTTATCATCTACTACAAGAAACTAACAACTGTTAACCTTATAATTAAAAACAACACTACCCGGACAACAAAATCAATCAATGAAACCAATGTAGTTTACCAATTTAAATGCGTCTTGGGAGAATGCATCTCCAACACCAATAGCTACATTGGACACTCGACTAATATATTGTCCAGACAATTGACACTATATCTTTCCGAAATATAATACATCGATATATATCCCCAGTCAATAATAACAAGATCCAATTTATCATCTACTACAAGAAACTAACAACTGTTAACCTTATAATTAAAAACAACACTACCCGGACAACAAAATCAATCAATGAAACCAATGTAGTTTACCAATTTAAATGCGTCTTGGGAGAATGCATCTCCAACACCAATAGCTACATTGGACACTCGACTAATACATTGTCCAGACAATTGACACTATATCTTTCCGAAATATAATACATCGATATATATCCCCGGTCAATAATAACAAGATCCAATTTATCATCTACTACAAGAAACTAACAACTGTTAACCTTATAATTAAAAACAACACTACCCGGACAACAAAATCAATCAATGAAACCAATGTAGTTTACCAATTTAAATGCGTCTTGGGAGAATGCATCTCCAACACCAATAGCTAAATTGGACACTCAACTAATATATTGTCCAGACAATTGACACTATATCTTTCCGAAATATAATACATCGATATATATCCCCGGTCAATAATAACAAGATCCAATTTATCATCTACTACAAGAAACTAACAACTGTTAACCTTATAATTAAAAACAACACTACCCGGACAACAAAATCAATCAATGAAACCAATGTAGTTTACCAATTTAAATGCGTCTTGGGAGAATGCATCTCCAACACCAATAGCTACATTGGACACTCGACTAATATATTGTCCAGACAATTAACACTATATCTTTCCGAAATATAATACATATATATATATCCCCGGTCAATAATAACAAGATCCAATTTATCATCTACTACAAGAAACTAACAACTGTTAACCTTATAATTAAAAACAACACTTTCCGGACAACAAAATCAATCAATGAAACCAATGTAGTTTACCAATTTAAATGCGTCTTGGGAGAATGCATCTCCAACACCAATAGCGACATTGGACACTCGACTAATACATTGTCCACACAATTGACACTATATCTTTCCGAAATATAATACATCGATATATATCCCCAGTCAATAATAATAAGATCCAATTTATCATCTACTACAAGAAACTAACAACTGTTAACCTTATAATTAAAAACAACACTTTCCGGACAACAAAATAAATCAATGAAACCAATGTAGTTTACCAATTTAAATGCGTCTTGGGAGAATGCATCTCCAACACCAATAGCTACATTGGACACTCGACTAATATATTGTCCAGACTATTGACACTGTATCTTTCCGAAATATAATACATCGATATATATCCCCAGTCAATAATAATAAGATCCAATTTATCATCTACTACAAGAAACTAACAACTGTTAACCTTATAATTAAAAACAACACTTTCCGGACAACAAAATCAATCAATGAAACCAATGTAGTTTACCAATTTAAATGCGTCTTGGGAGAATGCATCTCCAACACCAATAGCTACATTGGACACTCGACTAATATATTGTCCAGACTATTGACACTGTATCTTTCCGAAATATAATACATCGATATATATCCCCAGTCAATAATAATAAGATCCAATTTATCATCTACTACAAGAAACTAACAACTGTTAACCTTATAATTAAAAACAACACTTTCCGGACAACAAAATAAATCAATGAAACCAATGTAGTTTACCAATTTAAATGCGTCTTGGGAGAATGCATCTCCAACACCAATAGCTACATTGGACACTCGACTAATATATTGTCCAGACTATTGACACTGTATCTTTCCGAAATATAATACATCGATATATATCCCCAGTCAATAATAACAAGATCCAATTTATCATCTACTACAAGAAACTAACAACTGTTAACCTTATAATTAAAAACAACACTACCCGGACAACAAAATCAATCAATGAAACCAATGTAGTTTACCAATTTAAATGCGTCTTGGGAGAATGCATCTCCAACACCAATAGCTACATTGGACACTCGACTAATATATTGTCCAGACAATAGACACTATATCTTTCCGAAATATAATACATCGATATATATCCCCGGTCAATAATAACAAGATCCAATTTATCATCTACTACAAGAAACTAACAACTGTTAACCTTATAATTAAAAACAACACTTTCCGGACAACAAAATCAATCAATGAAACCAATGTAGTTTACCAATTTAAATGCGTCTTGGGAGAATGCATCTCCAACACCAATAGCTACATTGGACACTCGACTAATACATTGTCCAGACAATTAACACTATATCTTTCCGAAATATAATACATCGATATATATCCCCAGTCAATAATAACAAGATCCAATTTATCATCTACTACAAGAAACTAACAACTGTTAACCTTATAATTAAAAACAACACTACCCGGACAACAAAATCAATCAATGAAACCAATGTAGTTTACCAATTTAAATGCGTCTTGGGAGAATGCATCTCCAACACCAATAGCTACATTGGACACTCGACTAATATATTGTCCAGACAATTGACACTATATCTTTCCGAAATATAATACATCGATATATATCCCCAGTCAATAATAACAAGATCCAATTTATCATCTACTACAAGAAACTAACAACTGTTAACCTTATAATTAAAAACAACACTACCCGGACAACAAAATCAATCAATGAAACCAATGTAGTTTACCAATTTAAATGCGTCTTGGGAGAATGCATCTCCAACACCAATAGCTACATTGGACACTCGACTAATACATTGTCCAGACAATTGACACTATATCTTTCCGAAATATAATACATCGATATATATCCCCGGTCAATAATAACAAGATCCAATTTATCATCTACTACAAGAAACTAACAACTGTTAACCTTATAATTAAAAACAACACTACCCGGACAACAAAATCAATCAATGAAACCAATGTAGTTTACCAATTTAAATGCGTCTTGGGAGAATGCATCTCCAACACCAATAGCTACATTGGACACTCAACTAATATATTGTCCAGACAATTGACACTATATCTTTCCGAAATATAATACATCGATATATATCCCCGGTCAATAATAACAAGATCCAATTTATCATCTACTACAAGAAACTAACAACTGTTAACCTTATAATTAAAAACAACACTACCCGGACAACAAAATCAATCAATGAAACCAATGTAGTTTACCAATTTAAATGCGTCTTGGGAGAATGCATCTCCAACACCAATAGCTACATTGGACACTCGACTAATATATTGTCCAGACAATTAACACTATATCTTTCCGAAATATAATACATATATATATATCCCCGGTCAATAATAACAAGATCCAATTTATCATCTACTACAAGAAACTAACAACTGTTAACCTTATAATTAAAAACAACACTTTCCGGACAACAAAATCAATCAATGAAACCAATGTAGTTTACCAATTTAAATGCGTCTTGGGAGAATGCATCTCCAACACCAATAGCGACATTGGACACTCGACTAATACATTGTCCACACAATTGACACTATATCTTTCCGAAATATAATACATCGATATATATCCCCAGTCAATAATAATAAGATCCAATTTATCATCTACTACAAGAAACTAACAACTGTTAACCTTATAATTAAAAACAACACTTTCCGGACAACAAAATAAATCAATGAAACCAATGTAGTTTACCAATTTAAATGCGTCTTGGGAGAATGCATCTCCAACACCAATAGCTACATTGGACACTCGACTAATATATTGTCCAGACTATTGACACTGTATCTTTCCGAAATATAATACATCGATATATATCCCCAGTCAATAATAACAAGATCCAATTTATCATCTACTACAAGAAACTAACAACTGTTAACCTTATAATTAAAAACAACACTACCCGGACAACAAAATCAATCAATGAAACCAATGTAGTTTACCAATTTAAATGCGTCTTGGGAGAATGCATCTCCAACACCAATAGCTACATTGGACACTCGACTAATATATTGTCCAGACAATTAACACTATATCTTTCCGAAATATAATACATATATATATATCCCCGGTCAATAATAACAAGATCCAATTTATCATCTACTACAAGAAACTAACAACTGTTAACCTTATAATTAAAAACAACACTTTCCGGACAACAAAATCAATCAATGAAACCAATGTAGTTTACCAATTTAAATGCGTCTTGGGAGAATGCATCTCCAACACCAATAGCGACATTGGACACTCGACTAATACATTGTCCACACAATTGACACTATATCTTTCCGAAATATAATACATCGATATATATCCCCAGTCAATAATAATAAGATCCAATTTATCATCTACTACAAGAAACTAACAACTGTTAACCTTATAATTAAAAACAACACTTTCCGGACAACAAAATAAATCAATGAAACCAATGTAGTTTACCAATTTAAATGCGTCTTGGGAGAATGCATCTCCAACACCAATAGCTACATTGGACACTCGACTAATATATTGTCCAGACTATTGACACTGTATCTTTCCGAAATATAATACATCGATATATATCCCCAGTCAATAATAACAAGATCCAATTTATTATCTACTACAAGAAACTAACAACTGTTAACCTTATAATTAAAAACAACACTACCCGGACAACAAAATAAATCAATGAAACCAATGTAGTTTACCAATTTAAATGCGTCTTGGGAGAATGCATCTCCAACACCAATAGCTACATTGGACACTCGACTAATATATTGTCCAGACAATAGACACTATATCTTTCCGAAATATAATACATCGATATATATCCCCAGTCAATAATATTAAGATCCAATTTATCATCTACTACAAGAAACTAACAACTGTTAACCTTATAATTAAAAACAACACTTTCCGGACAACAAAATCAATCAATGAAACCAATGTAGTTTACCAATTTAAATGCGTCTTGGGAGAATGCATCTCCAACACCAATAGCTACATTGGACACTCGACTAATATATTGTCCAGACAATAGACACTATATCTTTCCGAAATATAATACATCGATATATATCCCCAGTCAATAATAATAAGATCCAATTTATCATCTACTACAAGAAACTAACAACTGTTAACCGTATAATTAAAAACAACACTTTCCGGACAACAAAATAAATCAATGAAACCAATGTAGTTTACCAATTTAAATGCGTCTTGGGAGAATGCATCTCCAACACCAATAGCTACATTGGACACTCGACTAATATATTGTCCAGACAATAGACACTATATCTTTCCGAAATATAATACATCGATATATATCCCCAGTCAATAATAATAAGATCCAATTTATCATCTACTACAAGAAACTAACAACTGTTAACCTTATAATTAAAAACAACACTTTCCGGACAACAAAATCAATCAATGAAACCAATGTAGTTTACCAATTTAAATGCGTCTTGGGAGAATGCATCTCCAACACCAATAGCTACATTGGACACTCGACTAATATATTGACCAGACTATGTACACTGTATCTTTCCGAAATATAATACATCGATATATATCCCCAGTCAATAATAATAAGATCCAATTTATCATCTACTACAAGAAACTAACAACTGTTAACCTTATAATTAAAAACAACACTTTCCGGACAACAAAATCAATCAATGAAACCAATGTAGTTTACCAATTTAAATGCGTCTTGGGAGAATGCATCTCCAACACCAATAGCTACATTGGACACTCGACTAATATATTGACCAGACTATGTACACTGTATCTTTCCGAAATATAATACATCGATATATATCCCCGGTCAATAATAACAAGATCCAATTTATCATCTACTACAAGAAACTAACAACTGTTAACCTTATAATTAAAAACAACACTACCCGGACAACAAAATCAATCAATGAAACCAATGTAGTTTACCAATTTAAATGCGTCTTGGGAGAATGCATCTCCAACACCAATAGCTACATTGGACACTCGACTAATATATTGTCCAGACAATTAACACTATATCTTTCCGAAATATAATACATATATATATATCCCCGGTCAATAATAACAAGATCCAATTTATCATCTACTACAAGAAACTAACAACTGTTAACCTTATAATTAAAAACAACACTTTCCGGACAACAAAATCAATCAATGAAACCAATGTAGTTTACCAATTTAAATGCGTCTTGGGAGAATGCATCTCCAACACCAATAGCGACATTGGACACTCGACTAATACATTGTCCACACAATTGACACTATATCTTTCCGAAATATAATACATCGATATATATCCCCAGTCAATAATAATAAGATCCAATTTATCATCTACTACAAGAAACTAACAACTGTTAACCTTATAATTAAAAACAACACTTTCCGGACAACAAAATAAATCAATGAAACCAATGTAGTTTACCAATTTAAATGCGTCTTGGGAGAATGCATCTCCAACACCAATAGCTACATTGGACACTCGACTAATATATTGTCCAGACTATTGACACTGTATCTTTCCGAAATATAATACATCGATATATATCCCCAGTCAATAATAACAAGATCCAATTTATCATCTACTACAAGAAACTAACAACTGTTAACCTTATAATTAAAAACAACACTACCCGGACAACAAAATCAATCAATGAAACCAATGTAGTTTACCAATTTAAATGCGTCTTGGGAGAATGCATCTCCAACACCAATAGCTACATTGGACACTCGACTAATATATTGTCCAGACAATTAACACTATATCTTTCCGAAATATAATACATATATATATATCCCCGGTCAATAATAACAAGATCCAATTTATCATCTACTACAAGAAACTAACAACTGTTAACCTTATAATTAAAAACAACACTTTCCGGACAACAAAATCAATCAATGAAACCAATGTAGTTTACCAATTTAAATGCGTCTTGGGAGAATGCATCTCCAACACCAATAGCGACATTGGACACTCGACTAATACATTGTCCACACAATTGACACTATATCTTTCCGAAATATAATACATCGATATATATCCCCAGTCAATAATAATAAGATCCAATTTATCATCTACTACAAGAAACTAACAACTGTTAACCTTATAATTAAAAACAACACTTTCCGGACAACAAAATAAATCAATGAAACCAATGTAGTTTACCAATTTAAATGCGTCTTGGGAGAATGCATCTCCAACACCAATAGCTACATTGGACACTCGACTAATATATTGTCCAGACTATTGACACTGTATCTTTCCGAAATATAATACATCGATATATATCCCCAGTCAATAATAACAAGATCCAATTTATTATCTACTACAAGAAACTAACAACTGTTAACCTTATAATTAAAAACAACACTACCCGGACAACAAAATAAATCAATGAAACCAATGTAGTTTACCAATTTAAATGCGTCTTGGGAGAATGCATCTCCAACACCAATAGCTACATTGGACACTCGACTAATATATTGTCCAGACAATAGACACTATATCTTTCCGAAATATAATACATCGATATATATCCCCAGTCAATAATATTAAGATCCAATTTATCATCTACTACAAGAAACTAACAACTGTTAACCTTATAATTAAAAACAACACTTTCCGGACAACAAAATCAATCAATGAAACCAATGTAGTTTACCAATTTAAATGCGTCTTGGGAGAATGCATCTCCAACACCAATAGCTACATTGGACACTCGACTAATATATTGTCCAGACAATAGACACTATATCTTTCCGAAATATAATACATCGATATATATCCCCAGTCAATAATAATAAGATCCAATTTATCATCTACTACAAGAAACTAACAACTGTTAACCGTATAATTAAAAACAACACTTTCCGGACAACAAAATAAATCAATGAAACCAATGTAGTTTACCAATTTAAATGCGTCTTGGGAGAATGCATCTCCAACACCAATAGCTACATTGGACACTCGACTAATATATTGTCCAGACAATAGACACTATATCTTTCCGAAATATAATACATCGATATATATCCCCAGTCAATAATAATAAGATCCAATTTATCATCTACTACAAGAAACTAACAACTGTTAACCTTATAATTAAAAACAACACTTTCCGGACAACAAAATCAATCAATGAAACCAATGTAGTTTACCAATTTAAATGCGTCTTGGGAGAATGCATCTCCAACACCAATAGCTACATTGGACACTCGACTAATATATTGACCAGACTATGTACACTGTATCTTTCCGAAATATAATACATCGATATATATCCCCAGTCAATAATAATAAGATCCAATTTATCATCTACTACAAGAAACTAACAACTGTTAACCTTATAATTAAAAACAACACTTTCCGGACAACAAAATCAATCAATGAAACCAATGTAGTTTACCAATTTAAATGCGTCTTGGGAGAATGCATCTCCAACACCAATAGCTACATTGGACACTCGACTAATACATTGTCCAGACAATTGACACTATATCTTTCCGAAATATAATACATCGATATATATCCCCAGTCAATAATAATAAGATCCAATTTATCATCTACTACAAGAAACTAACAACTGTTAACCTTATAATTAAAAACAACACTTTCCGGACAACAAAATCAATCAATGAAACCAATGTAGTTTACCAATTTAAATGCGTCTTGGGAGAATGCATCTCCAACACCAATAGCTACATTAGACACTCGACTAATACATTGTCCAGACAATTGACACTATATCTTTCCGAAATATAATACATCGATATATATTCCCGGTCAATAATAATAAGATCCAATTTATCATCTACTACAAGAAACTAACAACGTTATTTTCATGGAAAGTGTTCGACTGAGCTTCAATCTATGGTCCCCATCCTCGCCAAACTTTCACAAGAAACACTCGTCTAGCTGAAAACACTATCAATAATTCCCCCCACTCTTTATCTGTGCCTAAACCTAAACGTAGATTCCATGAACAAAGCTTCTTTCTTAGAACTGCACGCCTGTGGAATTGTCTTCCATTTTCCTGCTTTCCGGCTGACTACAATATGGTTGTCTTCAAGTCTAACGTAAATAGGTTCTTGATGAGCCGTTCCATATAAATTATCAAATTTACCAAATTTTCATTACTAATGATTACTATATTGTCCAATTTCTACTGTACACTTTAAAACCCTTATCCTTGAGTGGCCTCTTGGCCTTGATAATGTGGTGATGCCTATATAAAAAAAAACAAAAAAAAACAAACAAACAAAAAAAACTGTTAACCTTATAATTAAAAACAACACTTTCCGGACAACAAAATTAATCAATGAAACCAATGTAGTTTACCAATTTAAATGCGTCTTGGGAGAATGCATCTCCAACACTAATAGCTACATTGGACACTCGACTAATACATTGTCCAGACAATTGACACTATATCTTTCCGAAAAATAATACATCGATATATATCCCCGGTCAATAATAACAAGATCCAATTTATCATCTACTACAAGAAACTAACAACTGTTAACCTTATAATTAAAAACAACACTTTCCGGACAACAAAATCAATCAATGAAACCAATGTAGTTTACCAATTTAAATGCGTCTTGGGAGAATGCATCTCCAACACCAATAGCTACATTGGACACTCGACTAATACATTGTCCAGACAATTGACACTATATCTTACCGAAAAATAATACATCGATATATATCCCCGGTCAATAATAACAAGATCCAATTTATCATCTACTACAAGAAACTAACAACTGTTAACCTTATAATTAAAAACAACACTTTCCGGACAACAAAATCAATCAATGAAACCAATGTAGTTTACCAATTTAAATGCGTCTTGGGAGAATGCATCTCCAACACCAATAGCTACATTGGACACTCGACTAATACATTGTCCAGACAATTGACACTATATCTTTCCGAAAAATAATACATCGATATATATCCCCGGTCAATAATAACAAGATCCAATTTATCATCTACTACAAGAAACTAACAACTGTTAACCTTATAATTAAAAACAACACTTTCCGGACAACAAAATCAATCAATGAAACCAATGTAGTTTATCAATTTAAATGCGTCTTGGGAGAATGCATCTCCAACACCAATAGCTACATTGGACACTCGACTAATATATTGTCCAGACAATAGACACTATATCTTTCCGAAATATAATACATAGATATATATCCCCAGTCAATAATAACAAGGTCCAATTTATCATCTACTACAAGAAACTAACAACTGTTAACCTTATAATTAAAAACAACACTTTCCGGACAACAAAATCAATCAATGAAACCAATGTAGTTTACCAATTTAAATGCGTCTTGGGAGAATGCATCTCCAACACCAATAGCTACATTGGACACTCGACTAATATATTGTCCAGACAATAGACACTATATCTTTCCGAAATATAATACATCGATATATATCCCCAGTCAATAATAATAAGATCCAATTTATCATCTACTACAAGAAACTAACAACTGTTAACCTTATAATTAAAAACAACACTACCCGGACAACAAAATCAATCAATGAAACCAATGTAGTTTACCAATTTAAATGCGCCTTGGGAGAATGCATCTCCAACACCAATAGCTACATTAGACACTCGACTAATACATTGTCCAGACAATTGACACTATATATTTCCGAAATATAATACATCGATATATATCCCCAGTCAATAATAATAAGATCCAATTTATCATCTACTACAAGAAACTAACAACTGTTAACCTTATAATTAAAAACAACACTACCCGGACAACAAAATCAATCAATGAAACCAATGTAGTTTACCAATTTAAATGCGTCTTGGGAGAATGTATCTCCAACACCAATAGCTACATTAGACACTCGACTAATACATTGTCCAGACAATTGACACTATATCTTTCCGAAATATAATACATCGATATATATCCCCAGTCAATAATAACAAGATCCAATTTATCATCTACTACAAGAAACTAACAACTGTTAACCTTATAATTAAAAACAACACTTCCCGGACAACAAAATACATCAATGTAACCAATGTAGTTTACCAATTTAAATGCGTCTTGGGAGAATGCATCTCCAACACCAATAGCTACATTAGACACTCGACTAATACATTGTCCAGACTATTGACACCGTATCTTTCCGAAATATAATACATCGATATATATCCCCGGTCAATAATAACAAGATCCAATTTATCATCTACTACAAGAAACTAACAACTGTTAACCTTATAATTAAAAACAACACTACCCGGACAACAAAATCAATCAATGAAACCAATGTAGTTTACCAATTTAAATGCGTCTTGGGAGAATGTATCTCCAACACCAATAGCTACATTAGACACTCGACTAATACATTGTCCAGACAATTGACACTATATCTTTCCGAAATATAATACATCGATATATATCCCCAGTCAATAATAATAAGATCCAATTTATCATCTACTACAAGAAACTAACAACTGTTAACCTTATAATTAAAAACAACACTACCCGGACAACAAAATCAATCAATGAAACCAATGTAGTTTACCAATTTAAATGCGTCTTGGGAGAATGCATCTCCAACACCAATAGCTACATTGGACACTCGACTAATACATTGTCCAGACTATTGACACTGTATCTTTCCGAAATATAATACATCGATATATATCCCCGGTCAATAATAACAAGATCCAATTTATCATCTACTACAAGAAACTAACAACTGTTAACCTTATAATTAAAAACAACACTTCCCGGACAACAAAATACATCAATGTAACCAATGTAGTTTACCAATTTAAATGCGTCTTGGGAGAATGCATCTCCAACACCAATAGCTACATTAGACACTCGACTAATACATTGTCCAGACTATTGACACTGTATCTTTCCGAAATATAATACATCGATATATATCCCCGGTCAATAATAACAAGATCCAATTTATCATCTACTACAAGAAACTAACAACTGTTAACCTTATAATTAAAAACAACACTACCCGGACAACAAAATCAATCAATGAAACCAATGTAGTTTACCAATTTAAATGCGTCTTGGGAGAATGCATCTCCAACACCAATAGCTACATTGGACACTCGACTAATACATTGTCCAGACAATTGACACTATATCTTTCCGAAATATAATACATCGATATATATCCCCAGTCAATAATAACAAGATCCAATTTATCATCTACTACAAGAAACTAACAACTGTTAACCTTATAATTAAAAACAACACTACCCGGACAACAAAATCAATCAATGAAACCAATGTAGTTTACCAATTTAAATGCGTCTTGGGAGAATGTATCTCCAACACCAATAGCTACATTAGACACTCGACTAATACATTGTCCAGACAATTGACACTATATCTTTCCGAAAAATAATACATCGATATATATCCCCGGTCAATAATAACAAGATCCAATTTATCATCTACTACAAGAAACTAACAACTGTTAACCTTATAATTAAAAAAAACACTTTCCGGACAACAAAATCAATCAATGAAACCAATGTAGTTTACCAATTTAAATGCGTCTTGGGAGAATGCATCTCCAACACCAATAGCTACATTGGACACTCGACTAATACATTGTCCAGACAATTGACACTATATCTTTCCGAAATATAATACATCGATATATATCCCCGGTCAATAATAACAAGATCCAATTTATCATCTACTACAAGAAACTAACAACTGTTAACTGTTTTCCATGAACAAAGCTTCTTTCTTAGAACTGCACGCCTGTGGAATTGTCTTCCATTTTCCTGCTTTCCGGCTGACTACAATATGGTTGTCTTCAAGTCTAATGTAAATAGGTTCTTGATGAGCCGTTCCATATAAATTATCAAATTTACCAAATTTTCATTACTAATGATTACTATATTGTCCAATTTCTACTGTACACTCTGTAACACTTATCCTTGAGTGGCCTCTTGGCCTTGATAATGTGGTGATGCCTATATAAAAAAAACAAAAAAAAAACAAACAAAAAAAACTGTTAACCTTATAATTAAAAACAACACTTTCCGGACAACAAAATCAATCAATGAAACCAATGTAGTTTACCAATTTAAATGCGTCTTGGGAGAATGAATCTCCAACACCAATAGCTACATTGGACACTCGACTGATACATTGTCCAGACTATTGACACTATAGCTTTCCGATACAAGCTCTATTTGCCAAGACCTAAAACAAGATGGCTGCCCACATTCCAAGTTTAGAAAGGTCTTTATTGAAAACATAAAAACCATCCATATGGATTCAAACGTTAAAAGATTAAAAATACTGGAAGCACTATATATAAGAAATAAGCCGCCAAAAATAAGCAATGTAAATTTAAAAAAATGATAAAAACATTGCCTGGGTACGTAACCATATGTATGTATATACCTATATCTAAACGTGTGTGTCAGGTCATGTCATATGCTACTGGTACCATGTAACCCAGTACTACCTGCCTCATGGTCGGGTCACCGGCGACTAAACTGGTTCCCCCACCAGACTTGTTTGGTGAGGAGGGCGGCTAGTCTCCCTGGAGGATTAAAAACAAGACCTTCCAAAGGGCGAATGAACTCTTTTTCTGGGTCAACGGCCAACTAGCACCGTGTACATTTGTGTGTGTGTTTATGTGTATTGGGGTGGAGAGGGCTCCCGTAAGCCGTGGTGAAGGCAACCTTTCTAGGAGAAGCAAATCTCTGATTTAAAAAACCATAAAGCGGGAGACCAGTACCCGCATTAAGCTGGTCTGCAGTTTAATTTGTTGCTGGCTATCTTGCTCTTGCTTGTTGCTGGATCTCAACATTTTGAACCGAGAGAGAGACTTAGCTGTCGTACAAAGCTAAGACTCTGTAACATCATCTTTGTATAAATACTCCCTCAGGCATTTGGGCTCATGGATTTTAAATGTCAGAGGGAGTGGCACTCGTCTGACAAGACGTTGCAATCATCATATCTAAACGTAGATTCCATGAACAAAGCTTCTTTCTTAGAACTCTCTTCCGTTTTTCTGCTTTCCAGCTGATTACAATTTGGTCGTCTTCAAGTTCAACGTAAACAAATTCTTGATGAGCCGTTCCCTTTAAGTAATCCAATTTACCAAATTTTCACTACTAACGATTACTACGATATTATCCCATTGACTACTGTACAGTCATCAACCCCTCTCCTCGAGTGGCCTCTGGGCCTTGATAAGTGGTGACTCATATGAAAAAAAAATTGTAAATAAAAAAATTAAGGGAATCGTCTATAAAATGCCAACGTACACAGAATATTGATAACCCTTATCCTCGAGTGGCCCCCGGGCCTTGATAAGTGGGGACTTCTAAAAAAATAGATAGAATGTATATACCTAAATCTAAACGTAGATTCCATGAACAAAGCTTCTTTCTTAGAACTGCACGCCTGTGGAACTCTCTTCCGTTTTTCTGCTTTCCAGCTGATTACAATTTAGTCGTCTTCAAGTCCAACGTAAACAAATTCTTGATGAGCCGTTCCCCTTAAGTAATCCAATTTAACAAATTTCCACTACTAACGATTACTAAGATATTATCCCATTGACTACTGTACACTCACCAACCCTTATCCTCGAGTGGCCTCTGGGTCTTGATAAGTGGTAACTTCAACGAAAAAAAAAAATTAAGAAATTAAGGGAATCGTCTATAAAATACCACCGTACAAAGAATATTGATAACCCTTATCCTCGAGTGGCCCCCAGGCCTTGATAAGTGGTGACTTCTAAAAAAAAAAAAAAAGATAAAATGCCATCCTTTCTTAGATCTTTATCGTAGGTTTGGGAGTCGATGGCCTTTAATTCGGCAACGGATGGGGGTGTCTAGCTCTTCAACGAATAGGCTGATGGTGCTCTTGGTGGCTATATCTGTGACAACGTTTCCTAACGAGTAAACTTTCTTATAGTGTCCACTTCACGTCTCTGTCTGCTACGATCCAATATTATGTCATTGGTAGTTGATCAAAGGGGCACCATCTCCTTCAAGCCAACATACATACTACGAATGTCGCCGCAGTCAATAGAAACCTGAACATTCAGGTGTTGTCAATAGTCAGTGGCACAGCACCGAGTGATCCACTGAGCGTAATCCTTGGCCTTCCTGAGTATAACGTAATTATATGCCAACTCTCGGGACCCGCACGTTGTATGTAGACAGTCGCAAGGAAACAAAGACAAGGAAAGAATTTGACACACTTTTTTTTTTCAATTGAAACAACAGTCATTTGTTTACAGGTACTTCCATAATAACACCCTATCTCTTGTTCAAAAGTGTTCAATGAAAAAAAAAAAAAAGAATTAAAATCCTCTACAGTCTCGAAGATGTATTTTTTTTTTTTACAAAGGGTCACCATTTATCAAGGCCGAGAGGCCACTTGAGGAAAAAGGTTAAAGAGAGTACAGTGGTCAAAAGGACAACATAGTAATCGTTAGAAGTGTAAATTTGGTAAATTGGATTACTTAAGGGGAACGGCTCATCAATAACTTGTTTGCATTGGACTTGAAGACGGCCATGTTGTAATCAGCTGGAAAGCAGGCAAACGGAAGCGTGTTCCACAGGTGTGCAGTTCTTAATTGCTTACATCTGGTGTTGCATCTTTAGTATCTCACCTATAAGTATCTTCAGAAGATTTTGTCAATAGTCATTGGCACACCATCGAGCGATCCGTTGAGCGTAATTCCTGGCCTTTCCTAGTGTAACGTAGTTATTCCATGTAAACACTCGGGTCCCACACATTGTATGCAGACAGTGGCAAGGAAACAAAGACAAGGAAAAATTTGACTCATCTTTTTTTTATTTCAATTGAAACAACAGTCATTTATTTACAGGTACTTCCATAATAACGCCCTGTCGCTTGTTCAAAAGTGGTCAATGAAAAAAATAAAGAAGCAAAATTCTCTACAGTCTCGAAGATGTATTTTTTTTTACAAAGGAATCACCACTTATCAAGGCCCAGAGGCCACTCGAGGATAAAGGTTAAAGAGAGTACATTGGTCAAAAGGACAATATAGTAATCATCAGAAATGTAAATTTGGTAAATTGGATTACTTAAAGGGAACGGCTCATTAACAACTTGTTTACATTGGACTTGAAGACGGCCATATTGTAGTCAGCTTGAAAGCAGGTAAACGGAAGCGTGTTCCACAGGTGTGCAGTTCTTAGTTGCTTACATCTGGTGTGTTGCATCTTTAGTATTTCAACCACAAGTATCTTCTGAACTTTGATCTTAGCTCGAAGACAGGCAAAGTTCCTTCTGGTGTGGGTGTACACTTTCTCCTCTTACGTTGAAGACGTTGAACAACAGCAGAGAGAAGAAAATGTTAAAGTGTCCGTTTGAGTACGCAGCTTTGCTTCAACTTGCTCTTGAAGTTGTATGCAAACAGTCACAAGGAAACAAAGACACTTTTTGTTCCAATTGAAACAGCAGACATTTATTTACAAGTACTTCCAGAATAACGTCTTGTTTCTTGTTCAAAAGTCTTCTACTTCTTCAATGTGCTGAAAAAGACTTTGCTGTGTCGAACAAATAGTAATCTGTTTTTCTCCGGCCATGATTAGGATGCGTCATTCCCCGTCGCATGTGGGCTATGTGTGTTACACGTTTATTTTTTGCTCTCTTTTTTTTTTTTTACACGGTGGTCACCACTTATCAAGGCCCGGAAGCCACTCAGGGATAAGGGTTATTGCAAGTACAGTACGTTAGTGTGGAGATTTATTGAAGTGTTTCTCTCTCATGTCTCCAACACGTCTCGAATTGTTTACGTCTTGAACACTCAGATAGTTTCGGATACTTGTTTCTCTGAACATGTGTGTCCTTTTTATCTCTGCCGTCACATCGCGCACCCGCTTGGTCATTTGCCTATGTGATATCACACTGCACGCCAGCTTGGTCATTTGCACATGACTGCTGCCGCTGCTAACCCTGTGCCAGCAGCTCTGTTACACTAGCTCAGCGACTGTCTTCCTCTTTTAGCTGATGAGGGTTTCTCTTTTTACTGACTGCTAGAATTCAGCAATGCCAACTTTTTTTTACATGTAGGTCACCACTTATCAAGGCCCAGAAGCCACTCGAGGGTAAGGGTTATTGTGTGTACAGTAGTGTTGCAGTAATCGTTAATTATTGGAGATTTGATAAAGTGTCATTACTTAAGGGGGCCGTTCATCAGGAATTTGTTTATGTTGGACTTGAAGACATCCAAGTTGTAGTCAGGTGGGAAACAAGCAAGCGGTAGAGAGTTCCACAGGCGTGCAGTTCTAAGAAAGAAGATTTGTTCATGGAATCTACGTTTTGATTTAGGCACAGATAAAGTGTGGGGAAAATTATTGACAGTGGTTTTAGCTAGACGGATTTTTATCGTGAAAGCTTGGCGAGGGAGAACCAGAGATTGGAGCTCAGACGAGCACTTGCCATGGAAATAACGATAAAACAAAGATAGGCTCGCAACCTCTATTCTGTGGGAGAGAAGAGGTTGCAGGGAAGAGAAAAAGGCATCCCCCACTAAGCCACGAAGTTTATTTTTTACTCTGTCAAGGCAGGATGGGCTGTTTTTAGCAGCTCCAGCATAGATGTGGCAGCAGTACTCCATCCTTAGACGTACTTGGCTTTTATATAGATAGAGAATTGCATCAGTAGTGAGATATCTTCTGGAGCCGGTGAAGGATCCCACCATTTTCCTAGCGACATTGGCAACAGACTTGATGTATGTGTTCCATTTCAGATCAGGAGTAAAGGTCAAACCCAGAAGCTTGTCAAAACATGGGGCTCCCCTAGACGAGAGCCATCCATTTCAAGATGCCAGATAGGGATCAGAGCGTTAACCAGTCCGTGTTTATCTTTTCTCTCTTGCTAAAAATAATCATTGCAGAGATGTAGATTGCATCACAGATTACGAACTCTTCTCTTGAGTATTGGCAGCAGGGCAGTTTTGATAGCGTCGAACCCTCTGACTAGCTCCATATCACAACATTTGAAGGGACATGGCTGCCAACATTCGGAATTTCGAAGAATTATGGTAGAAAATACAAGAGTATTGCAGAGTGAGAGAAATGTAAATAGGCTAAGAATACTCGAAGCATTGCACATTAAAACAAAGAAGCCTCAAATAAATAATATTAACTATGAGTGAAGCCGGAACGTTTTGAAATGTTTGGGATAAATGTTTGAAAATGTATATATGTGTTTGTATATATAAATGTGTTTAATATATGTATATAAAAAAAAAAAGTCCGCCCACTAAGCTTGTAACAAATTACCACGTGACTAGGAAAAAAATAAATATATATAAGTAAATTAAAAAACAATCTCTACATCTATTTCTACAATATGCCTGAGGATGATAGAAGTACTTTTGTCGAAAGCGCTCGCGATTATGGATCCAACATATACAATTTTGAGAAGAACACAAAAAGGACTATTCGGAGATTGGAGAAGATAAAAAGGAAAATTGTAAAACAGAATAATTCTGTGCTATTCAATAATATTTGTATATATATATATATATATATATATATATATATATATATATATATATATATATATATATATATATATATAAGCCTGACAAATCCTATAGTTGGATGAAACGCAGAATATTCAGTGTAGCTTAATCGGCATATATATTTTATAAATTACTATATATATATATATATATATATATATATATATATATATATATATATATATAATGTACTCTCCCGTCGTGTTCAATGCATGAGGGCCAAAAATTCGCTTAAGGAGAGGCTTTATATATATATATATATATATATATATATATATATATATATATATATATATATAAGCGACCGATCAAACTTTATGATTTATGATTCTTTGAATTCTATTTGAAGAGATATCTATTTATATATATGTATGTATATATATATATATATATATATAGATATATGTTTATACATATGTGTGTATATGTATATATATGTATGTCTGTGTATGTGTGTATGTATGTATATGTGTGTTCATATGTATATGGGGATGAATATGCACATATGTTTCACCCCACTTCCTACCACTTACCACTACCTACTCTCCCTAACACTTCGCCCCACTAAAAATAATATAGACTTCTAATGAAAAGGTTTCCACCAGACTTTGAATTATTATCGCTGGACCCACAAACAAATTTATACAAACACTTGCCCGATTCGGATATCTACACAGCTATGCAGATTACCCAATATATAACTTGGACATTATTACCAAACGGATGTAGAGAACGTATAACATGGATTTTACCAAGCAAGCTGGATCTAAAAAACATTCGTATCCTTTTTCTACAAATCCTCCTGCTACAGGAATTCTGATAAATGCATTATTTTCACTTTGACTTTCCATGTCTCACTGACTTTAGCAAATAGGGTGCATACCTTTATAACTATTTGCTAATATTTTCTCTCCTCTGATGAGATGCTAGACATCGAAACCCTATAGGTTAAGGAGATTAATTTTCTAAAGTATTCTTTGTCTTGCTTAGAATAATAAAAAAATTCTTTGATATGAAACTCAACCACTTCATTTCATTTCAATGAGATTTTTTTTAAATTCATTGAATTACAATTTAATATATATATATATATATATATATATATATATATATATATATACTAGCGGGGGTACCCGGCGTTGCCCGAGTGTTTGTTTCCGGGACGGGGGGGAGTTTTAAAAAATGTTATGGCAGGTAAGTAGGAAGGATCAAACCCGGAGTCATGAGTAAAAGTAGGAAAATAAAGTGTGAAAAAAAAAAAAACAAACATCTGCAACGTTAACAGTTCGGCCACCAAGAAAAGTCCATTCCAGTTGTTTAGAAAAAAAACAAAAAAAAACGACTACGGTAGGTCGGCGCGAACGTGAATTGTCCAGCACGCTAACCACTACGCCACAGAGCACTGCAGCTTAGTTTAGTGATTTTAAATAACTTCACATGAAAGAACTACGAAGCCAAACCGGTGTTCTCTTCTCAACTGTTCCTTGTGAACGATCCCCAAACGGTGTTAAGTGGTGGCAGGGGGAGGAGGAATTTATTAGAGAGAAAATATTTTACCACTTTCATTGATCTTAACCGATTTTGGCCGTGACTTCTCAGCAGAAAAAGTATAGAAATCTAAGATTATCGAGGAATTTGAGAAATAATAAGCCTATAACACACCTCAGATATTGTTCTGCCGTTTGTGCATATTATATTTGCATGAAATATCTTATATGCTAATGGTAATTCGTGTTTCACTTCTCAATATGCTCAACAAGGTGAGGAGCACTATAGTCATCCACATACAGTACTGTTTCGCTGTTTCACAGCTCATCAGTGCGGCTAGACAGGCAACTACCTCAAGCCAGGATTGAAACCCGACCGTTTGTACGGCAGTCAAGGCTCCTAACCATTACGCTATTGGCGGCTGCTTGAACGAGTAGTGAGTTTAACGATGTTTTATATATATATATATATATATATATATATATATATATATATATATATATATATATATATATATATATATATATATATATATATATATATATATATATATATATATATATATATATATATATATATATATATATATATATATATATATAAAGCCTCTCCTTAAATAATCAAATTCTTTCCAATTTACACCATTAACGATTACGAAACTACCACTTTACATTCATTAACCCTCATCCTCAAGTAAACTTAGGGCTTTGATAAAAAGTTCAGTTTCAGTATAAATCTTGGGTAAACCTTGCGGGGTATGAGCTGTTTTACGGTTGTTGTAAAAATGGACCGGAAATTTAAATGCCGTTTCGTTTTATATTCGGTACATTTTTATATTACGTCCAACTCATCGTTCACATTCGACATGTCAACTTTTATATGTTTTCGGGTAAGCTGACAAGGTTTTTTTTTTTTTTTTTTTTTTTTTTTTTTTTACAAAGACATCACCACATTATCAAGGCCCAGAGGCCACTCAAGGATAAGGGTTAAAGAGTGTACAGTAGAAATTGGTCAATATAGTAATCATTAGTAATGAAAATTTGGTAAATTTAATAACTTATATGGAACGGCTCATCAAGAACTTATTTACTTTAGACTTGAACACAACCATATTGTAGTCAGCCGGAAAGCAGGAAAACGGAAGACAATTCCACAGGCGTGCAGTTCTAAGAAAGAAGCTTTGTTCATGGAATCTACGTTTAGGTTTAGGCACAGATAAAGAGTGGGGGAAATTATTGATAGTGTTTACAGCTAGACGAGTGTTTCTTGTGAAAGTTTGGCGAGGGGGGACCATAGATTGAAGCTCAGTCGAACACTTTCCATGAAAATAACGATACATCAGAGACAAACTCGCAACATCTCTTCTGTGAGATAGAGGTTGCAAGGAGGAGAAAAGGACATCTCCTACGAGGCT
The DNA here is from genome assembly GCF_053919585.1 of Euprymna scolopes. Classification (NCBI taxonomy): domain Eukaryota; kingdom Metazoa; phylum Mollusca; class Cephalopoda; order Sepiida; family Sepiolidae; genus Euprymna; species Euprymna scolopes. The sequence continues at coordinate 14,139,537 of NC_136527.1, read as the reverse complement.
ACGAAGTCTATTTTGAACTCTATCAAGGCAGGAAAGGTTTAGGATGTCTATTCCGAAAGCCGTTCTTAACATGGGGAGGTTGGGGTGTTTATTCGTTGTAAACGTACCTGAAAGTCTAAAAATGTCAACATTTCCAATGTGAACGGTGAGATAGACTTAGAAAAAAAAATACCAAAAAGGTATACCAAATTGACTTGTTTCGTTTAAAAATTAAATTATTTCGTTTTCGTTAATGAAATTTTATTTTTATATAAAAAAATCTCGTTTTTTTTTTTTAATATATAAAAAGTACGATTGTTGAATGTTTCTATTTGCAATGCCTTCCCACGAGACAGAGTTAGACACCAGGGTCGTTTTTTAACGTGGAGAAAAGGAACAAAAATAAAGACTGTCTCAGTCGTGAAGGATTTCTCCTCCACTGACAGAGAACAAGAAATTGAAGTGCAGCATCTGAAGAACAGATGGTATTTATTTGCTCCCCCACTGAACAAATTAGGCACAAGGCCGTTTTTAATGTGAGGTAAAAACCAGCTCCCCTAAAAGTAGGCAAAAAGGGGGCACTCTGGTTACCAAAAATAATAATTGTCCCAGTATAGAGGGTTTCCCCTCCATTGACTGGTACAAATTATCTTAAGTGTAGCATCTGCCGGAACAGATACTACACTTTGATCTTGTCCCGAAGGCCAAGTACGGTTGTTGAATGTTATTCTTTCGATTACTTTCGTTTTTTGGGGGGCACAATTAAAAAAAAAAAAAAAAAAAAAATTAAAACGGAACGAAATTTAAATTTCCATTCCATATTTACAAAACCATAAAACAGCACATTCTCCGCAAGTTTTACAAAACCTTTTTCCTCATGTTTTTTTTTTAATTCAATTTTTAAGTTTCTAATGCTCTTTGTAAAAAGCTCTCATTCATTATCGACAGTCTGACTGTTCCATGCATGACGTCATATTTCAAGCGTCTATTTATTTTACGACGGCAACGACTCAACGCACATACCAATATGGAATAGACTCATTCAATTATCAGTCTTGATTTTGGAAGCTTGCGCTCATATTTAATGGACATCTTAATAACTTCTCGTTTCTTTTTATCAAATCTGATTTCAGTAAACATTCGCCATTTTTTTTTTTTTTTTTTTTTTTTCACTTCTATCTTGTCCAACTAGCTTTCATTAAGAAAAATGGCGCCTTTGAATGTTTACCTCTCGGGTTTATCTTTGCTCCTAATGCATTGATTCCACTTTTTTTTTTTAATCCGTGCGTGACTTCACATTTTCTACTTTCTACTTTTAATATGAATATGTTTCCGAAATTCATGTAATTTTTATTTATTTAGTTGTTTTGTTTTTTCTATTTTATATATCGCCTGCATGGAACTCCCAGCATGCAACGCGTTGATTTTTTCTCGAACTTTTCGATTTCGCACCAGGTAAATAATAATAATAATAAGAGAGAGAGAGAGAGAGAGAGAGGGGGAGAGAGAGGGAGAGAGAGAGAGGGAGAGAGAGAGGGAGAGAGAGAGAGAGAGAGAGAGAGAGAGAGAGAGAGAGAGCTTGATTAAGCAATAGACAGATTGATAAGAAAGTAGGAAAAGTGATTAAAAACGAGATAAAGAGCGACAGATAGAATAGAACGTAAAGACATTGAGAAAGAGACAATAAACAATAGGGTGAGAGAGAGAGAGAGAGAGAGAGAGAGAGAGAGAGAGAGAGAGAGAGGAAGAGAGATAAACATTGATTAAGCGAGAGAGAGAGAGAGAGAGAGAGAGATAAGAAGGTAGGAAAAGTGATTAAAAACGAAATAGAGAGCGACAGATAGAAGAAAACGATACAATAAACGATAGGTTGAGAGAGAGAGAGAGAGAGAGAGGGAGAGAGATAAACATTGATTAAGCGAGAGAGAGAGAGAGAGAGAGAGAGAGAGAGAGAGAGAGAGAGAGAGAGAGAGATAAGAAGGTAGGAAAAGTGATTAAAAACGAAATAGAGAGCGACAGATAGAAGAAAACGATACAATAAACGATAGGTTGAGAGAGAGAGAGAGAGAGAGAGAGAGAGGGAGAGAGATAAACATTGATTAAGCGAGAGAGAGAGAGAGAGAGAGAGATAAGAAGGTAGGAAAAGTGATTAAAAACGAAATAGAGAGCGACAGATAGAAGAAAACGATACAATAAACGATAGGTTGAGAGAGAGAGAGAGAGAGAGAGAGAGAGAGGGAGAGAGATAAACATTGATTAAGCGAGAGAGAGAGAGAGAGAGAGAGAGAGATAAGAAGGTAGGAAAAGTGATTAAAAACGAAATAGAGAGCGACAGATAGAAGAAAACGATACAATAAACGATAGGTTGAGAGAGAGAGAGAGAGAGGGAGAGAGAGAGATAAACATTGATTAAGCGAGAGAGAGAGAGAGAGAGAGAGAGAGAGATAAGAAGGTAGGAAAAGTGATTAAAAACGAAATAGAGAGCGACAGATAGAAGAAAACGATACAATAAACAATAGGTTGAGAGAGAGAGAGAGAGAGAGAGAGAGAGAGAGAGAGAGAGAGAGAGGGAGAGAGATAAACATTGATTAAGCGAGAGAGAGAGAGAGAGAGAGAGAGAGATAAGAAGGTAGGAAAAGTGATTAAAAACGAAATAGAGAGCGACAGATAGAAGAAAACGATACAATAAACGATAGGTTGAGAGCTAGGGTGAGAGAAAGAGAGAGAGAGAGAGAGAGAGAGAGAGAGAGAGAGAGAGAGAGAGAGAGAGAGAGAGTATTTTTTAACTAAAAATAGTTGAACAGCTATGAAGACGGGAGTTGTACCATTAAAGCGACTGATCTTTATGTGTCAAAAATATATTTTTCTACATAGTAACCACCGTTCTCAATGTACTGTCAATAATTTTCCCCACTATTTATCTGTAGATTCCATGAACAAAGCTTCTTTCTTAGAAGTGCACGCCAGTGGAACTCTCTTCCGTCTGCCTGTTTCCCACCTGACTACAACTTGGATGGCTTCAAGTGCAACATAAATTCTTGATGAACCGCCCCCGTAAGACAGTTTATCAAATCTCCAATACTAACGATTACTGCGATACTATCCCATTGATTACTGTACACACAATAACCGTTATCCCCGAGTGGCCTCCCGGCCTTGATAAGTGGTGACATCCATGTAAAAAAAAAATGTACTTTTGCCAGAAATTCAGTGGCGCATCTCTTGCTTCTGACGCACGTCCATTACGGAGATTGCTCTCTTACCGTCAATATTTGCAACAAAGAAATGAAACTTTCAGATCATGAACGCATGAGTTCAATAATCATTACAATGCAATTTGCTATCTCATCTGATCCATTCAGGATGAATTAAAAATAGGAGGCACTACGTTTAGAACATTCCACGCGCGTGTGTATATGTAGACAGGGTGGAACGATAAAGTTGTCGTCCCAAAGAAAACAAAACTACAGGTTTATTTAAAAACTTTTATTGAAAAAAAAAAAATCAATTCAGGTAACTTAATTATGGAGTACAAGTAAGATCTATTCAATGTCGTCGCCTTCAGCCTCGATACGGCTCCGGAACTAGTCTGGCTTTGGTGTTGTGGGAGGTCATGTTGGTGATGTTCTCTACATATGATCAAACGAAGTAGTCCAACGGGTTCAGGTCGCGGGAGAAGGAAGGGCCAATGAGAGAAGGATACAAAGTCGTAGCACTTCTTCTGAAGTCAAACCTGGGTCTCTTTGTACTTGTGGACCGACATCGAATCCTGCTGCCCCAGCCAGGGTCTGCCAACTGGCAGCTGATTGCACTAAGGGATCACCACACTCTTCAGCACATCCGGGTACATTTTGGTGTTGAATTTCAAGCTGATTTTGAAGATGTGAGGTGGCATGATGTGGCCCTTGCATGAAATCACACCAAAGATCATCACCTTGGCCGGAAACTTTGTATTTGTATTTTAAAGCGTCCGGATTTGCATTTTGAGGGTGCTGGCAATGGTCCTGTTGTCATAATTTGAATCGGTAGAGAGCATGAGTTGTACAGCGGCGCATCTCCGATCTCGCTCGTTGAACATTGTGTCATTTTCAAACATGATAGAAGGCTCGTATCGCTCTTGGAATTCGTACACAAGTAGCCAACTAGTAGGTGGTCTGCAATAAAAAAAGAAAAAAGAAAACCGGTTTTCTATCAAACGGAAATGGAATCATGTCGTCTTTTCTGGGGCGACAATTTTATCGTTCCACCCTGTAAACACACACACACACACACACACACACATAGTAATTGTCTGTATTTTTGAGATGAGGTGTTTTCATTGATTGAGATTGTCGGACTGACTTCTTCATCTTGGTTGTTAGTCAGAACGTTTCGGACGTTTTGCCCTCCGAAATAATAAACAGAGAGACCCACTGGAAAGTGAGAAAACTCAAAGAAACAGCTCACATGCTCGGACATAACAACCTACTGAGCAAACCAAGCATAGAGCTGAATGCAATCTGGACACCTCTGATAGAGAGAGAAAACCTTGAATAACAACATAGGTTTAACATTAACAAAAACCAAGAATTGTCCTAGTGACATATGGCCGAGTGGTCCTAGACGTTGTATCAAAGTTTACAGTTACCCAAAGGTGCTGAGTTCAATCCTGAACGAAGGCAGTGAAAAGTAACATTCAAAACAGAGAATGAGAGCCTAGCTGGAGTCCGAACACGGTACCCCCGTAATAATAATAATAAAGGCTGGGTTCGAGACTCCTAACAAACGGTTCCTCAGTTCGATACAAAACACCTGATGAAGGCTGGAGGGCAAGACGGCCGAAACGTTGTGACTATAAGTGAGGAAGTCAGTCCGACAATCTCAATCAATGATACACACACACACACATGAGCGCTCGCGCGTGTGTTTTTGTGTGTATGACTCCACATTTTCTACCTTCTACTTGTAGCAGATATGAATATATATTCGGAATTAATGACTTTTATTTATTTAGTTGTTTTAAAAAAAAAATTTTTTTTTATTAATAATTGTCATTCTAGAACTCCCGTCATGCAACGCAGTCTTTTTTTCACGAGTTTTCGATTTCGCAAATAATTTAAAGATATTAGATATTTAATTATCACGTCATATACGAGGAATAGTTAGTGAATCTATATATCTATATCTATCTATAAAAGTGAACGTGTCTGTGTGTCTGTGTGTCGTTGTGCGTGTCTGAAAGATAGGGAAAGCTTTTTAATCGGTTTGGGTCGAAAATTTTTAGTTACCAATATATAAATGTATGTATGTATGTATGTATATATAATTTTTTTTTCGTATATGTAGGTAAGTGTGTGTGTATATATATATGTATGTATGTATATGTGTATGTATGTATATCTGTATGTATGCATGTGTGTCTGTATACGTATGTATGCGTATTCATGGTGTATGTACATATATGTGTATGTTTACAGATATGTGTGTATCTGTATATATGTATATTTGCGTTTAAATATATATATATGTGTGTGTGTGTATGCATGCCAATGACCGTCTTGTGTATGTTTATGTATAAGTATGTCTATGTATGCATATATTTAATGTGTATGTATGTATGCATATATGTGGGTTATTTGTATGTGTGTATGTGCATATATGTGTATGCATGCGTGCATGTATATATATATATATATATATATATATATATGTATATATACCAGTGATCGTCTTCAGTGTCATGTCTGCATGTGCGTGTGAATTTTTTTTTTTCCCCGGAAGGATTAAAGTTAAGGTTATCTTCCGGGTCATGGACTTTCAGTACCTGAGGGAGTGGCACTCGTCTGACAAGACGTTGCAATCATCATGTATATATCAGGTCATGTCATGTGCTACTGGTACCATGTAACTCAGTACTACCTGCCTCATGGTCGGGTCACCGGCGACTAAACTAGTTCCCCCACCAGACTTGTTTGGTGAGGAGGATGGCTAGTTTCTCTGAAGGATTAAAAACAAGACCTTTCAAAGGGCGAATGAACCCTTTTTCGGGGTCAATGGCCAACTAGCACCGTGTATATTTGTGTGTATGCATATATGTGTTGGGGTGGAGAGGGATCCCGTAAGCCGTGGTGAAGGCAACCTTTCTAAGAGAAGCAAATCTCTGATTTAAAAAACCATAAAGCGGGAGACCAGTACCCGCATTAAGCTGGTCTGCAGTTTAATTTGTTGCTGGCTATCTTGCTCTTGCTTGTTGCTGGATCTCAACATTTTGAACCGAGAGAGAAACTTAGCTGTCGTACAAAGCTAAAACTCTGTAACATCATCTATGTATAGATACTCCCTCAGGCATTTGGGCTCATGGACTTTAAGTGTCCGAGGGAGTGGCACTCGTCTGACAAGACGTTGCAATTATCATGTATGTATGTATATATGTATGTATGTTTGCATGTATGCCTAAAACGTTCGACAGAGGCGACGTATTTTACTAAGATCAGTATCGTTTTAAAGTTCGACCTTTCAGGCGACAAATATCGAAAAATTAGCTAAAGACATTAATATCTTCACCTTAAAATGGACACTTTTATTTTTTATTTATTTATTTATTTTTTTTTACACAGTGATCATCACTTATCAAGGCCTGGAAGCCACTCAGGGATAAGGGTTATTGCAAGTACATTACGTTAGTGTGGAGATTTGATGAAGTATTTAATTAAGGGGACGGTTCATTAGGAATTTGTTAACATTGGACTTGAAGACATCCAAGTTGTAGTCCGGAGGGAAGCAGGCAGACGGAACAGAGTTCCACAGGCGTGCAGTTCTAACACTACAAAGTTCTTTACAGAGAGGGTCGCTTTTGTCGCCGATATTTTTGAAAGTCATCCTTTACTTTAGATTGTCTAACCTTAATTAAAACCTACGTCACTTCCGGTTTGGCAGTGGTCGTAAGAGCAAAGACGTCAGTTTTTTTTTTACCCCCGTTCTTTTCCTTCTTCGCGGTAGGGTTCGACTCTGCCTTCCTACTACCACTTTTTTTTTTTTTGCTCAACACACACATCCAAATCCAAACACCCGGGCAACGCCGGGCTGAAATGCTAGTCTATCTATATATGTGAAAATGTGTGTGTGTGTGTGTGTCTGTCTGTCTGTGTAAATTTCCCTACCAAATAACTTTGTCAATTTTCAGTCTACAGGCTCGGGATTTTACATAAGGGGTATTGAGATTTGGGAAAATCTTTTTAATCAGTTTTCGACCAGAAATTTGGCTGTCAAGGGGTCAAAGTTCAACGTTTTGACCTTTGAAAACTCTACTAAACTCCTCCGCCAATTTTGGGTCTAAACAATTGAAATTTTAGATGTAGGTTACTTGGACATGGATCAAACATTTACTTTAAGTTGAGCCTTTAAAAATAAATGTTATGGGGTCAAAATTGGGGTCAAAGTTAAAAAAATTGGACCTCTGCGGTCTCTACCAAATTACTCAGCCAACTTTTAGTCTGAACATTTGAAATTTTACATAAAGTGTAGTCATACACAAGGCAAGCTTTTTAATCGTCTTTGTCCGAAAATTTGGCTGCCAACAGGTTTAACTTAAAAAAAATTTGACTTTTGCGGTCTCTAGCAAACTATTCAGCCAATTTTGATTTTAAACATTTGAAATTTTACATAAAGGATATTCAGACATGCAAGAAAGCTTTTTAATCAGTTTTTGGGCGAAGTTTGGTTGCCAAGAGGTCACAGTTGAAAGAGTTTACCTTTGCAGACTCTATCAAACTCCTCCACCAATTTTGGGTCTAAAAACTTAAAATTTCAGATATAGGTTACCTGAACATGAATCAAACATTTTGATATATATATATATATATATATATAAAGTAATGTGATTGATAATTTAAAATTTGAACAATTAAATTTCAACTAAATTAAAAATCCGTTTCATAAGAAGGAACAACAACAAAATCAATTATCTGTACGATCGTTTCGGAAAACAATGCTTTTTATTGCGGCAAACGTTCAGTCACGAACAATAATTACATGTAGTTTTTACAAGCAAGGTCTCCTCGTCAGCAAATTTTGAATGGTTTCCATTAATCTAAAAGACACCATAACTAAACCTAGCATTAAAAGTAAGGCAGATGTATCTTTTAATTTTTCGCCTTTTGAAATCAGGAACTATGGTTAAAATACTCATATATATGTTTGCTATAGTTTTTCGCCTCTTTAAATGATGAGTTTTAAAAGGGGGGACATCCGTGTAATAAGTTATTTCTGTTATTGTACTTTTGGTTTAAAATTATCAATCACATTACTTAACATTGAATTAGCTCTAGGATATCTACCTATCGAGCTTATTATATATCTAAATTACAACGAGCACTTTCTCTTTCCCGTATTTCAATTAAACTAGTAATTTCAATGTTACGTTGAAATACACTCAGCTCTTTAGACTATTGCTCTAATCTCCTTTATATATATATATATATATATATATATATATATATATATATATATATATATATATATATATAAATAAGGGGGTAGTCACCAACAGTGTGTATTTTTTAACATTATTTTATTATTCCGTGTCTTGGTTTTTCATTGAGAATTATGTTTGGATCATTGTAATAATGTTTTTAAATCATTGAAATCGTTTTTACGCGTTTCAGACGTTCTGTGAAGCGTCCTCGTCAGAAATTATTTTCAAATGTGTTGGAGATGTAAAAATGGCATTTTCGTAGTTCATTTGAAGTGTTTCCAAGGGGTGGAGGCTTGTAAGTGTTTATTATTCATTGCCATGTTCAATTTTTATTACTCTTTTATTGGGCTTGTCGAGGGAGGCCGCTGACCTGGCTGTAGTCGCTCTCGTGTTGTGTTTCTCTCCCTCTCCCTCTCTCTTTCTGCTTGTGTTTTTCCCTTTTCCTGTAATTGCCTCAGTATAGAGGGTTTCTTTTACATTAATCAAGGACCAATTAACTTAAGTCTAGTATCAGAACAGATACTACACTTTGAGTCATATATTTTATTTATTTATTCTGAAAAGTTTAGAATCAAAACAGAAATAAACAAAAAAAAAGGCACAAGGTCATTCAAAAATTGGGGATAGGGTCTTATCATTTTTAGGATTAATTTTTCCACTTATTAATATGCTATAATAATAATAATAATAATAATAATAATAATAATAATAATAATAATCTGCAAAATAGAAATTTTCAGTCAAAATTTACAAAAATTCATGGAAAAATATTGAAAAATCGATTTCTTCCTTCTTTCACTCTTGGCCAATTTTTTTTTGCTCATGAGTATATATATATATATATATATATATATATATATATATATATATAATATATTTGTAGTCATTGACATACAGTCCTGTTTCGTTGTATCACAACTCATCAGTGCCGCTAGACTAGCACCTATCCGAAGCTGAGGATCGAACCTAGAACCGTCGTGATGACAGTCGCCAGTTCTACCCCTTTACCACGGAAGTGGTGCCCGCAACTAATTTGTCCGAATGTCTATTTAAATAAACATCCGTCCGCTATACTATATATATATATATATATATATATATATATATATATATGTTGAATTGCATTCATTTTAAAAATATCTAGCTAATTCTTTTAAACATTAATTTTAATTAATTCCTTATTAGATTTTTTTCGGTTTTCTCAAGGGATGATCATCTTTAGTTAGCTTTTACGTGTAATTATATCCATGCAGATGTTCTACATGATTTATAATTGCATAATATTTGCGTAAAAAGTTTACAGTAAATACAAAATGCTTTTTATATATATTTATGTATGCGTATATATATTTGTTTAAAAAATTTGCCTAGCAAACTCCTATTTTATAGATGAATTCAATTCCACGACCTATATGTAAGAAAGCTGTATTTTATTTTTAAAATAAAAAGAAAAAAAGGTCCTTGGCCTTCCGGCCTTTTTTGGATACTGCCAGAGTGACCCCTTTTTGTCCTTGTTTTAGGGGAACTGGTTTTGCATACACATTAAAAACGACCTTTTTTTTTACATAGTAATCACCACTTTATCAAAGCCAAGAGGCCACTCAAGGATAAGGGTTAAAGAGTGCACAGTAGAAATCGGACATCATAGTAATCATTAGTAATGAAAATTCGGTAAATTTGATAACTTATATGGAACGGCTCATCAAGAACTTATTTACGTTAGACTTGAACGCAGCCATATTGTAGTCAGCTGGAAAGCAGGAAAACGGAAGACAATTCCACAGGCGTGCAGTTCTAAGAAAGAAGCTTTGTTCATGGAATCTATGTTTAGGTTTAGGCACAGATAAAGAGTGGGGGGAATTATTGATAGTGTTTTCAGCTAGACGAGTGTTTCTTGTGAAAGTGTGGCGAGGGGGGGACCATAGACTTAAGTTCAGTCGAACACTTTCCATGAAAGTAACGATACATCAGAGACAAACTCGCAACATCTCTTCTGTGAGATAGAGGTTGCAGGGAAGAGAAAAGGACATCTCCTACGAGGCTACGAAGTCTATTTTGAACTCTATCAAGGCAGGACACGTCCTTTCTAGCAGCTCCTGTCCAGATGTGGCAACAGTATTCCATCGTTGGATGTACCTGGCTCTTATATAGATAGAGAATTGCATCAGCAGTGAGATATCTACTGGATCGATAGAAAGATCCCACCATTTTTCCAGCGACCTTGGCAACAGATTTGATGTACGTGTTCCATTTAAGATCAGGAGTAATGGTCAAGCCCAGAAGCTTGTCAAAACTTGAGGCCTCCTGAAGACGAGAGCCATTCATTTCAATTGATGCCAAATGGGGATGAGAGCGTTGATGATGTAAAGAGAAGAAAGCGTGGTTTTAGATGCATTAAATGTAACCAGCCACCCCTTTCCCCATTGTACCACATGCTCAAGATCAGACGAGAGAGAATCAGAGAGAAGCTTGGGTCACATTTGCTTTCGTGGGGAAGCAAATAAATACCTAAATAAACAGAAAAAGGTCCTTGACCTTCGGGCCAAGATAAAAGTATAGTATCTGTTCTGGTGCGACATTTAACTTAATTTGTCCATGGTCAGTGGAGGGGAGGCCGTCTATACTGAGGCAATTACTATTTTTGGTCACGGCCAGAGTGCCCCTTCTTGCTCTGCTCTTCTTTTGGGGAGCCGGTTTTCCCTCACATTAAAACCCACCTTTAATATGAACACACACACACACACACACACACACACACACACACACACACACACACACGCACACGCACACACGCGCGCACACACGCACACGCACACGCACACACACACACACACACAAATTTGAGAAGTAAAATGGTAAAATAAAAGAAAAATTATATAATAATAATAATAATAATAATAATAATAATAATAATAATAATAATAATAATAAATAACTAACGGGACCTGTGGAAATTCCACAGTGAACTCTTTCATATGTAATATATCGATGCTAGAATTCTGTGGATGTTCAGTGTAAATGGAGACGCCCTGATATTATTGTAGCTTTTTTGTTAAAACAGCAAAAGTATTTATCTAAGCTAGCAGGGACGCCCGGTTATAAAATACGTTTAAATATGATATTTTAATTCATGCAAATTGTTCATATATTATTATAAAGTCAATTTTATATCGATTCTTATATATTATATGGTGTGTGATTCCAAAAATAAAAACTATATTCATATGACTTGGGTGCAGCAGTTTGAATCGAAACCGAAACTAAAACTTATAAAGAATATATATATATATATATATATATATATATATATATATATATATATATATATAAGTAGGTTGTAGTTTGCTTGAAGCATTGTTGAAGAAAATTATAAGGTAAAATTAAAAGCCAAGAACAATGCGAGATTTCTTTTTTTATATAGAGTAAAATTAAATGCAAACAAAAGAAATATTCAAGCAAGGTTTATTTTATGTTATAAGAAAAACAATAATTAAAAAAAAAAAACAAAAAACCTTGCTTGAATAGTCATCTCCCTTGATTCACAAACGCAACAAGTATTTCAAACATTAACTGATTTATTTTAACGTTCTCCTAACGTCATTTTTTGTTCTATATTTCGCGGTATCACGTGGCAAACTCTGCGGCTACTTTTCCAATTTTGAACACTCTTCCGCTGTCTTCTCTTGAAAATGGACTAATAAGTCTGAAATATATTGAGATTTATATCACCATTGAATACAACAGAAAAAAAAATTACTGTTGTTTAGAGTTAAAATTTGTGTGAAAAAGAAAAAACAAACAACAAAAAAAAGAACTTTATTTCTTATATTTCTTTTGTTTGCATTTAATTTTACTCTATATAAAAAAAGAAATCTCGCATTGTTCTTGGCTTTTAATTTTACCTTATAATATATATATATATATATATATATATATATATATATATATATATATATATATATATATATATATATAACTCGAGTTCTTTCTGCTATAATCGAAACCGAAACCGAAACCAAAACTTATAATGAAAAAAATATTTTTATAAATTACTAACTAGCTCTACCTACGTATTGAGCACTTTTGAAGTAAATACTTAATGTTTACGCATAAATCTATACTTTCATATATTAATTTTATGTGAGTAAATGAAGTAGTTATATATATATATATATATATATATATATATAAAACTACAAATAATAAAAAATAAACAAATTAAATAAACATGAATATACATAAACGATCACACATATATGTATGTATATATATGTATGTATATATATATATATGTGCATATATGCATGTACACATATATATATTTATATATAAACTAACAAAAAAAACACTAACCTAGTTTTAAAACAGATCCTTTGTCCGATAAAATGCATGCCTATTGGCTGATAGGAAGGGGCGCGGTGGATACTAGAAAGCTGATTGGCTAACTAAATCCTCAATAGAAGAGTACCATATAAAAAGGATAAACAACCACAGAATTCACGCATAAGCCTGAGGAATCCTAGAGTGGATGAAACGCCGAATATTCAGTGTAGCTTAATCGCCATATATATTTTATAAATTACTATATATATATATACATATATAAAGCTAAAACACTAACAAGAAGCAAAAAACACTAGCAAGAAGTAAAATGGTTCGTGATTTTCTTTTTGCAGACGATGCTGCACTCGTGGCCCCTTCATTTGGAGAAGCACAAGAATTAGTTGACAAGTTTTCCAATGCCGCAAAAGCATTTGGTTTGGTTAGACAGAAGTTATCTACCAACCAAAGCCCACCCCGTTGCAGCAAGGTGGTTTGAATATTCCGACACCAGAATATGTGGAACCGCCTCAGAAAACCTTAGTGAATAGACAGCCTCTAAAGTATGTTAAATCCTTTGCGTATCTCGGAAGTAAGGTGAATTCGTCAGCATTACTTGATGATGAGATATTGAGCGGAATTTCAAGGGCGACTGATGCCGTCGGCAAACTGTGGTCAAGAGTATGGAATGAAAGGGGTTTGACTCTAAAGACCAAAATCTCAGTTTATCGTGCAGTGATTGTTTCGATACTCCTGTATGGATCGGAAGCCTGGATCCCATACCGTAGACAAATTGCGTAACTGGATACATTCCATAAGCGTTGCCTTCGTAGTATATGTGGATTAACATGGAAAAACAAGTCCCCTAACTCGGGATTGTTTGCTAGGTGCGACATTTTAAGTATCGAGGCTTCCTGATGAAGTCTTAGCTACGGTGGGCTGGTCACCTTGTTCGCATGGATGAAAACCGTCTTCCTAAGCAACTAGCATACAGTAATCTGAAAGAGGGTAATCGAAATGTGGGTCGTCCATTTCTGAGATACAGAGATAAGCTGAAAGACAATCTTAAGCACGCAGGCCTGAACCCAAAAACCTTTGAAGAAGATGTTACGGATAGAAAATTGTGGAGGGAAAAATGTTTTGCGGGCATTAACACATGCATTGCCACACGGCTATCGAATCAAACAAATCTTCGTAGAGCAAGAGTAGGAACGGCACCTTCCCAGCCTGTGTCCTGTGAGTCGTGTGGCTTGGTTTGTGGGAGCAGAGCTGGCCTCGTGTCACACATGCAGCACAAGCATTGAAAGCAGAGTGAAACAGAGCGAATTTTTGGCCCTCATGCGTCGAACACGACGGGACAGTCCATTATATATATATATATATATATATATATATATATATATATATATATATATATATATATATATATATATAAACTTGAGTTCCTTCCACTATAATCGAACTGAAACCAAAACTTATGAAGAATATATATATATATATATATATATATATATATATATATATATATATATATATATATATATATATATATATATATATACTAGCATTTCAGCCCGGCGTTGCTCGGGTGTTTGGATGTGTATGTTGAGAAAAAAAAAGTGGTAGTAGGAAGGCAGGCTCTATGTAAGAAGACTTTATCTGAAGTGTTTTTATTTTGGTATATCATGTGTGATTACACTGTAGTAATTGCGCTGAAAGCATGTTAATTACAAATGACAAAAGTTAAATCAATTTCTTATTCAGCTACACAATATAAACTAAACGAAATCAAATTTGCAAAATAAAAGAAATATGTAGTTATGGGTTAGTTTGGAAGGAAATCAAATTTGCAAAATAAAAGAAATATGTAGTTATGGGTTAGTTTGGAGTTAGAATAAAAAGCCAACAAAACAGTTAGTTTGTATTGTGTAGATTGTTCATTTCTGATAGTATTGAGAGTCGTCAATGAAAATCTTAATTTCTGACAAAATACTGAATGTTTCTCGGATACCCATTCGTAAAAAGTACCTTTTTTTTGGGGGGGGGGGGGAAAAAACACTCCCCGGATCACCTTCACCACCTTTTCCGAACTCAATATTTTTCAATTTTTTAATTTTTAAAATCTATCAAACTAATAAGAAATTGTAATAAACATTGAAATAATTTAAGAATTTTACCAAAATAAAATTGCATGGTAATCACCCAATTTCTGCCACAAAATTTTGATTGGCAAAACTCATAAACAGAAAATATATATTTTCTAATTTCATCTTTTTTTTTTACATAATCTGATTTGATGTTTTCCTTAATATTCAAATCACTATTTTTTTGCTGCTTAATATCAAATACAGCAAATGAGTTATTTTTTATGCATCAAACAATTAAATTTTCTCATTCATCCAAACTAATCACTGAACATCAATTTCATATTTTCTTCACTAAAATATTACTGTGCTTGATGTCATCAAGTGGAGCGGATCATTTTTTTTTTCATTTGTTCACACATTTTTCCAATTTATATATATTTTGTCTAAGATTCCTAGCCTATGTCATTGCATACCAAGCTGTTTATTAAAAGTTAAGGTTCACTGTAAACACATATGTTACACCAAAATAAAAACGCTTCAGATAATGTCTTGATATTCAATTCAGTTTCTCACATGACATCTTATGAAGTTAGTAGAAATGTTACAGACTTTTGAATCTCAAACACTTTCAATACTGTGCACTGATATTTTTTTTTTTTGGAATATAAGCACATTCATGATTTTTTTTACAAACGCCAACAAATGTCACATTGTGTAGCAATGTACCGAAACAATTATAAAAATATTTGTTTTTATTTTGGATGATACAGGGCATCCGAAGAGAGATTTTTCTAACAAAATGAAAGTATAATTTTTAGCAATAGGTATCTAGGAAAAGGCCACTACATATGTTATAA
>NC_136527.1:14108842-14118842 GCF_053919585.1 Euprymna scolopes | reverse complement strand
TATAATCGAAACTGAAACCAAAACTTATGAAGAATATATATATATATATATATATATATATATATATATATATATATATATATATATATATATATATATATATATATATATATATATACTAGCTGTCCCTAGCCACGCGTTGCTGTGGCTCAGTTTGTTAAAATGGAACACATTCCTCATAAAAAATTGCATTTTGTATTGTTTATTTATTTTATTATTTTTGCATTTTTTTATCAATAAAAGTTGTTTTTTTACCCCAAGAAAAGGTTAATTATTTACCATAAATTGTTAGGTGAAAGTTTTTTGGGTTTTTTTCAGGAAAACTTGCATTTTTTTAAAAAGAAAGTTGTCAGTAAACATTTCTTTTTGAAAACAATTTTTATTATAAAAAGAAAAAATGAATGCTTTATATGAACACTGTAAATAGTTAGGTGAAAGTAGAGAAAAGTTAGATTTTTTTTCAAGAGAATGTACAAATTTTTTTTGTCAATAGATGTTAAGAAAATAAACAGAAAAATACTCCCATCATTAATTAATTATGCAAAAAAATAAATAAAATGTTGATTTAGTGTTTCAACATTTGAACAACGCTCGGCTGAATCAGGTGGTTGCCGCTCGAACCCTAAACTAATTGGAATCCTGTGCGGGGGGGGGGGTTAAATTCTGCATGAGTACCATTCTTTTTAATTTTGTCTTTTGTTCAATTTTTTTGTGTGGGCTTTTAGCGCTAGCAAACTAAAAAATTTAACCAAAATGTAAAAAATTCAACAATTAAATAATTTTAATAAGCGACCAGCTTCTTACACAAATCCTAGTAAATCAATCCCCCTTATTGGAAACACTGAAGGGAAGGACGAAACCAAATTATTGCCAGTATGTTTGGGAGAGATTCTATAGGTGTATCAGAAAGTGGCCATTAAAAATGATGATCAGAACCTTAATAATTCAACTTACTATTTTTTTAAGCTTATAATTACTTGAAAAAATAATTCAAACCCTATTTTTTTTTCAATTAAAGACCAAAATTTAAAAAATAACAGGTTTAATAGCAAATAATGCAATATTTATTTCTTTAAAGCAGTTTTCTTTAAAAAAGAAATATAAAGAAAATCAACATATTTTGACTTGCTTATAAATATATGTATATATATATAAATGCCAAAAAATTACTTACCTACAAAAATACTATTAAATGGGTAGTTCCATTCTTCATTGATAAGAATTTATCCATATTTATATTTAAAATTTTTTTAAATGAAAGGATTTTTTAAAGCGAGGGTCCTAGAAAATCGCATTTTTGTAACATGTTTTGCGCGAAGCGTTAAATAGCGACTCCTGCTAAAATGTCCAAGGGCATAAATAATGTCTCTTTTTTATTGCATGTGTTAACCAAAATTAGTATTTTTCATCCTCCGTAGTTAAAAAAGAAACGCACATTCACTTATAAGTTTTTCCCCTAGAACAAAAAATCCGCTTCATCGATTTTTAAAAAATTCTTGTAATGAAATACACGATTGATATATTTTAATACTTCTTCATCAACTAATTTTTTTTAAATATCTAAAAAAAGATACTTGATGAAATTAAGTGAAATTTTTTCGGAAGAACTTCGTTCCATAACGGATACATACAATTTAAACTTTTTTTTCGATATTTTCATTTTTTAATGTCTTGATTAAATTGTACAAGTACCAAAATTGAAAAATATATTTGGTTTATTGGAAAGAGCATAAAATTTCACATTGACCCTGAAAATATCGTAAAAATTGAACCAATAGAAAAATTTTGATAGATTTTTAAAGTTTAAAAATCGAAAAATATTTAACTCGTAAAATTCTATTGATTTTATTATGTAGAAAAATGGCTGCATGAAGGCACGCCGGCATTTTGTAAACATTTTGTAAACACTGTTTTTTTTTTAAAATAAAAAATAATAGAAATAATTTTATTTCGGAACTATATTCCATAAAGAAAGTAAACAACCCACTTTAAAAAGAGAAATTACGAGTTTTTTTTTTAATATTTTATTCGCAGTTTTCTGTTAGGGGTGTCAAAAATGCCTCCAAATTTCTGATGCACCTAGAGGTTCTATTCTTTTTTTTCTTTTTTTTCAATATTTTAAGCAGATTAGTCACTCAGCTACCAGATTTTTATGGGTCGCTATTTTTGCCATAAATTATTAAGTGAAAGTTTTTTTTTCAGGAAAACTTGCACTTCTTTTTAAAGAAAGTTGGCAGTAAACGTTTCTTTTTGAAAACAATTTTTATTATAAAAAGAAAAAATGAATGCTTTATATGAACACTGTAAATAGTTAGGTGAAAGTAGAGAAAGTTTGATTTTTTTTTCAAGAGAATGTACAAATTTTTTTTTGTCAACAGATGTTAAGAAAATAATCAAGCAAATACTCCCATCATTAATTAATTATGCAAAAAAAATAAATAAAATGTTGATTTAGTTTTTCAACATTGGGACAACGCTCGGCTGAATCTGGTCGAACCCTAAACTAATTGGAATCCAGTGTGTTGTGAGGGGGGGGGGCAAATTCTGCATGAGTACCATTCTTTTCAATTTTGTCTTTTGTTCATTTTTTTTGTGTGGGCTTTTAGCGATTGCAAACTAACAAATTTAACCAAAAATGCAAAAAATTCAACAATTAAATATTTTTGCTCAGCTTCTAATACAAATCCTAGTAAATCAATCCAAATTTTTGCCAGTATGTTAGGGAGAAGTTAAGCAGATTTGACACTCAGCTATCAGATTTTTATGGGTTGCTCGTTAACTTACGATAAAACTTGCGAAGTATGCGCTTTTTTACGGTTGTTGTAAAAATGGAATGGAAATTTAAATTTCGCTCCGTTTTAATCTTTTTTTTTTTAATTGTGCTTCTCCCAAACAAATATAATCAAAAGAATAACATTCAACAATTGTACTTTATATATAAAACACGAAATATTAAAAAAAATATTAGCGAAAGAGAAATAATTCCATTTTTAAACGAAAAATGTCAGTTTGGTATATAAAAGTTCCGTTTAGTGATATCACGCGATGGCACGCGGTGTGAAATAATTGTCCCCAAATAAGAAAAATGGCCCATCCGTACAAAGAAAACCACCTATCTATTATAGAAAAATTCCAGTGGTTATTTAGACTACTAATTACGAACGAACCAAGAGTTACATTTATATATATATATATATATATATATATATATATATATATATATATATAGATGTATATATATAACTTGAGTTCCTCCAACTATAATCGAAACAGAAACCAAAACCTATGAAGATATATATATATATATATATATATATATATATATATATATATATAAATAAAAGTAAAAATAAAAGTTACAATAAGTTTACTAAGGTAATCAAAATGGTAAACTTAAAATATATTATAAATATTAAAGAGTTCATATTTACAAGTAAAATAAACTCAGCCAGATGTAAAAAGCTCAATAAAACCGAAAAGGAAATAGAGCTTATAATATGAACAAATGATTAATAAAACATGTTAAAAGACATCTTGAAAAAGAGTTGAAAACATACTTAATTTAAAAAAAGGAAGCACAAGATAAGTGGATAGTCATTAATCCGCGGAGTTTCGAAGAAATACTCTCCTTCTCATCAGAGGGCAGGAATTAAAGATCTTACTTGGTTAAAAAAAGGGTGAGGTAAGGGGAACAGGAGGCAAAAGAAAAATAATAAAAAGATTTCACATGAATGGATAGTCCGGTGAAGGGTAAAAATGTTAAAGAGCATCTCTCCTCTCTCTCTCTCTCTGGCTCTTTCATGCTCTCTCTATTTTCTCTCTCTTTGTGTCTCTATTAGATAGTAGATCGAGAGAGAGAGTGAGAGGGTGGGAGGAGGTCAGAGAGATATTTTTGTAGTTAATCCACGTTGCAGGAAGTGACGTTTTATCTAACCGGATGTCATGTGATGCTACGTGGCAAGGTTGGTGAAACGTTGAGTCTCTCAGAAAATGCCGAGCCGAGCAGAGGTCTAAAATGGTTCTCTCCTAAGTAAGGGGGGAGCTGCGCGCCCCAGACGTGGGACGTGGTAGGTACCCACAGTGGAGACCATCGATGGCGGCATCTGCAGATCATGCCTGGGAGAATAAAAGGTTGAAAACCCAACATCTGTCTTCATCTTGTGTATTCCGGCGAAAACAGCAAGAGAGCTCCACCCAGATGAAGACTCTCCCAGAGCAGCGGAACCAGGTATGAATCTTCTTTAATTCAAACACATAAATACACAACAAGCGTCCTAACCATTAGACAAACGGTTTAAGGGATCTTGGGTCCCGTTCTCTCGTCTCTTAACACTCGTAATATCTCTCTCTCTCATCGTCGTAAACTTCTTCTCTTCATTAGTAAAATGGACACGTCATCACCAGGGTACCAGTATCCCTCAAGTAAAGTGTCCAAGTCAAATCCTCTTCTTCTCCTTCCCTTATGTAACAAAAATCGAAAAATGGTAAAATCCAAAACGGTCGAATTTAAAATTTCAAAATTTATATATATATATATATATATATATATATATATATATATATATATATATATATATATATCAAATAAAAATTACAATTAAATTTACCAAAATGATCGAAGATGGTAAAATTAAAGTATGTTATAAATATTAAAGAATTAATATTTATAAAATCATCCCAGCCAGATGTAAAAGCTTGATAAAACCAAATAGGAAATAGACCTTATAATACGAGCAAACAGTTAATAAAACATGTTAAAAAACACTTTGAAATGAGTTTAAAACATATTTAATCTGAAAAGGAAACACTAGATAAGTGGATAGTCCTTAATCCGCGGAGTTTCGAAGAAATACTTTCCTTCTCATCAGAGGGTAGGAATTAGCAAAATGCAGGATCGGATTTTGCATGCAAAAGTATTTGATGAAACAACAAGTAAGTCAAAGATCTTACTTGATAACAAAAAAGTGAAGCAGAGGGAATATGGTGAAGAAAAAGGTGATTACACATGAATGGATAGTCTGGTGGAAGATAAATAATCCAGTGACGGTAAAATCCAAATGTATAACTTCAAGAAAGTTAAAAGAATTTCCATTTGCACAAGTAAAATCCAAGGAAATCCCGTTTTTAACTAATTTCAAAGTGCTTTATTAACTGTTTGCTCGTATATATATATATATATATATATATATATATATATATATATATATATATATATATATATATAAACTTGAGTTTCTTCAGCTATAATCGAAACCAAAACCAAAAACCTATGAAGAATTCTTGGTAAAATTATTTATAAAAAAAAACATAGATGACTTGAGTACCATCAGCTATAATCGAAACTGAAACCAAGACTTATGAAGAATTCTTTGTAAAATTATTTATTACAAGAAATGGAAGATCATAACAGTTAAAGGCAGAAAAAAGATGCAAGCGTGACACAAAAAAAAATAACACACACACTATATTATTTGTTATCGTTTATTATTTATTCATAAGAATTGAATTGATCCTATAATACATCCCCTCTTGTTTGGACTTAGAAATTTTCAATTGAATACAATCATAGATGCCTTGGTCTATAGGATTCTCATCTACCTATACCTACATCCCCTCTTGTTTGGACTTAGAAATTTTTCAATTGAATACAATCTGAGATGTCTTGGTCTATAGGATTCTCATCTACCTATACCTACATCCCCTCTTGTTTGGACTTAGAAATTTTTCAATTGAATACAATCTGAGATGCCTTGGTCTATAGGATTGTCACCTACCTATACCTTCGTCCCCTCTTGTTTGGACTTAGAAATTTTCAATTGAATACACGTTGACTTGCCTTGGTCTATAGGATACTCATCTACCTATACCTACATCCCCTCTTGTTTGGACTTAGAAATTTTCAATTGAATACAATCATAGATGCCTTGGTCTATAGGATTCTCATCTACCTATACCTACATCCCCTCTTGTTTGGACTTTGAAATTTTCAATTGAATTGAATTGAAGAGTATTTAAGCGTATGTAGAAATAGTATGTTCCCAGTGAGCAGGTGATTGAGGCTGAATGCAGCTACATTGAATAGATGTCAGCTCTATTACATAATCAAGTTATCTGAACTGATTTTTTCTATAAAAGTTTTACAGTAAAGCTGTATTGTTTATATAGACTATATATATTAATATATATATAGACTATATACATTAATATATATATAGACTATATACATTAATATATATAGACTATATATATTAATATATATATAGACTATATATATTAATATATATAGACTAGTGCAATGACTAATAATAATGCACCTAAAACCAAGCTCCTAACTTTACATCATCAACGCTCTGATCCCCATCTAGCATCAATTGAAATGGATGGCTCTCGTCTTGGGGAGGCTTCATGTTTTGACAAGCTCCTGGGTTTGACCTTTACTCTTGATCTGAAATGGAACACGTATATAAAGTCTGTTGTCCGAGAGAGTCTTATTAGAGAGAGATGCTACGAAGAGAAGTTGTTTAAGTTGTTGTACGAGAGACTTAGAGATATATGTTGGAAGAGACTTAGATAGATAAATGTTCTTTCTTAGATCTTGCTGATGGAAGAAGGAGAAAGCTCTTAGTTTTACAGTAAAGCTGTATTGTTTTTTTCTTTAGGGCGACAGTTTTATCATTCCACCTTGTACTAAAAACGTGGTGGTGTTGCAAAAGGGTTTCATTAAAAGAGTCTTAGTGAGAGAATGCTTTGAAAGAGTCTTATTACAGTGAGGGATGTTGTAAGACTCAGAGAGAGAGAGAGAGAGAGAGAGAGAGAGAGAGAGAGAGAGAGAGATGTTGTAAGAGAGTTAGAGAGATAGTTCCTGTTAGGAGAGATTCTTATATATGAAAATGTTCATTTCTTTGCTTGTGTAGATTAGAAGGAGAAGAAAGCTCTTTGAGTGAGGACACAGTGTTCAAACAGTTCGGACATGATGATGTTGAGACGTGTATGTAAAGACATATAACACAAATATATAATACAATTGGACTTTACCTTTTAGTAAGAATCATAAGACACAAGACGAGCTTTACAAAAAACACTTGATGGTTTATTCTTCACACGGCCGTGATTCCATCATCAAGAATTCAAAGTCTCACATTTTTCCTTGAACTGACGTCTCGCTCCTGACGTCTGACTCTCTCTGAGTTTTCTCACTGACTGGTTTCTAACTAAAGTTTTTCTCTATTCTAGAACTTTCTATTTTCCGTGACGTCATACACATGTTAAAACATGTGCATTCTTTCACGTATCCTCGACATACGTGTCCAAAACTTTTCCTATTTCTACAAAAGGAATTTTAACCTATATTCAATATATTAAAAACATTATCTTATAAGCTGCATTCTTTCAATTTAAAATTTCATAATAAACTTATCATTCCAACTTGTACTAAAAACGTGGTAGCAATTGTAACGCATTCATTTAGCATTTAAAAAGTTTAAAAAAAAAATGACTTCTACGAGAATCACCGAGAATCAAAAGCAAAACGTTTAGCTTACAATTTTCACTTTTTCCTTTGATGTTAATGCCTGGGCTATGAATAGATGTTTGCTGTAAGGCTAAACATTTAAACGAATAGCTATTACGTTACGCATGCATATTCGCTAAAATCCAAATATAAGGTTTGCATCAGTTTGAATGCTCTCTATATAAGGTTTCATGTCTGTAAACCCAAGACTGACCAAGGGGGTTGGTAGCTTAGATAAATACCTTTTGAAATTAAAAATAAAAATAGCTATAATAATACCAGGGAGTGTCCATTTACGCTGAATATTCACAGAATGCCAACATTAACATGTCCGCTGCGGAATTTCCACAGGACCCGCTAGTCTATATATATATTAATATATATAGGCTATATATATATTAATATATATATATATAGACTATATATATTAATATATATATAGACTATATATATTAATATATATATATAGACTATATATATTAATATATATATAGACTATATACATTAATATATATAGACTATATATATTAATATATATATAGACTATATATATATTAATATATATAGACTAGTGCAATGACTAATAATAATGCACCTAAAACCAAGCTCCTAACTTTACATCATCAACGCTCTGATCCCCATCTAGCATCAATTGAAATGGATGGCTCTCGTCTTGGGGAGGCTTCATGTTTTGACAAGCTCCTGGGTTTGACCTTTACTCTTGATCTGAAATGGAACACGTATATAAAGTCTGTTGTCCGGGCCGCTGGGAAAATGCTAGGATCCTTCTACCGCTCCAGAAGATATCTCACTACTGATGCAATTCTCTATCTCTATAAAAGCCAAGTACGTCGAAAGATGGAGTACTGCTGCCACAACTGGGCTGGAGCTTCAAAAACAGCCTATCCTGCATTGACAAAGTACAAAATAGACTTCGTGGCTTAGTGGGGGATGCCCTTTTCTCTTCCCTGCAACCTCTCTCCTACAGAAGAGACGTTGCGAGCCTGTCTTTGTTTTATCGTTATTTCCATGGCAAGTGCTCATCCGAGCTCCAATCTCTGCCCCCCCCTCGCCAATTCTTCATGATAAACACTGGTTTAGCTAAAACCACTGTCAATAATTTCCCCCACTCTTTATCTGTGCCTAAATCAAAACGTAGATTCCATGAACATAGCTTTTTTCTGAGAAGTGCACACCTGTGGAATTCTTTTCCGTTTATCTGTTTCCCACCTGACTACAACTTGGACGTCTTCAAGTCCGACATAAACAAATTCCTGATTAATCGCCCCCCCCCTTAAGTAAGACGCTTTATCAAATCTCCGATACCAACTATTACTACGATATTATCCCATCGATTATTGTACACAAAAATAACCCTTATCCCCGAGTGGCTTACGGGCCTTGATAAGTGGTGATCCCCATAAAAAAAAGAATACAAATAACCAATCCTTATCTAAAAAATTCAGAAACGTCAAGAAATGGAAAGTCATAACAATTAAACGACAGTCACTCGGAAAAAAAAGATGTAAGTGTAACACAACAAAATAACGCACATCAATGGTAAGAGGCTGTTGCGATGGCGCAAATTTATTTGTAAATACTATCGAATGAGGTAGAGATAGCTGCAGTCTGGGGAGACTTGTTGTCACTCAGCTTCCAGAGAACACCACAGGTCTCCAATCAGATCGTTTGTTGAGTTGTGTGAAAGCTCCATGTGAGCCAATAATAATAATAATAATAATAATAATAATAATAATAATAATAATAATAATAATAATAATAATAATTCTGATTTCGTTTATCAACATCTCTCTGGAAAGAGATGGGATTCATTTCCAGAGGATTTTCCTCATCCTGACTTCAAACCAGGAGCTTCAAATATAAAGGGTTTTCCTAAGGATGTTGATGGTACCTACAATAGCAGAGGTCTGAAGGCCGCCTAAAACATCGGGGATTTGTAGCTTTTCTCCAATTGTCCTTCCAGACGACTTGATACTACTCCTAGTGTACCAACTACGACCGGGATTATTTGTGTTTTAATCCCGTGTATACGCCTTATCTCCAATGCCAATGGAGCATAATTGCTCCACTTCTCGTTCTCCTTCTCTCTCACATTCCTGTCCCAGGGTACTGAGAAGTCTACAATCCGTCAGTTTTTTTGAAACCTTGTCAATGACGACCAAATCTGGACGATTATGTTCCAATTGCTTGGTCGTTATGACACTTTTGTCCCACCATACCTCTACCTTGCCATCCTCACTTGTTCTCACTTCATCAGCCACCTCCTCAAACCATTTTCCAGCACACTTACACACCTCCCAATATATCTGGAGTCCCATGCGATCGTGTCTTTTGCGGTACTCTCTCTGGGCCAGTCCACTACACCCTGCTGCAAGGTGTACAATTGACTCTGAGGTCTTACCACAAATCCGGCATTCTGCAGCAACTTCCTCTCCTAGAACCACTTTTTTGAACAATCGTGTTTTTTTT
>NC_136527.1:14063842-14103842 GCF_053919585.1 Euprymna scolopes | reverse complement strand
CGTGTTATTACATAGTTAAGCGTTACAGACGTGTTATTACATAGTTAAGTGTTATAGACGTGTTATTACATAGTTAAGCGTTATAGACGTGTTATTACATAGTTAAGTGTTACAGACGTGTTATTACATAGTTAAGCGTTACAGACGTGTTATTACATAGTTAAGCGTTACAGACGTGTTATTACATAGTTAAGCGTTACAGACGTGTTATTACATAGTTAAGCGTTACAGACGTGTTATTACATAGTTGAGTGTTACAGACGTGTTATTACATAGTTAAGCGTTACAGACGTGTTATTATAGAGTTAAGCGTTACAGACGTGTTAAGTGTTATAGACGTGTTATTACATAGTTAAGCGTTACAGACGTGTTATTATATAGTTAAGTGTTATAGACGTGTTATTACATAGTTGAGTGTTACAGACGTGTTATTACATAGTTAAGTGTTACAGACGTGTTATTATATAGTTGAGTGTTACAGACGTGTTATTACATAGTTGAGTGTTACAGACGTGTTATTACATAGTTAAGCGTTATAGACGTGTTATTACATAGTTGAGTGTTACAGACGTGTTATTATATAGTTAAGTGTTATAGACGTGTTTTTACATAGTTAAGTGTTATAGACGTGTTATTACATAGTTAAGTGTTATAGACGTGTTATTACGTAGTTAAGTGTTACAGACGTGTTATTACGTAGTTAAGCGTTATAGACGTGTTATTACATAGTTAAGTGTTACAGACGTGTTATTATATAGTTAAGTGTTATAGACGTGTTTTTACATAGTTAAGTGTTATAGACGTGTTATTACATAGTTAAGTGTTATAGACGTGTTATTACATAGTTAAGCGTTATAGACGTGTTATTACATAGTTAAGTGTTACAGACGTGTTATTACATAGTTAAGCGTTACAGACGTGTTATTACATAGTTAAGCGTTACAGACGTGTTATTACATAGTTAAGCGTTACAGACGTGTTATTACATAGTTGAGTGTTACAGACGTGTTATTACATAGTTAAGCGTTACAGACGTGTTATTATAGAGTTAAGCGTTACAGACGTGTTAAGTGTTATAGACGTGTTATTACATAGTTAAGCGTTACAGACGTGTTATTATATAGTTAAGTGTTATAGACGTGTTATTACATAGTTGAGTGTTACAGACGTGTTATTACATAGTTAAGTGTTACAGACGTGTTATTATATAGTTGAGTGTTACAGACGTGTTATTACATAGTTGAGTGTTACAGACGTGTTATTACATAGTTAAGCGTTATAGACGTGTTATTACATAGTTGAGTGTTACAGACGTGTTATTATATAGTTAAGTGTTATAGACGTGTTTTTACATAGTTAAGTGTTATAGACGTGTTATTACATAGTTAAGTGTTATAGACGTGTTATTACGTAGTTAAGTGTTACAGACGTGTTATTACGTAGTTAAGCGTTATAGACGTGTTATTACATAGTTAAGTGTTACAGACGTGTTATTATATAGTTAAGTGTTATAGACGTGTTTTTACATAGTTAAGTGTTATAGACGTGTTATTACATAGTTAAGTGTTATAGACGTGTTATTACATAGTTAAGTGTTATAGACGTGTTATTACGTAGTTAAGTGTTACAGACGTGTTATTACATAGTTAAGTGTTACAGACGTGTTATTACGTAGTTAAGTGTTATAGACGTGTTATTACATAGTTAAGTGTTACAGACGTGTTATTACGTAGTTAAGCGTTATAGACGTGTTATTACATAGTTGAGTGTTACAGACGTGTTATTACGTAGTTAAGCGTTATAGACGTGTTATTACATAGTTAAGTGTTACAGACGTGTTATTACGTAGTTAAGCGTTATAGACGTGTTATTACATAGTTAAGTGTTACAGACGTGTTATTACGTAGTTAAGCGTTACAGACGTGTTATTATATAGTTAAGTGTTATAGACGTGTTATTACATAGTTGAGTGTTACAGACGTGTTATTATATAGTTAAGCGTTACAGACGTGTTATTATAGAGTTAAGCGTTACAGACGTGTTAAGTGTTATAGACGTGTTATTACATAGTTAATCGTTACAGACGTGTTATTATATAGTTAAGTGTTATAGACGTGTTATTACATAGTTGAGTGTTACAGACGTGTTATTACATAGTTAAGTGTTACAGACGTGTTATTATATAGTTGAGTGTTACAGACGTGTTATTACATAGTTAAGCGTTATAGACGTGTTATTACATAGTTAAGTGTTATAGACGTGTTATTACATAGTTAAGTGTTACAGACGTGTTATTACATAGTTAAGCGTTACAGACGTGTTATTACATAGTTAAGTGTTATAGACGTGTTATTACATAGTTAAGCGTTATAGACGTGTTATTACATAGTTAAGTGTTACAGACGTGTTATTACATAGTTATGCGTTACAGACGTGTTATTACATAGTTAAGCGTTACAGACGTGTTATTACATAGTTAAGCGTTACAGACGTGTTATTACATAGTTAAGCGTTACAGACGTGTTATTACATAGTTGAGTGTTACAGACGTGTTATTACATAGTTAAGCGTTACAGACGTGTTATTATAGAGTTAAGCGTTACAGACGTGTTAAGTGTTATAGACGTGTTATTACATAGTTAAGCGTTACAGACGTGTTATTATATAGTTAAGTGTTATAGACGTGTTATTACATAGTTGAGTGTTACAGACGTGTTATTACATAGTTAAGTGTTACAGACGTGTTATTATATAGTTGAGTGTTACAGACGTGTTATTACATAGTTGAGTGTTACAGACGTGTTATTACATAGTTAAGCGTTATAGACGTGTTATTACATAGTTGAGTGTTACAGACGTGTTATTATATAGTTAAGTGTTATAGACGTGTTTTTACATAGTTAAGTGTTATAGACGTGTTATTACATAGTTAAGTGTTATAGACGTGTTATTACGTAGTTAAGTGTTACAGACGTGTTATTACGTAGTTAAGCGTTATAGACGTGTTATTACATAGTTAAGTGTTACAGACGTGTTATTATATAGTTAAGTGTTATAGACGTGTTTTTACATAGTTAAGTGTTATAGACGTGTTATTACATAGTTAAGTGTTATAGACGTGTTATTACATAGTTAAGTGTTATAGACGTGTTATTACGTAGTTAAGTGTTACAGACGTGTTATTACATAGTTAAGTGTTACAGACGTGTTATTACGTAGTTAAGTGTTATAGACGTGTTATTACATAGTTAAGTGTTACAGACGTGTTATTACGTAGTTAAGCGTTATAGACGTGTTATTACATAGTTGAGTGTTACAGACGTGTTATTACGTAGTTAAGCGTTATAGACGTGTTATTACATAGTTAAGTGTTACAGACGTGTTATTACGTAGTTAAGCGTTATAGACGTGTTATTACATAGTTAAGTGTTACAGACGTGTTATTACGTAGTTAAGCGTTACAGACGTGTTATTATATAGTTAAGTGTTATAGACGTGTTATTACATAGTTGAGTGTTACAGACGTGTTATTATATAGTTAAGCGTTACAGACGTGTTATTATAGAGTTAAGCGTTACAGACGTGTTAAGTGTTATAGACGTGTTATTACATAGTTAATCGTTACAGACGTGTTATTATATAGTTAAGTGTTATAGACGTGTTTTTACATAGTTAAGGGATACAGACGTATTTTAACATATATATATATATGATATCTCACTGCTGATGCTATTCTCTATCTATATAAGAGCCAGGTACATCCAAGGATGGAATACTGTTGCCACATCTGGGCAGGAGCTGCTAGAAAGGACTTGGCATGCCTTGATAGAGTTCAAAATAGACTTCGTAGCCTCGTAGGAGATGTCCTTTTCTCTTCCCTGCAACCTCTATCTCACAGAAGAGATGTTGCGAGTCTGTCTCTGATGTATCGTTATTTTCATGGAAAGTGTTCGACTGAGCTTCAGTCTATGGTCCCCCCTCGCCAAACTTTCACAAGAAACACTCGTCTAGCTGTAAACACTATCAATAATTCCCCCCACTCTTTATCTGTGCCTAAACCTAAACGTAGATTCCATGAACAAAGCTTCTTTCTTAGAACTGCACGCCTGTGGAGTTGTCTTCCGTTTTCCTGCTTTCCGGCTGACTACAATATGGTTGTGTTCAAGTCTAACGTAAATAAGTTCTTGATGAGCCGTTCCATATAAGTTATCAAATTTAACAAATTTTCATTACTAATAATTATTATATTGTCCAATTTCTACTGTACACTCTTTAACCCTTATCCTTGAGTGGCCTCTTGGCCTTGATAATGTGTTGATGCCTATGTAAAAAAAAAGTCCAATGTGAACAAGTTCTAATTGAATCGTCCCCCTAAGTAATCCAAGTTACAAAATTCCCACTGTTTACTATGCTAAAATCACAATGACTAATGTATACCTATTAACCCTTATCCTCGAGTGGCCTCTGGGCCTTAATAAGAGGTGCCACCCATGTAAAAAAAAATGTTACAGACGTGTTATTACGTAGTTAAGTGTTATAGATGTGTTTTATATAGTTAAGTGTTACAGACCAATTAGTATCATTTCAAATTTAAGTGTTACAGACAATATATATGTTATTTGAAATTTAAATGTGACAGACCAATGAATGTTTTTATTTTAAATGTAAGTGTTACAGAAAAATAAACATGTCATTTAAAAGTTTAGTTTAAAGAACCAATAAACGTGTTATTTGAAAATTGGGGACCAGTGGAAATTCCACAGAGGACTCATTCATATGAAATATATTGATGTTAGCATTCTGTAAATGTTCAGCGTAAATGGAGCTCTGATATTATTGTAGCTCTTTTGTTAAAACTGCAAAAGTATTTATCAAAGATAGTAGGGACGGCCAGCATAGCCCGGTCGTAAAGTACGCTTAAATATGATATTTCACTTCTTGAAGATTGCGTATATATTATTGTAGAGTTAACGTTCTATCGATTTTTATCTATAAAGTTGCGGTTTTAAAAATAAACAATGCATCTATATAACTTTGCATCCCTCTGCTTGTTCTACAAGTATTTTAATGGTGAATGCTCTGACGAACTGCAGACACTGGTGCCCCCACGACATAGACACCCTCGACAAACCCGACAGGCAGCTAAATCCCACTCCCACACAGTAGAGATCCCTAGATGTAAAAGATCTTCCTGCTCCAATAGTTTCTTCCCCAGAACCGCTAGACTCTAGAATTCCATTCCAGGTTCCTGTTTCCCTAACTGTACTGACATGCAGAAGTTCAAGTGCAACGTGAACCGACATCTTGCTGCCAAAATCCCTACATAGTACCCCAGTAGTTGTTGCCCCTGATGGTAGCCCCCTACACCAAAGTGGCAATGTGCCTTGTTTGGGGTGAAAATGTAATTAAAAAAAAATTAAAAAAACCCAAAAAACTTATTAATAATTCTTGGTAAAATTAATTTTTATAAGAAATGGTAGTCCATAACAATTTAAACGACAGTCACTCGGATGTAAGCGTGACGCACAAAATAAATAACACACGCTATCGTATTAATATATAGATAACGAGGAAAATAATTTTGACTCCAATGAAAAAAGGATTTACATGTAAATATACTTCAGGGAAATAGCGATGGAGATGTTTGAGTTGAGCGTTGGATAGATGCAGGGCTGAATCCTCGTGCTGATAAATCATAGTTTTTTGTTTGTTTGTTTGTTTTACATGGTAGTCACTACTTATCAAGGCCCGGAAGCCACTCGGGGATAAGGGTTATTGCGTGTACAGTAATCAATGGGATAGTATCGTAGTAATCGTTAGTATTGGAGATTTGATGAATTGGATTACTTAAGAGAGCGGTTTGTCAGGAATTTGTTTATGTTGGACTTTGAGGTAATGGAATAACTTAACATCCCTTCATATATGAAATGAACTATGGATATATTGACCCTCTTACGTGACTGAGAGAGAAGGGGAAAAGACAGAAAGAGAATAAGACAAGATGTCGAGTAACCAAAACTTATGAAGAATTCTTGGTAAAATTAATTTTTACAAGAAATGGAAGTCCATGACAATAAAGTGACACACCAAATAAATAACACGCACGTTATCCTGTTAGATTATATATATATATATATATATATATATATATATATATATATATATATATATATATATATATATATATATATATATATATATATATATACTCCTATAAATTCGTTTTTCTTTTGTGTATATTCATCTTAAAAACCCTCTTTTCTATTTATTTAATGTATTTATTTGCTTCCCCACCAAAGCAAATTAGGCACAAGGCCGATTTTTAATGTGGGGTTAAACCAGCTCCCCTAAAAGTAGGCAAAAAGGGGGCACTCTGGTTACCAAAAATATTAATTGTCCCAGTATAGAGGGTTTCCCCTCCATTGACCGGTACAGATTATCTTAAGTGCTGAAATTGAAACCAAAACTTATGAAGAATTCTTGGTAAAATTATTCATTACAAGAAATGGACGTCCATAACAATTTAAATGACAGTCACTCGGATGTAATCGTGACATACAAAATAAATAACACATAAGCTATCCTATTATATATGGAGGATCCAGTAGATATGCTAGATATATTTTTAACAAAAAGATTTTTTTGTTTGAAAATGGCGGACACTTGATTTTTTTGTTTGAAAATGGCGGACACTTGATTTTTTTGTTTGAAAATGGCGGACACTTGATTTTTTGTTTGAAAATGGCGGACACTTGATTTTTTTTGTTTGAATATGGCGGACACTTGTTTTTTTTGTTTGAATATGGCGGACACTTGATTTTTTTATTTGAAAATGGCGGACACTTGATTTTTTTGTTTGAAAATGGCGGACACTTGATTTTTTTGTTTGAAAATGGCGGACACTTGATTTTTTTGTTTGAATATGGCGGACACTTGATTTTTTTGTTTGAAAATGGCGGACACTTGATTTTTTTGTTTGAAAATGGCGGACACTTGATTTTTTTGTTTGAAAATGGCGGACACTTGTTTTTTTTGTTTGAATATGGCGGACACTTGATTTTTTTATTTGAAAATGGCGGACACTTGATTTTTTTGTTTGAAAATGGCGGACACTTGATTTTTTTGTTTGAAAATGGCGGACACTTGATTTTTTTGTTTGAAAATGGCGGACACTTGATTTTTTTGTTTGAAAATGGCGGACACTTGATTTTTTTGTTTGAAAATGGCGGACACTTGATTTTTTTTGTTTGAAAATGGCGGACACTTGATTTTTTTGTTTGAAAATGGCGGACACTTGATTTTTTTGTTTGAAAATGGCGGACACTTGATTTTTTTGTTTGAAAATGGCGGACACTCGATTTTTTTTGTTTGAAAATGGCGGACACTTGATTTTTTTTGTTTGAAAATGGCGGACACTCGATTTTTTTGTTTGAAAATGGCGGACACTTGATTTTTTTATTTGAAAATGGCGGACACTTGATTTTTTTGTTTGAAAATGGCGGACACTTGATTTTTTTGTTTGAAAATGGCGGACACTTGATTTTTTTGTTTGAAAATGGCGGACACTCGATTTTTTTGTTTGAAAATGGCGGACACTTGATTTTTTGTTTGAAAATGGCGGACACTCGATTTTTTTGTTTGAAAATGGCGGACACTCGATTTTTTTGTTTGAAAATGGCGGACACTTGAGTCAGTTTTAATCAAAGGGTATCGCCCTTGTTGGTCGCACTATTCTTCCATTTTTTTTAAGATATAAAACTCAATAATGCGATAAATTTTATTTTTATTTGTAACTAACGGCTGCGGCGCATCGTCAAACACAAGATCGAGTACACCCAACATCGTCTTACCATCAACGTTTACCTTGTGAACTCGGAGTATGAGAAATTCCCATATGCACAAAATAAAATCCCTGAAAAAACAAAAGTACCCTAACTTATGAAGAATTCTTGGTAAATTTATTTATAAAAAAAAAAGATTACAAAGATGCCATCAGCTAAGATCGAAACCGAAACCAAGACTAATGAAGAATTCTTGATAAAATTATATTTAAAAAAATAGACTAATGGACTGCCATTAGCTAAAATCGAAACCAAAACTTCTTGGTCAAATTATTTATTACAAGAACTGGAAGTCCATAACAATTTAAATGACAGTCACTCGGATGTAAGCGTGACACACAAAATAAATAACACGCACGCGTTATCCTATTAATATATGAATAGTTTCAGTTTTAGGGTAAGAGGTGTTCCTATTTACAATGCCTCCCTCCATCCACCCAGCGCGGCTGCAGCCGAGATTGAACTCACTACACGAGTTTGTAGTGTAATTCTAATCTGGTCGGTAGCTGACTACTTGATGCTTCGCCAGGGCTATCAAGGGTATTTTTTATTATCGTGACGTCATCACGAGACGGGGTGCCTACCACGGCTTAAGAGTCCCATCTACCCTCGAGAGAAGGATAGACCGCGCCAGTTTTTCAATCTGCTATTTTACCTCGCGGTACATACAGCGCCTCGCCTTCCCAAATGGTCACCCATCTGGTACTGGCCAGGCTCAACGTTGCTTAACTTCGTATAGCTGTTCATTTAAACCGTAAACCATAAAAATTGGTCAGTCATCTCATAAGATGTATAGCAATAACATACTAAATTTTCAAGAGTCTATGACAATTTTAAATGCCTGCAAAAAAAGTTTGGAAACTTTTTAAAAGCACCTGGTATAACAATTAAATATTACCATGGCGTTTATATGGGAAGATTTCTACCAGTGCTTTGTTTAATTTTCTATTTTTGGGCGATTATTTTCAAGAGTCTATGACAATTTTAAATGCCTGCAAAAAAAGTCTGGAAACTTATTTAAGGCACCCAGTATAACAAATGTTATCATGACGTTTAGTTGTGTAGGTTTCTACCAGTGCTTTGTTTAATTTTCTATTTTTGAGCGATTATTTTCAATAGTATATGACAGTCTTATGCCTGTATAAAAAATGTCTGGTAATTTATTGAAGGTTCATCCTAAGCATGACAGACAAAACTTTTTATTTATTTTTTTTTTTTTTATTCAATTTTCACCCCAAACAAGGCACAGTGCCACTTTGAAGCAGAGGGCTACTATCAGGGACTTAATTAGCGGGGTCATTATGAAGGGAGATGAGTAGAAAGATGTTTGTTAACATTACACTTGAACTTCTGCATATCATTGAAGTTGGGAAAGCAGAATCCCGGAAGGGAGTTCCAAAGACCCGCAGTTCTGGGGAAGAAACTATTGGAGTAAAAGGCTTTCTTGCACCTAGGGATCTCTACTGTAAAGGGATGAGACTTAGTAGCTTGTCGGATTTGTCGGGGGTAGTTACGTCGGGGAAGTACAAGTGTTTGCAGTTCGTCAGAGCATTCACCATTGAAGTATTTGTAGAACAGGCAGAGGGATGCAACATCTCGTCGATGGGACAGAGGCTGAAGCCTAGATGACAGTTCAGGACCTATCAGGTTGGCGACTCTCTTTTGAACCCTGTCCAGGAGCGAGAGACAAGAAGCAGATGCACCAGCCCAGATGTGACAACAGTACTCCATACATGGGCGAATGGTTGCCTTATAGAGGTATAGGATACTGTCAGGCGTAAGTAGTTTTCTAGCACGATAGAGGGAGCCAACCTTCCTTGCAGCAGCCTTGGCAATGCTCTCAATGTATCTATTCCAGTTCATATTCCCTGTAAACGTTAGGCCGAGGAGTTTAAAAGAAGTACGTTCAGTCAATGTGTTCTTAGCCATTGCTATTGGTGGTAGAGAAGGTTTCTTGTAGTTATTGAAGGAAACAAGCTTAGTCTTAGCAGCATTCATAAATAAATGGATTTTGCTGTGATTTTTTTCGTTCCGCCATTTTAAATGTCGCTTACGTGAACCTCGTGTCATGCAAGATGCTCGTTTTAGAAAGTTGGCTGAGGTACATGATAATAGATGTCGTGCAGAAGAAAAAAATGGAGGAAAGGGAAGATAAAACAAACGAAAGAATAAAAGAAATGAATATTAAAGATAGACAGATACATAGATAGAAAGATAGGATAGATAAATAGATAGATAGAGAATGAGAGAGAAAGAGAGAGATAGATAGAGAGAGAGAATGAGAGAGATAGTAAGATAGATAGATAGAGAACGAGAGAGATAGAGAGAGAGAATGAGAGAGATAGAGATAGATAGATAGATAGATAAAGAGAACGAGATAAATAGATAGATAGAGAATGAGAGAGAAAGAGAGAGATAGATAGAGAGAGAGAATGAGATAGATAGATAGATAGATAGAGAATGAGAGAGATAGAGAGATAGAGAGATAGAGAGAGAATGAGAGCTATAGAGATAGATAGATAGATAGATAAAGAGAACGAGATAAATAGATAGATAGAGAATGAGAGAGAAAGAGAGAGATAGATAGAGAGAGAGAATGAGAGAGATAGATAGATAGATAGAGAATGAGATAGATAGAGAGAGATAGATAGAGAGAGAGAATGAGAGAGATAGATAGATAGATAGAGAATGAGATAGATAGAGAGAGATAGATAGAGAGAATGAGAGAGATGGAGATAGATAGATAGATAGATAGATAAAGAGAACGAGATAAATAGATAGATAGAGAATGAAAGAGAAAGAGAGAGATAGATAGAGAGAGAGAGAGAATGAGAGAGATAGATAGATAGATAGATAGAGAATGAGAGAGAAAGAGAGAGATAGATAGAGAGAGAGAATGAGATAGATAGATAGATAGATAGAGAATGAGATAGATAGAGAGAGATAGATAGAGAGAGAGAATGAGAGAGATAGATAGATAGATAGAGAATGAGATAGATAGAGAGAGATAGATAGAGAGAATGAGAGAGATGGAGATAGATAGATAGATAGATAGATAAAGAGAACGAGATAAATAGATAGATAGAGAATGAGAGAGAAAGAGAGAGATAGATAGAGAGAGAGAGAATGAGATAGATAGATAGATAGATAGATAGAGAATGAGAGAGAAAGAGAGAGATAGATAGAGAGAGAGAATGAGAGAGATAGATAGATAGATAGATAGAGAATGAGAGAGATAGAGATAGAGAGAGAATGAGAGAGATAGAGAGATAGAGAGAGAGAATGAGAGAGATAGAGAGATAGAGAGAGAGAGAATGAGAGAGATAGAGATAGAGATAGATAGTAAGATAGATAAAGAGAACGAGATAAATAGATAGAGAATGAGAGAGAAAGAGATAGATAGATATATATAGAGAGAGAATGAGATAGATAGATAGATAGATAGAGAATGAGAGAGATAGAGAGATAGAGAGAGAGAATGAGAGAGATAGAGATAGATAGATAGATAGATAAAGAGAACGAGATAAATAGATAGAGAATGAGAGAGAAAGAGAGAGATAGATATATATATAGATAGAGAATGAGAGAGATAGAGAGAGAGAATGAGAGAGATAGAGATAGAGATAGATAGATAAATAAAGAGAACGAGATAAATAGATATATATAGAGAATGAGATAGATAGATAGATAGATAGATAAATAGAATGAGAGAGAGGCAGATAGACAGATAGATAGAGAATGAGAGATAGATAGATAGAGAGAGAATAAGAGATAGATAGATAATGAGATAGAGAGAGAATGAGAGATAGATAGAGAGATAGATAGAGAGATAGAGAGAATGATATATATATATATATATATATATATATATACAAATGAGAGATAGATAGAGAGAGAGAGAGATAATAAGAGATAGAGAGATAGATAGATAGATAGAGAATGAGAGAGAATGAGAGAGATAGAGATAGAGATAGATAGATAGATAGATAGATAGATAAAGAGAACGAGATAAATAGATATATATAGAGAATGAGGTAGATAGATAGATAGATAGATAGAATGAGAGAGAGAGGCAGATAGATAGGTAGATAGATAGAGAATGAGAGATAGATAGATAGAAAGAAAATAAGAGATAGATAGAGAATGAGATAGAGAGAGAATTAGAGATAGATAGAGAGATAGAGAGAATGATATATATATATATATATAGAGAGAGCGAGATAGATAGATAGATAGAATGAGAGAGAGAGCGAGATAGATAGATAGATAGATAGATAGATAGATAGAATGAGAGAGAGACAGATAGACAGATAGATAGAGAATGAGAGATAGATAGAGAGAGGGATAATAAGAGATAGATAGATATATATATATAGAAAGAGAGAGAGAGAATGAAAGAGAGAGAGTGAGAGAGAGAGAGAGAGAGAGAGAGAGAGAGAGAGAGAGAGAGAAGAGGGATTTAAGAAAAAAAGAAAGAAAAACAATGTTACGTTGTCGGAGGAGGTGTATTTATACAGGGTGGCCCATTTAAAAGTAACCTGATATCTCTAATCCTTTTTGTTATCAGATTAAAGTAGCCAGATCTCTCTAACCTTTCTCTTATCTACAAACTGACACCACAAGACAAAATGCAATTCTTTTTCCAACAAGATGGCGCTACAGGCCGCGTCTCGGAAGGGGATGCACTCCAAAAAATTAAGGCACACAGACAGACATAGTTTTACAAATTAGATTTGGCAATTTCATAATTTCCAAATCTCAGCGACTATTAATCAGAATTTAATACCTGAAGGCTCGTTGGAAAGGTAAGGACATGAATTGTGTAGTCGAGTATGTGACATTTGCTCTGATCTGGGTGGGAGAGTGGATGTCGTTTAGAATGTCATTTACTTTCTGAGGAGAGTGTGTTTTTTTCCTGCTTGCCAGGCCACTAATATATAGATATCTCACCTTTTTTGGCAATTTCATAAGTTCCAAATCTCAGCGACTATTGATCAGAATTTAATACATGAAGGCTCGTTGGAAAGGTAATTGTGTAGTTGACTAAATTGGGATATTGTCTTCTCTGTGTGAAGCCTATTTGGGTTCATACCTCCCATTGTATATTGTCAAAATATTGGCTGAAGTCATGAAATGATTTCTTATAGTGATTGAAGATGTATTCGATGAAGGATGTATACATTAGCATAGTTTGCATTAGTTCGTCATGGCCGATCTGGTCTCCCTTTGCGGCATAATGAGACACATGCACCCAAAAATAAACTACACAAACGCCAACCTACAAGTAAAAAGGAGAAACGAAACAGTAATAGCCGGACGATAAGAAATCAATTTTTTTTACATGACGGTCACCACTTATCAAGGCCAGGAAGCCACTCGAGGATAAGGGTTATTGCGTGTACAGTAATCAATGGCATAGTATCATAGTAATCATTAGTATTGGAGATTTGATAAAGTGTCTTACTTAAGGAGGAATTTGTTTATGTTGGACTTGATGATATGCAGGCTGTAGTCAGGTGGGAAACAGGCAAACGGAACAGAGTTCCACAGGCGTGCGCTTCTAAGAAAGAAGCTTTGTTCATGGAATCTACGTTTTGATTTAAGCACAGATAAAGCGTGGGTAAAATTATTGACAGTGGTTTCAACTACGCGAGTGTTTATCGTGAAAGATTGGCGAGGGGGGACAGGAGATTGGAGCTCAGACGAGCACTTGCCATGGAAATAACGATAAAACAAAGACAGGCTCGCAACGTCACTTCTGTGGGAGAAAGGTTGCCGGGAAGAGAAAAGGGCATCCCCCACTAAGCCACAAAGTCTATTTTGTACTCTGTCCAGGCAGGATAGGCTGTTTTTAGCAGCTCCTGCTCAGATGTGGCAGCAGTACTTCATCCTTGGACGTACTTAGCTTTTATATAGATAGAGAATTGCATCAGCAGTGAGATATCTTCTGGAGCGGTAGAAGGATCCTACCATTTTATTACATTTTCACCCCAAACAAGGCACATTGCCACTTTGATGTAGAGGAGGGGGCTACTATCAGGGACATAAGCTACAGGGGTACTATGTAGGGAGTTGGCCAGCAAGATGTCGGTTCATGTTACACTGGAACTTCTGCATGTCAGTACAGTTAGGGAAGCAGGGATCCGGAAGGGAATACCAAAGTATAGCGGTTCTAGGGATGAAACTACGGGAGTAGAAGGCTCTCTTACATCTAGGGATCTCTACTGTGAAGGGGTGGGATTTAGCTGCTTGTCGGGTTTGGCGGGGGTAGGTATCTGAACAGAATTTGAATTGAACACAGCTTTCAACTTCCTCAATGGTCTTTCCATCAACAGTTATTGATGACTTGTACTGGTTTAATATTACCGTGGTCTTCCCAAGATGCATTTTAAGGTCAACCTGTTTACTCTTAGAGTGGTACGAGGTGACTCTCTAGAGGAGCGACACTGCCACCCATTGGGGAGATTAAAATCCCCTAAAACCTTGAGTAAGGCCTGGTAAATATGCTGAGATTGTCCGTCAAACATTGATTGAATCCCGGACAGCGGCAGGTGACCTATAAAAAGGGACAAATTTATTGTGCTTTGTAAAAATAGACAAATATTTTAGTTTTTAAAAAACGGATAGGAAATGTCAGAATAATGTTGAATGAAATCCTGCATTCATCTGGCCTAAGGAAACACCTGCTCAGACGTCCGAGTTTCCTGAGTGACAGGAGTGACCTTTTGGGGGCGTATGAGAGAAATTTAGTTTTGGTTCCAGATTCGCAGGTTATGGACGACCTGTTGAAATGCACACACGCAAAAAAGGTCAGGTATTCCCCGTTTGACGTGTTGGATTCTGGTTGGTTGGGTGGATCGTCCCGACCAACCCTGTTACCTTAGTATTTAAGCAACTACCCAGGCTGAATGAGAGAGATTGAAGCCAAATCTCGAGAGAAAAAAAAACACGCTCCAAGAATGCCACAAACACCACTTCATCCATCCTGTCCACCATCGTAAGCACGAAGAATAAAGTTTTGGAGAATTTTGATGTTTTTTAATTTTTCCTAGTAAGAACCTCCGGAATCTGTTTTCCTTTCCTGACGTGCATGCAAAGCTAAATTGAGACACTGAGAATTTATGTGAAGATCTCCCGGAAGAAGACAATCACGACCATTTCATTTTCGATGAGATATGATGTCATGGCAGGCAAGCATAAGTTTCGCTGCTTTTGGATGAATTTTGCTCAGGGTTTTCTTTTGGCTTGCTTGCCAGGCCACTAATATATAGATATCTCACCTTTTTTGAAAATTTCATAAGTTACAAATCTCAGCGACTATTGATCAAAATTTAATACATGAAGGCTCGTTGGAAAGGTAATTGTGTAGTCGACTATGTGATATTTGCTTTGACCTGGGCGGGAGAGTGGATGTCGTTTAGAATGTCATTTACTTACTGAGGAGAGTGTGGTTTTTTTTGCTTGCCAGGCCACTAATATATAGATATCTCACCTTTTTTGGCAATTTCATGAGTTCCAAATCTCAGCGACTATTGATCAGAATTTAATACATGAAGGCTCTTTGGAAAGGTAAGGGCATAAATTGTGTAGTCGACTATGTGATATTTGCTTTGACCTGGGCGGGAGAGTGGATGTCGTTTAGAATGTCATTAACTTCCTGAGGAGAGTGTGTTTTTTTTTTTGCTTGCCAGGCCACTAATATTTAGATATCTCACCTTTTTTGGCAATTTCATGAGTTCCAAATCTCAGCGACTATTGATCAGAATTTAATATATGAAGGCTCGTTGGAAAGGTAATTGTGTAGTTGACTATTTGATATTTGCTCTGACCTGGGCGGGAGAGTGGATGTCCTTTAGAATGTCATTTACTTCCTGAGGAGATTGTGGGTTTTATTTTTGCTTGCTTGCCAGGCCACTAATATATAGATATCTCACCTTTTTTGGCAATTTCATAAGTTCCAAATCTCAGCGACTATTAATCAGAATTTAATACATGAAGGCTCGTTGGAAAGGTAAGGACATGAATTGTGTAGTCGAGTATGTGATATTTGCTCTGACCTGGGCGGGAGAGTGGATGTCGTTTAGAATATCATTTACTTTCTGAGGAGAGTGTGTTTTTTTCCTGCTTGCCAGGCCACTAATATATAGATATCTCACCTTTTTTGGCAATTTCATAAGTTCCAAATCTCAGCGACTATTAATCAGAATTTAATACATGAAGGCTCGTTGAAAAGGTAATTGTGTAGTTGACTATTTGATATTTGCTCTGACCTGGGCGGGAGAGTGGATGTCGTTTAGAATGTCATTTACTTCCTGAGGAGATTGTTGGTTTTGTTTTTGCTTGCTTGCCAGGCCACTAATATGTGCCACCAGTGCTATATCATCAGCAAACTTGGAAAAAGGTATCTACAATACAAAGAGGAAGGAGCTAAAACAAGAAAAGGAAAAACCATTTCCAAATAAAACGTCGCATCAATACACACAGCAGAATTACAAGCCATCAAAATGCTAGACGAAAAAAAAAATAATTAAGAAGAAAAAAGAGAAGAGAAACATACACACATACGCATAGTGTACGAAAAAGAAAATACACACATACACACAATGAAAAAAAAAAGTGTGAATTCTTAGAAAAGAAAAAATGTCGATATGCCGCAAAGAAAAATAACAGAATAAAAGTCCAAAATGAAATATTAATTGATAGAAACACATAAAAAGTTAAGAAACATTTTTGTTTTGTTTTGATATATGACTTTTCAAAGATTAATAACAGGTCATAACAGATGACTGTTCTTGTGAAAATAAAACAAAACACTGATTTATCAGTAAACACAACTAACTATCCATTGTATTGAAAATACAGAATCGGTTAATGCTCTCTGAAATTGTGCACAAACATTAGTCATGGTGAAAGTAAATGTTTGTCAGAACAGATTTTCCGGGATAACTCTGGTTGCCCCTCTAGTGGCCTTTTTTTGCGTATGTGCATTTCAACAGGTCGTCCATAGCCTGCGAATCTGGGACCAAAACTAAATTTCTCTCACACGCCTCCCTCCTTCCAAAGGTTACTCCTGTCACTCAGGAAACTCGGACATCTGAGCAGGTGTTTCCTTAGGCCAGACGAATGCAGGATTCCATTCAATATTATTCTGACATTTCCTGTCCGTTTTTTAAAAACTAAAATATTTGTCTATTTTTACAAAGCACAATAAATTTGTCTCTCTAGTGGCCATTAAAGGGGTAAAATTGCTCCCAAATCGTTCGTTTGTTTGCACTTTTCTTAATAACTATTCCTTAATTTTTTTTTAAATTGTGCATTAACATTAAACATGGTGAAAGTAAATTTTTGTCAGAACGGATTTTCCAGGATAACTCTGGTTACCCCCCCCCCACGGGCGATTATAGAGGTAAAATTGGCCCCCCCATATTGTTTGTTCGTTCGCACTTTTCTCAATAACCACTGCTTAAATTTTTTAAAAATTTTACACAAACATTAGTTGAGCCAGGTACGTCCAAGGATGGAATACTGTTGCCACATCTGGGCAGGAGCTGCTAGAAAGGACTTGGCCTGCCTTGATAGAGTTCAAAATAGACTTCGTAGCCTCGTAGGAGATGTCCTTTTCTCTTCCTTGCAACCTCTATCTCACAGAAGAGATGTTGCGAGTTTGTCTCTGATGTATCGTTATTTTCATGGAAAGTGTTCGACTGAGCTTCAATCTATGGTCCCCCCTCGCCAAACTTTCACAAGAAACACTCCTCTAGCTGTAAACACTATCAATAATTCCCCCCACTCTTTATCTGCGCCTAAACATAAACGTAGATTCCATGAACAAAGCTTTTTTATTAGAACTGCACGCCTGTGGAATTGTCTTCCGTTTTCCTGCTTTCCGGCTGACTACAATATGGTTGTCTTCAAGTCTAACGCAAACAAGTTCTTGATGAGCCGTTCCATATAAGTTATCAAATTTAACAAATTTTCATTACTAATGATTATTATATTGTCCAATTTCTACTGTACACTCTTTAACCCTTATCCTTGAGTGGCCTTTTGGCCTTGATCATGAGTTGATACCTATGAAAAAAAAAAGAGAAAAGTCCAATGTGAACAAGTTCTAATTAAATCGTCCCCCTAAGTAATCCAAGTTTCAAAATTCCCACTGTTTACTATGCTAAAATCACAATGACTAATGTATACCTATTAACCCTTATCCTCGAGTGGCCTCTGGGCCTTGATAAGTGGTGACACCCTTGTAAAAAAAAAAAAAATAAATAAATTTTTGCTGGAACGAAGTTTCCAGGATAACTCTGGTTACCCCCCCCCACGGGCGATTATAGAGGTAAAATTGCCCCCCCCCCATATTGTTTGTTCGTTCGCACTTTTTTTCAATAACCACTGCTTAAATTTTTTAAAAATTTTACACAAACATTAGTCATGGTAAAAGTAAATTTTTGCTGGAACAGGTTTTCCGGGATAACACTGCCAAGGCTATAATCATTGATTTATGCTGAAGTTATATAAAAAATCCCTTCAGAATGTTTTAAAAAGCTAGAAAGATAGTAAAGACAGCTTATTTCTATACAGATTATTGCCCTGTCAATCGGTTCAAAGAATATTTCACGTATAGAAAACACAACCGGAGGAAGTATATTCATCTACATTTGTAAGCAAGGTTCAGAAATAGATTCAGAAATGGAATGTGGAATTTCGCATTGTTCAGTTTCACATAAAATAGTTTAGATATGTTTGTTGTGAAAGGAATTTTGATTGTTCAATTCTTTTTATGAAAACTGAATTAAAATAAGGTCAGCTAGAAATTAAAGAACAATAGCAAATTAAATACATACTTAAATCATTTGTTGACGTCTATGCTAATGACACGACCATCTATGGCAACACATCAAAGGCCTTAAATGACAAAAGTTCTCTCTGATTCTCTCTCCTCTGGTCTTGAGCGCGTGGTTCAGTGGGGGAGGAGGTGGCTGGTTACCTTTACTTCATCTAAGACCAAGCTCCTATCTCTACATCATAAACGCTCTGATCCCCATCAGGCATCAATTGAAATGGATGGCTCTCGTCTAAGGGAGGCCCCAGGATTTGATAAGCTCCTGGGTTTGACCTTTACACCTGATCTTAAATGGAACACATACATCAAGTCTGTGGCCAAGGTCGCTGGGAAAATGGTGGGATCCTTCTACCGCTCCAGAAG
The DNA here is from genome assembly GCF_053919585.1 of Euprymna scolopes. Classification (NCBI taxonomy): domain Eukaryota; kingdom Metazoa; phylum Mollusca; class Cephalopoda; order Sepiida; family Sepiolidae; genus Euprymna; species Euprymna scolopes. The sequence goes on along the minus strand of NC_136527.1, from coordinate 14,084,795 downwards.
ATATCTCACTAATGACGCAATTCTCTATCTATATAAGAGCCAAGTACGTCCAAAGATGGAGTACTGCTGCCACATCTTGGCGGAGGCTGCAAATCATTTGTTGACGTCTATGCTAATGACACGACCATCTATGGCAACACATCAAAGGCCTTAAATGACAAAAGTTCTCTCTGATTCTCTCTCCTCTGATCTTGAGCGCGTGGTACAGTGGGGGAGGAGGTGGCTGGTCACTTTTAATGCATCCAAAACCAAGCTTCTTTCTTGTTGAAAAATAGGTTAGGAAAAAAATAGGAGTGAGAATTCTTTGTCTGCAGAAATGGTTTGGAAGCGTGCCGAACCACGCATGTTCAGGCCATGTGGGTCGATCACGTTTTTGGACACACATATTACGTCATGGCAGAAATGAATCCTCTTTGGGAGCGAGGGAGAAAGTTTTAATCATGTAGAAACAACTTTGAATTCCTGGATGTGATCATCATTTCGACCGGTCACATGGAATAAAAGAACACAACCGGAGGAAGTATATTCATCTACAGGGTCTTAATTCAGCCTTAAAAGTCACTCACTCGCGCCAAGGTTTATATTTAACTAGAGGGTTCAGTGTCACGACGTTGCCCGGGATTTTTTTGTTTTAACTTCATTTGACCCCAAACAAAGAAATATTGCCACCACGTCTTAAATAGTTACCACTATTCGGATTCAGATTTATAGTACGCATTCTAAGTGATAAAAATCAATTGAAATAGACCGACATTCAGTTTGTAAATTGTTTTGTTTTTAAAAGATACACACATACACACAGAGAATGTGAAAAAAAATAATAATGCAGTTTATATACACAAAGAAAAGAAACCAATGTTAATAACTGGTCATGACAGGTGACTGTTCTTTTTGTGAAAATACTACGAAATTCGGTTAATAATTTTCATTGTTTCAGAATATACAGACACGCACACATACGCACAGAGAAAATGGGGAGAATCAACTAGATAGGTCGTCGAACATATGGGAACATGAACCACCACCGATCACATCAAATTGAAAAGTGACAGTGTTCTACGACAAAGACATACAGGCAGGCAGATGCATAAAAGACAAGGCCATCAAGCCAGATATAGTAATATGGAACAAGCCTGAAAGAACTGCACTCATTATCGACGTCACAGTTCCAAACGAACGGGAAAAGATAACAAAATATCAGGACTTATCTAAAAACAACATGGTCTCTGAAAGAAATAAACATTATACCGGTTGTGATAGGAGCAACTGGCCTAATAAAAAAGAATCTTCAAAAATACTTAGAAGCAATCCCTGGAAAACCAAGCTGTAAGGAAATACAAATAGCAGCCATAAAGGGAACAGTGTCAATTCTTAAAAGAGCCCTCGGATATAAATTTAAATTATAATAGAATCAAGTGTTAGCCCCAGTAAGGAGCCCCTTGATCTCTTCAAACTAACAAAAGTAAAATAAAAATAATAAAAAAGAAAATTTGGGTCATTATTGTTGCTATAGAATTTAAGTTAATATGTCAAGTTGCAGAGCTGAATCGTTGAATTTAAGCTGTCAATCAAACAAGATTTTTTTCACCTTTTCAGCTTTCTGTGTGTTTTATTTGTTTTTTTTTCTTTAAAAAAAATGGACGGCTTTTTTACGGACTTTGTTGAATTGTAACATAATGTTTTTTTTCTTGAAAAAATAGTTGAATTGTAACATAATGTTTTTTTCTTGAAAAAATAGTTGAATTGTTACATAATGTTTTTTTTCTTGAAAAAATAGTTGAATTGTAACATAATGTTTTTTTTCTTGAAAAAATAGTTGAATTGTAACATAATGTTTTTTTTCTTGAAAAAATAGTTGAATTGTAACATAATGTTTTTTTTTCTTGAAAAAATAGTTGAATTGTAACATAATGTTTTTTTTCTTGAAAAAATAGTTGAATTGTAACATAATGTTTTTTTTTCTTGAAAAAATAGTTGAATTGTAACATAATGTTTTTTTTCTTGAAAAAATAGTTGAATTGTAACATAATGTTTTTTTTCTTGAAAAAATAGTTGAATTGTAACATAATGTTTTTTTCTTGAAAAAATAGTTGAATTGTAACATAATGTTTTTTTTCTTGAAAAAATAGTTGAATTGTAACATAATGTTTTTTTTTCTTGAAAAAATATTTGAATTGTAACATAATGTTTTTTCTTGAAAAAATAGTTGAATTGTAACATAATGTTTTTTTTTCTTGAAAAAATAGTTGAATTGTAACATAATGTTTTTTTCTTGAAAAAAATAGTTGAATTGTAACATAATGTTTTTTTCTTGAAAAAATAGTTGAATTGTAACATAATGTTTTTTTTCTTGAAAAAATAGTTTAATTGTAACATAATGTTTTTTTCTTGAAAAAATAGTTGACTTGTAACATAATGTTTTTTTCTTGAAAAAATAGTTGAATTGTAACATAATGTTTTTTTCTTGAAAAAATAGTTGAATTGTAACATAATGTTTTTTTTCTTGAAAAAATAGTTGAATTGTAACATAATGTTTTTTTACTTGAAAAAATAGTTGACTTGTAACATAATGTTTTTTTCTTGAAAAAATAGTTGAATTGTAACATGTTTTTTTCTTGAAAAAATAGTTGAATTGTAACATAATGTTTTTTCTTGAAAAAATAGTTGAATTGTAACATAATGTTTTTTTCTTGAAAAAATAGTTGAATTGTAACATAATGTTTTTTTCTTGAAAAAATAGTTGAATTGTAACATAATGTTTTTTTTCTTGAAAAAATAGTTGAATTGTAACATAATGTTTTTTCTTGAAAAAATAGTTGAATTGTAACATAATGTTTTTTTTCTTGAAAAAATAGTTGAATTGTAACATAATGTTTTTTTCTTGAAAAAAATAGTTGAATTGTAACATAATGTTTTTTTTCTTGAAAAAATAGTTGAATTGTAACATAATGTTTTTTTCTTGAAAAAATAGTTGAATTGTAACATAATGTTTTTTTTTCTTGAAAAAATAGTTGAATTGTAACATAATGTTTTTTTACTTGAAAAAATAGTTATAACTGTTTTGGGAAAATCATAGTTAAATGTTTTTTTACATGGAGGCCACCACTTATCAAGTCCCAGAAGCCACTCGGGGATAAGGGTTATTTTGTGTACAGTAATCAATGGGATAGTGTTGCAGTATTCATTAGTGTTGGAGATTTGATAAAGTGTCATTACTTAAGGGGGCGGTTCATCAGGGATTTGTTTATGTTGGACTTGAAGACATCCATGTTGAAGTCAGGAGGGAAACAGGCAAACGGTAGAGAGTTCCACAGGCGTATAATGTATTAATGTATTTATTGAAAATGTTTTTATGATTTTGAACATATATTGTAAATTTTCTTAAATGTATGTATAATGTTATTGTATTTTACCATCAGATATTCCAAGTTATAATTAGGTAGATACATTAAATGGAAAGAAATAAGTCATAAAAAATAAAATGAAAAGTTATTTGAGACAGATGGTTGGCCTAGAAATAAGTTAGAATTTTAGGGAGGGACAAAATAGAAAATTACGTAAACGGGTATTTTGAGAGTTTTTTTATATGTGATAAGCCGAAAGAAATAAATTTTCTTTTTGATAATTGCTTTTTGTTATTTTTTAAATGTCCGTAAATTTTTTTCGCAAGATGTGTAGCTTGCCAGGTAAATATTAGAAATACCCTGTTAGAAAAATAATGGATCCTGCGAAATTGAGTACTTATAAAGCAGGCCGCAAGTGATGGCACCAAGCAGGATGATAAGTCTTGGCTCAATAAATTAAAAAAGCAGGCGGTGGAGGTTACGAGAATTCCTTAGGGTACCAAAAGAACTATAAGAGTCAGTACCACAGGCAAATCACATATAGTATTATGAAGTGATAGAAAAGTAAAATATACTGTAAGTACGTAGGAAGATATAACCTTGTATATTTTTAGAGACGCATGAATGCGGGATATCTCTGCTGGATCTTGGACGCTCTGATAAAAAAAGAAAAATTACAGAAATCGGTCCATAGTTTGAATCTAGTGCGCAAATAGGAATTTTGGCGCAAGGGATGAGGGTTATTTAGTTAAGGGTGATATTTCCTAAGTCTTCATCAAGTTCCAAGGGTCCAAGCAAGGACATCCGAGCGAATCAATGTGATGAAAAGTTATATCTTAATAATTGGAAGCCAACCACAAAGATTTAAGTAAATGAGCTTTGAGTATGTCCCAAAAAGATAAGATAGTTACAAAATGGAACAAAGCCATGATTAGTAGAACAACCAGGCGAAAGAAACGATGAGGACACTTTTGGACGAAAGAAGTCGTCGATTTCGAGAGAGGTATAACTAGACCTCGAGTTACGGCATAAGGGTGGCTGTATGAAGCAGCTGACGTGAATCATACACCCCCCCCCCAAAAAAAAAAGTAAATGCCAGGAAGGTCAGAGAGATTCTGATCTAAAAAAAAAAAAAAAATAATAAAATAAAATTATGAAGTCAGTTGAAAAGGGCTGACTAAAGGAGTTTTCGGGCGGGGGATGCTGATCTAAAGGAAGACAACAGAAGTGGCAAGCAGAATATGATACATGCACCTGAAATAAACTATAATTAAAAAGGAAACCAAAACTAATAAAATGACAGAAAAGAAAAAACAAGAATTTGTTTTCGTCCTCAATCAGCACCATTTCTGTTTTTTGTTTATTATGTTGATTTTCTTTAGGAGGTCTTGTTTTGGTAGGTGAGAAGTTCTTGGGTTTAGTAATATCAGATAAGATTGGAGTTTCAGCCTCATCTCTCTGAGAATTGGGATTCTCCTTCAGGTCCTGTTTAGTTAGTTTAATTAGGTTTTCCTTTAATGTCTCCACTAGTAACTTTCTTTCATCAATTCAGTCAAGTTGTTTTGTACCGTCTCTTGTTTTGAGATTGAGCTATTTGTAATTTTTGCTTTTTTTTTTTTGGGGGGGGGGCTGATCTAAAATTTGAATTGGACACACTTGATTGAAGCTGAAATGCACAGTCTGTGACTAGAACATGGCGATAAAGCATATATTAACAGAATACAAAGATATCCGAAACAAATGGAACCGAGGAATTATTGCAGAAATTGACACTGCACCAGATTATCGAGTATTAAAAAAAAACATAATATAAAAATTTTATATAAATGCAGGTGCACCTCAGGGATCGATCCTTGAACCTTTATTATTTCTGATATTCAGAAATGACTTACCTGCTAAGATGCATATATTTGCCGACGACACCACATTCTATAGCAGGCACGTGAGGAAAACTAATGAGCACATATCCAAGGTAATGGCCGAAACCCTAGAGGAAGACCTTCAGTCTGTCGTGCAATGGGGTCAGAAATGGATGGTAATGTTCAACGCTGCCAAGACAAAGCTTGTTTCCTTTAATAATTACATGAAACCTTACCAACCATCAATATAGCTTTGGCTAGAGATACTTTACCTGAGAGCACTTCGTTCAAGCTCCTTGGCTTAACGTTCACAGAAAACATGAGTTGGAATAAATACATCGAGATTATTGCTAAGGCTGCTGCAAAGAAGATGGGCTCTCTCTATCGTGCTAGAAAGTTACTTACGCCTGAAAGTATTCCGTACATCTACAAAGCCACCATTCGTCCATGTGTGACATACTGCTGTCACATTTGGGCTGGTGCATCTGCTACTAGTCTCTCGCTCCTGGACAGGCTCCAAAAGAGAGTAGCTAACCTAATAGGTCTCGAACTGTCATCTAAACTTCAGCACCTGCCCCACCGACGAAATGCTGCATCCCTCTGCCTGTTTTGCAAGTATTTTAATGGTGGATGCTCTGACGAACTACAACCCCTTGTACTCCCTCAACGTTAATACCCCCGACAAACCCAACAAGCAGCAAAGTCCCACCCCTATATAGTTTAGATCCCTAGATGTAAGAAAGCCTTTTACTCTAATAGCTTCTTCCCCAGAACTGCAGGACTTTGGAATTCTCTTCCGGTTTCCTGCTTCCCCGACTGTACTGACATGCAGAAGTTCAAGTGTAATGTAAACAGACATCTTGCTACTCAACTCCCTACATAGTACCGCTGCAACTTAGGTCCCTGATAGTAGCCCTCTACATCAAGTGCCTTGTTTGGGGTGAAAATGTCATAAAAAAATTACTTAAAACAATACTGATAAAACCTTGAAAGCAACGAAAAAGTTTAAAGACAATAATTAAAAGCAAATCACATTGTTGGCTGCGACTCTGACGTCATAAAGAAGGGAATTCCTAATAGATTGAGATGGGTTCGAGTCAGTTTCTGTCAAACTCGGGAATTTGGACAGAATTTTTTTTTTTTTTTTTACATGGAGTTCACCACTTATCAAGGCCCAATGGCCACTCAGGGATAAGGGTTATTGTGTGTACAGTAATCAAAGGGATAGTGTAGCAATAGTATTGGAGAATTTGTAAGGTGTCATTACTTAGGGGGGGGAGGTTCATCAGGAATTTGTTTGTGTTAGACTTGAAGACATCCAGATTGAAGTCGGGAGGGAAACAGGCAAGCGGCAGAGAGTTCCACTGGCGTGCAGTTCTAAGAAAGAAGCTTTGTTCATGGTATCTACGTCTTGATTTAGGCACAGATAGGGAGTGGGGAAAATTATTGACGGTGGTTTCAGCTAGTCGGGTGTTTTTTGAAAAAGATTGGCGAGGGGGGACCAGAGATTGGAGCTCAGACGAGCACCTGCCATGGAAATAACGATAAAACAATGACAGGCTCGCTACGTCTCTTCTGTGGGAAAGAGGTTGCAGGGTAGAGAAAAGGGCATCCCCCACCAAGCCACGGAGTCTATTTTGTACTCTGTCAAGGCAGGATAGGCTGTTTTTAGAAGCCCCCGCCCAGATGTGGCAGCAGTATTCAATCTTTGGACGTACTTGGCTCTTATATAGATAGAGAATTGCAACATTAGTGAGATATCTTCTGGAACGGTGGAAGGATCCCACCATTTTCCCAGCGTCCTTGGCCACAGACTTGATGTATGTGTTCCATTTAAGATCAGGTGTAAAGGTCAAACCCAGGAGCTTATCAAAGCCTGGACCCTCCCTTAGACGAGAGCCATCCATTTCAATTGATGCCAGATGGGGATCAGAGCGTTTATGATGCAGAAATAGGAGCTTGGTCTTAGATGCATTAAAGGTAACCAGCCACCTCTTTCCCCACTGTACCACACACTCAAGATCAGAGGAGAGTGAATCAGAGAGAACATCATCATTTACAGCCTTTGATGTGTTGCCATAGATGGTCGTGTCATCAGCATAGATGTCAACGAAAGATTTTAGTATGTGTTTTGGGAGATCATTGATGTAGATCAGGAAGAGAGTTGGGCCCAGTATGGACCCCTGAAGGACTCCAGCATTAATACTGTGGGCCTCTGATTTCTGCCCATCAACCACTACTCTTATGAGCCTATCTGAGAGAAATGACTTAATGATAGAGAAAACATTTCCAGTTATACCGTAGCTGGAAATCTTGTGTAGTAGGCCTTTATGCCAAACCTTATTGAAAGCCTTTGATATCTCGAGAGCAATTGCCCTAGAAAGGAAGCCTTTGTCAAAAGATTCGCTAATCCTATGAGATATGACCGTTAGCACATCTGCTGTAGATCTAGCAGAGCGGAAACCATATTGCGTGTCGCTAAGAAGGTTATTTCTGCTGAGGTGGTTGACTACTTCTCTATTTATTGTGGATTCCAGCAACTTACTCATGACACACAGGAGACTTATTGGTCTGTACTGAGAGAGGGATGACTTATCTCTTGAATTCTTAAATACAGGGCATACTGATGAGGTTTTCCAGGGTGTTGGGAAGCACTTCTCCTTAAGGCAACGCTTAAACAGTTTGGAAAGTATGGGGGCAAGTTCTGGTTGTAATTTTTTTAACACTATAATTGGAATACCGTCAGGACCAGTTGCTTTACTGGAGTCAAGGTTCTTGATTAGCTTATGAACCTCACGCACAGATATTTGTATGTTGCATAGCGTGTTGTCTGTTATAGGAGGGAATAAGGGGAGTTGATGGCCTTCGTCGCACAGGGTAGAATTTGCTGCAAAGTTTTTGGCAAATAGTTTGGCCTTGTCGGATGCTGTCGAGATGACTTCTGGTCCATTGATAATGGTTGGGATAGAACGCACGTTTCTGTTCAGGATCCTATTTGCTATTTGCCAGAACTGGTGGGAACCAAGCCACTGCTCAGCTACTTTGGACTTAACGGATTGCGCATATAGTTCTCTTGCATTTTTTTTTTACTCTTTTACAGTGGTTGCTGGTGGTTCTGAAAGCAGCTTTAGTTTCAGTGCATCTATTACGTTGGTAGCTATGGAAAAAGTGATTTCTGTGTGCGATGGCAGCAGCCCATTCGGGGGAGAACCATGGCTGGCTGTTAGGTTTTTGCTGGAATTTTTTGGATGGTATGAATTGGTTTATGCCTACAAGTAACTATTCGGTCAGGTCTGATACTATAGAGGACACATCCTTTTTAAACATGGAATGGAGAGGGAGATCAGATATGAATGTATGGAAGCTATCCTAGTCTGCCATAGAGTATTGGTATACAGTATGGTGGAGAGGTACGTCTGCAGATTTATTATATTTCATTTTTATCTTAACGCAGTGGTCGGAGGATCCCAGAGGGGATAGAACGGAACACGAGCATAGCTCAGGGGAAGTGGATAGAAAAAGGTCTAGGAGGCTTGTGAACTGACCGGTACTATCGGGCACATGGGCGGGCTCGCGGACCATCTGAGTGAGGTCATAGGCAATGGCAAAATCATGACAGAACCTCCCCTCATCATCAGTCTTATTTGAGTGGGTCAGCCATTCCACATTATGGACATTGAAGTCACCGCAAATGTGAATGTTAGCTGAGGGATGAGCAGACAGGATGTGGTCAATTTTTTCTGATATACTCTTAAAGACAGTAACTCCACTGTTGTGGGGGCGATAGAGGGCAAATATAAATGTGATGGTGTAAGCAAGTGCAACCCGGAAGCACATATAAGGTAGATTAGGGTCTTCTCTGGAGATATCCCTGCGACATGGGAAGCCATCTTTTAATGTAGGCACATATTCCATGCCCGTGGCGATCTTGGGGGTCAGATTTAGATGTTAGGTTAGAGTATCCTTTAATTATGAACTCATCTATGGAGGTGGTCGGCCCTATTCCAGTTTCTGTTAGGAAGGATATGTGAGGTTTCGTCTCCTGTAATTGGGTTTCTACCTCTGGAAGGTTAGAACGTAGACCCCTGATGTTGGAGAAGGAGACGTGGTAGTAGGGGTCTATGTTGGAGGATGGGGTTCTTGGTTTATTTGTGTTTTCTTTTTTGAGATATTTCATGTTGAGGATTTTGGGGTTTGTGGAACAGGTCAGTATACTTGGTTAGAGCAGAGCAGAGAGGGAAAGCAAGAGAGGAAAGATAGGAAAATTTTTTTTTTTTTGGAGCACATGATAAGGTAAAGCCGTAACAATTACCCACTAGTATGGCATCGAGAGGCCCCACCAGAGACTACTGCATGGTCCAGAATCCATTCACCAAATGGCAATACAGCAGCCCCAGTACTTTGCATCTGCTGATAGGACAGCCTCCTTAGTGGTTATTCCAAGGTTCGGGTCCTTGACTATCAGGCGGTTAACGTCAGCTTAACGTTTACCTCCAGCACCCTTACTAGTGACATGGCCGCAAGGATAGACATAGAGAATTTATGTTATATAGGACGGGGCTCAAATTGAGGACACATTAACGGGAACATATAATAATGTATAATGATGACAATTCAGATGGGAAGGCATTTATATATATATATATTACATCATGACGCAAAGCAATGTTGAGCCTGGCTAGTTCCAGATGGGTAACCATTTCAGAATTCTGGGCGATGTATGTGCTTTCCGCTTATCTCGGCATTGTTTCCAGTCGTCCTGAACCTCCACCTTCCACTGGTATTTAACAACGCCGATTCAGGAGAGGTGTGGTTGGAGATTGCGCAACTCTTGCCATAAAAATTTCACACGCAGGTACCCTTACAGTGAGTATCCATAGATAGTCTGTCAAGACTGAAGGAAGCTTACAGCATAAAAAACATCATGACGACGACTGTGATAATTGTGATATGATGGAACAGTTCTTATACACATACGGAGGGGAGGAGGATATACTTCACTTATGATGGAGGGGAGGAGGACACATAATACTTCGTTACAAGATGATGATAAACACATTTTAAATGGTGATTTCTTTATTCTCCAAGCGACCAATCGATGACGTCAGGAATTCAAACTTGGATCTACATGGGCTAATCAAACTCTTCGCTTCTAAGGGGCTCTCCTCTCCAACTGACTATCAACTGTCGACTTTCAACTCTGTCTGATCAACTCTTCTCGGAAATCAGAACCCCCAGATTCCTATATTGATAAATCTCCTTTGTTTATGACGTCAGAAGTGTGTTTTCCAAACGTGACTAATTTTCACGTGGCTTTACATATGTTTGTCCAAACACGCTTTTGGCAAACAAAAGAATCCTCAATTCTAATCTAATCTATTTTTAAATAACTTTTTAATTTGCATTTCACTTATGATGGAGGATAGGACGCATAATACTTGGAAGGGATTACACAATATTCATTACAAGATGATAAAACACATTTACCTTTTTGGTTGTGATGAATGACGACACGAGACAAACAGTTACAAATTATTAATGGTGATTGCTTTATTCATCTGTCAGCCGATTGATGAAGTCAGGAATTAAAACTTGGATTTAAATGGTCTAATCTTCTACCCTTCACTTCTAAAAGGCTTTCCTCTCCAACTGACTATCACTGTGTATGATCTGCTCTGAATATCTGATCCTCATCAACTCATCCTTCAACTCACTCTAACTCCGAACCCTCAGATTCCTATATTGAGAAATCTCCTTTGTTTATGACGTCAGAAATGTGGGTGTTCAAACGTGATTAATTTTCACGTGACTTTACATATGTTTGTCCAAACGTACTTTTGGTAAATAAAAGATTCTAATATCTAACCTATTTTTAAAACCACTCTGCTAAACGATATCATGACACATAAGAAAAGAAAAAAAGAAAAAAAAAAGAAATTGTATTGTTTAAAAAAAAAAATCCTGGTGAAGTCTTTTTTATGAGCCGAAAATTTGAAACTTTAAATAAATAAATATCTGATTATTTAAAAAAAATAAAAATTCGTTACATATATTTTTAATTTGCATTGTCCATTCTATTAACTGACATATTTAATATAAAGATTTCTAAGAGAATAGACTATCCACCTTTTTTCCGACATAAACAATATTTAACTATTTATAATAGAATTAATTTCCAACATTTAATTTTCCATTATTATCTTTGACACTGGCATACAGGGTTCGATTCTAACCTTATCCAAATATCATTTTCACTTATCTAGTATGTTTTCTTACTTACATTTAGAATGGAACCCTTTATTTACTTTATGGGAGTAGCATGTTCTCGTTCCGTCAGCCATGTTACTGGAGAGCGGTCCTAAGTAATTTGCGATTGTATTTTTTCAGTCACCCACACTTAGAATTGAACCTTCAACCTCACCTCAGAAGAATATCCGTTTTACAATTGATTTTTCCAAGTATTCTAACCACTGCGCCTTGGGTCCTTGTAGGGTTACATTGGCCAAAATGTTGTGAAAATGAAATGCAAAGAGTATTCCGAAGAATTCAAATAATACAAATCTTTTGGTGTTTTTGTTCTTATTTTAATAGGAATTGTTTTGTTGTTTTTTTTTCATATATTTTTTTACATAGGCATCACCACTTATCAAGGCCCAGAGACCACTCGAGGATAAGGGTTAAAGAGTGTACAGTAGTCACTTGGACAATATAGTAATGGTTAGTAATGGAAATTCGGTAAATTTGTTAACTTAAGTTGAACGGCCCATTAAAAACTTGTTTACGTTAGACTTAAAGACAACCATATTGTAGTCAGCTGGAAGCAGAAAAACGGAAGACAATTCCACAGGCGTGCAGTTCTAAGAAAGAAGCTTTGTTCATGGAATCTATGTTTAGGTTTAGGCACAGATAAAGAGCGGGGGAATTATTGATAGTGCTTTCTGTTAGATGAGTGTTTCTTGTGAAAGTTTGGCGAGGGAGGACCATAGATTGGAGCTCAGTCGGGCATTTGCCATGAAAATAGTGATAAAGCAGAGACATACTCTCAACATCTCTTCTGTGAGAAAGAGGTTGCAGGGAAGAGAAAAGGACATCTCCTATGAGGCTATGAAGTCTATTTTGAACTCTATCAAGGCAGGACAAGTCATTTCTAGCAGCTCCTGCCCAGATGTGGCAACAGTACTCCATCCTTGGACGTACCTGGCTCTTATATAGATAGAGATATCTACTGGATCGATAGAAGGATCCCACCATTTTTCCAGCGTCCTTGGCAACAGATTAGATGTATGTGTTCCATTTCAGATCAGGAGTAAAGGTCAAGGCCAGAAGCTTGTCAAAACATGAGGCCTCCCCAAGATGAGAGCCATTCATTTAAATTGATGTGAACACTTTAAACTATTGGTACTTCTGCAGGTTAAAAACCATGATAATTATTAAAATTTGTGCAACCCAAAACCTAAAAAAAACTTTATCCCAATTCAATAAATGAATTGCTATTAAATGATCCAATAAATTTATTTTATTTCATTATTTGAGGACGATTACCCTCATCTTTTAGTTGTTGTTGGAAGGCAGTAACTGCTCTGGATACAGTTGGAGATTCGACATTCATATCCCGTTAACCACCTGACGCAGACCAGAGGAATTGTTGGTCGAAACGTTAATAGTCTACAAAAAAATAAAATTAATAAACAATACTCATTTCAATAATGAATTCCAATTAAATGGAAGATCATATAATAAATAAACATTAATTTATAAGACCAAAAAATTCAACCTTGATCGCTCTTCGGGGCCCGTGGCGCAGTTGATAGAGACATTGAATTTCTATAGTTCCAGGTGAGAATTGTCTGAAGATAGCGGTTTCAATCCTACCCAAACCCGGTCAGAGGCCTACTTGGCCAAAATGTGGTGAGACGACGACAACTATGGAAGGCAGTAATTGTTGAGAATGCAGTCAGGAGATACAGAGTTCCTATCTGTCACGAAGGCCAGAGGAATAGTTGGCCGAAACATAGTGAAACAGCTAAGAAAAGATGAGGATAACAGTCCACAATAAATAAAAATTAACATAAATTTTATTATTTTTTAAAATTCTTATTACACATCTGTGTTCTGGTAAATATTGTTATAGCTCGAGGCGAGGTTTTCTTGCCAATAGAACCGACCTCCTAGGATAATAGTCTGCAAAAATGATTAAATAAAAATAAAATTATACAAATTGCTCATCTCAAATGTCGAGTTTTTCCATTCTTCTGTTTCCTTGCGACGGAGTCTACAGCGTGTTGGGTCAGTTAAAATATAACGAGACAAATTAATAATATACTCCATACGTTTCTGTGGTATTTTTTCCAAGTTTAAAACAGAGATTTATTGCATATCGTTCTTCTAAAGTGTCCTCACGTCCAGATTGCCTTCTTGCAATTCACCAGCTGTGACAATCAGGCTTTAGTAGAGTGTATTCCAATTCCTGCTGTAGCTGCTCCTTTTGACCTGAAATCATAAAAATTGGTCAGCTATCTCATAAGATGCAGAGCAATAACATACTCAATTTTCAAAAGTCTTCGACGATTTTAAATGCCTTTACAAAAAAAAAAAAAAGCCTGAAAACTTATAGAAGGCACCTCGTATATATATATATATATATATATATATATATATATATATATATACATATATATACATACATATATATATATATATAAATATATATATATATACATATATATATATATATATATATATATAAATATATATATATATATATATATATATATAAATATATATATATATATATATAAATATATATATATATATATATATATATATATATATAAATATATATATATATATATATATATATATAAATATATATATATATATATATAAATATATATATATATATATATATATAAATATATATATATATATATATATATATATATATATATATATATATATATATATATATATAGGGTACCCCCCCCCCCCAAAAAAAAAACGGGCGCCAACTCGTTTATTTTATAAAAACTTTCACGTTGCAGTTTTGGCTTCAAACGTATTTAATACGTATTTTATATATATATATATATATATATATATATATATATATATATATATATATAGTACGCCCTCCCAAAACGGTCCCCAAATCTAATTAGGCCCCGTTTCTTAGTGTTTTGTCTGAATGAAATGAAACTTTGGTCATAACTAGTTTATTATATTCCAAACATCACATCAAAACACTTTGGCCTTTTTTTCTCCGTTCTACAGCATATGTTCTAGATATACTTTTTATGTGTTTTTTTTTGTTTTGGGTCACCCTGTAGTACATAGGGTTAATAAAATATGTTGAGAAACACTTTACCAAGATTTAAACACATATTTATTATTCGGAAAAGAAACACAGATGGCAGTGAAAGTCTATAATCCACTGAGTTTCGAAGAAATGCTTTCCTTATCCTCAGAAGGGAGGAGTAAGCAAAATCCATAAGATCATAAGAAATTTTGCTTTAAAGAAACTAAGGATCATACGACGTTGTAAAATCTTTGTGTTCGGTTTTCGACCAGAAATTTAGCTGTTAAGAGGTCAAAGTTCAATTTGACCTTTGAGAACTCTACTAAATGCCTCCGACAATTTTGCGCCAAAACACTTGAAATTTTAGATATAGGTTCCTTGGACATGTGCTATATTGTCTCTAATAATAAAGGGTTGAGTGTTTGATTATCTTATATATTTAGTTGTATCATAAAGGGAATCGTGTGTGAGTGACATGTATTTTCAGCACCTACCTCTGCTTCTTCGATGTTGGACCATCTGGAATTTCTCGTCCTGGAGGGAGACTTGATACCTGTTTGTGGATGAAGATCCAATCACTCCAAGACAAGGAATTAGTTCTATAGTTTATTTAACTTTTCCCCAGATGTCCTGCAGAAGGTGGAAAGTGAAATCGGCCTGTGTGGGTTCTTCTTCTACACACGTCAGCGTTCGCCCTCCCCCCAGTGAAGAGGAGGAGACAATGTTGTCTTCTGAGTCCAAATCAAATCTCAACGATTCAGCTAACCTGATCACATGACTCACATGCAATCAGATCAGCTGATCTTGACTTCCGGTCAACGTGTCTACACTATAACTCCCCCCTTCTCTCTCTCTCTCTCTTTCTCTCTCTTTATCCATTCTCTAACACATGGATCTCACTTAATAACTTGAAAAATTGACCGCTTTTTTTTTCTGAACATACACCTCCAAACACTCGGGCAACGCCGGGCTGAGATGCTAGTATACATATAAAAGAAAGAATATATATATATATATATATATATATATATATATATATATATATATATATATATATATTTAAAATTTCAATCCAATGGGTAAATTCCAAATGGTCCAAAATAATCGACTTATCTTGTGTTTCCTTTTTTAACATTAAATATGTTTTTAACTCTCTTTCAAGATGTCTTTTAACATGTTTTATTAATCATTTGTTCATATATATATATATATATATATATATATGCTAGTATACATATAAAAGAAAGAATATATATATATATAGATATATATATATATATATATATATATTGTATTCTTTCTTTTTATTTGTTTTCGTACAAAGAGTCTTTTAGCAATTACTCAATACGGAATCGAAAACCTTGTGAAAGATGAACGCATTGCACGCCAGAGTTCTATGAACCATATTTAAGAGATAACATACACACATATATTAACAATGTACGACATCGTCTGCTTTCAATAAATTTCGCCAATTATTACCCTTTCATTCTTTCATTCTCTCCGCTTCACTTGTTATTCCCTTTCACGAGAGCGGTGAATTGGTAGCAACAGTTGTCGCTGAACGACATGATTGCTATGGAAACCAGTCATAAAAAAACGTCGCTCACCGCCTTACGTTTATATATATATATATATATATATATATATATATATATAGTAATTTATAAAATATATATGGCGATTAAGCTACACTGAATATTCCGCGTTTCATCCATATATATATATATATATATATATATATATATATTATATATATATATATATATATATATATATATAGTAATTTATAAAATATATATGGCGATTAAGCTACGCTGAATATTCCGTGTTTCATCCACTCTAGGAGTCTTCAGGCTTATGCGCATAAGCCTGAAGACTCCTAGAGTGGATGAAACGCGGAATATTCAGTGTAACTTAATCGCCATATATATTTTATAAATTACTAACTAGCTCTACCTACGTATTGAGCACTTTTGAAGTAAATACCTAAAGTTTACGCATAAATCTATACTTTCATATATTAATTTCATGTGAGTAAATTAAGTAGTTATATATATATATATATATAGTCTTTGAAGTTTTTAACATTTGAAACCACACAAAAAATTATTTTTTATCATTCATTAAAAAAAACATCTAGTCAGTAAGTCATTTAATCACCTGCAATCACTGCATCAACTCTCAAATTTACTATAATACCAATTTTTATATTTTTTAAGGGATCATCAGTTGTTTACCATGAAACACTGTTTCGGGGATTTAAAAACAAAACAGTGTATTACATCATGGCTCCCCAGCAGTGTTGATCAAACACCACCACCCTTAATCTTAGGAAGAAGACAAGTTACAAAAATTTTTTTTCCCCAATTTCCTATTCTTAATTGTAATTACTAACCTTATCATAGTATAAAAATGAATTTCTTACCTGTGCGATTCATCAATTTCCACA
This sequence comes from Euprymna scolopes, assembly GCF_053919585.1. NCBI lineage: Eukaryota > Metazoa > Mollusca > Cephalopoda > Sepiida > Sepiolidae > Euprymna > Euprymna scolopes. Next base: position 14,067,845 of record NC_136527.1, on the reverse strand, counting down.
TTTAAAATGGATACATTTTTTAATTTTTTAATTTATCAGTCTTGTATTTATAAGATTTGGATTAATCCATTTAACTACTTATCACCCCCACTATAATTAGTAGTTTTTATATTTACATTCTTATTTATTTAAAATTAGATATATAAAGGTTAAAAATATTTTATTTTTACATATATACATTTTTTTTTTTTTTTTTTTTAACTATATAAATTTATTATATGTAATTATAAATCCATTTATACATTGCTAATATAGTTTTGGATTTCCTTTATCAATATAGTCTGGTTTATCTTAAACGATTCAAAAGCATCAGGATAACGAACAAATGCTTTATTGAACTGTTTAAATATTTTATTTTTATCTCCACCTTGTTTTATCATCCTTATTACTAAGCTAGAAACTGGTGGTATAAAATCTGTTAATTTTAGAGTAACGCGAGCTATTCTCAAAAACTCTGACATAATGGTTCCATAAAACACAAAAACGGGGCAGGTGCTATCCTTATGGGGCATACGTACTATTTTAAAGGGGAAAGCGTTTCTTTTATCAAATATTTTATAAAGAAAAATTCCATCCTCAATTTTTATATCTAAATCCAGAAATGTAGCCTGTTGTCCTCTATGTTCACAATTTAATTTTAGTTCGTTTGGATATATAAGATGTTTATTTTTTTCGAATTCATCATTATCGTTTATGCATATAAGGTCATCTATAAATCTCCTACACCCATGAAAGTTATATGTTTTAGATATATCTGTTTTTAATAATGATGACATATATATATACTCGAGTCTATGTAAATACAAATTTGCCCAAAATGGTGCCGGATCCAATCCCATTGGGATACCTATCGTTTGAAGTAATATTTTATTTCCTATTTGAAAATAGCATTCTTTAATAAGATGACTTACAAGCATTTTTAAAATACCTTTAGAAATACTAGTTTTGCTATTTTTATTTTTACACCAGAAAGCATTAGAGTTTGAAAAGTCTATAAATTTACCTTTTCCACCTTGAAAAGCCAAATCTACAGTATCATTTAATTCTTTTATAAGTTTTTCGTGCGGAATTTTAGTATATATCGTACTAAAATCATAAGTAGCTATAGATTTTGCTTTTATTCTGGAATTTATTTTATCTAATTTTTCTTTCACTGGTTTGGAATTATTTACTACCCAAAATAGATTTATATTACTATAGAATTTACTTTTCAGGTGAAAATTATTTATTTGATTTATAATTAATTTAAATATTTTAGATATAGCTTTACTTAGAGGTTTAGTGATGCACGTCTTTGAACCTACAATAAATCTAGCCCCAACTGGATTTTTATGCATTTTAGGTATCCAATACATACATGGAAGATTTTTGTGTTTATCTTCTAACTTTAATCCTACTTTTTCATTAATAATACTATTATTCAAAATAATACTATCTAAATTACTATTACTTACTTTATAAGTATCCGAATCGTTTCCTATAAGTCCTACTTCTATCAATAACCGTTGTATATAATATTTTTTACATATAAAGGCTATATTGTTTGCCGCTTTATTAATCGGAACTATTACGAACTTTTCTTGAAGTATTTTAAGTTCCTCCCGTATTTCTGAATTTTTTAAAAGAGGATTGGTTTTTCTAGGGCGTTTAAATTGTTTTATATGTTTAACCTTTTTATTTACGCATTCAATTATACTATTTTTCCATGCATCAAACGTAGACTGTGCTAATTTATATTTCTTTACCATAGACATAATAAAACCTTCTAGTGCTTTAGTAACTTCTTTAACGCATTTAGTGTAATTTAGGGATTTAGGTTCTCTATAATTTGGACCCTTACTAAGTAGTTTTCTTAATTTAGAATTATTTACTATCTTTAGATCTCCTGTAATTACATGTTTTATCTCATTATTACAGAACGGAGAGGAATTACATTCACATTCTGGAATATTTATATTATTATCTTTTATATTTATATGTTCTACCGTTTTCTTATAATTAAAAATCTTATTGCGTATTGTTGGCCCTAGTTTATATGTAACTATTGGTTTTTGATCTTTTTTCTGGAACTCATTTGGTAGTAATTGAATATTTTTTTGTTTATTAAATATTTTAGGTAAATTTACATCATCAAAACCTTTATTTTCATACAAAACTACACAAACATTTTTAGGTTTCTTTTTTATATCGTTCCCTGGTGGCTTATATAATTTAGTGTCAATTATATCTAGAATATATTCATACCATTGAATGAAATAGTCCTTCTTATATATCATATCCGGTTGTAATTATATTTTAGATGCTATTTCCTTCAAAACTTTCTTTTTTGTTTGATTAAGCAATTTTCTTATATAATTGAACGACTCATAAATTTTATTAATAATTATATCTTTAATTTTACTAAAAAAGTCCTCACATTAAATAACTGATTTTCTATTATTTCTATTAACATGAGTTCTATCTCTAATACCGTAGCGAGGCAAAGCTGGATATAATCTACCTATAATTTCAGAATCTTGTAGGTTATTTTTTTTAACTTTACTATTCAACCCATATGGGTAAATTACTCGCATTTTTTTAATTATATCGTCTTCCTTATCCTGACGCATCCTTAGGATATCGTTATCTACATTACCTAGACTATTATATCCATTACATTTAAATTTTTCAATTATTTGCACGGAAAAAGACGACTGACTACAGGTTTCTTTAAAATGTTTAACAACATGAATACATCCCTTAGTGCTAGTCCTATGCAAATTCATGCGTTTATTTAGAGGCATTACAGTTTCTCCTACGTATTGTAAATTACAGTTTTTACAGGACAACAGGTAGACCAAATTTTGGGACCTACATGACAAACCTTCTTTAGAATGATTTACAACATAGTAAATTTTATTAGTCACATTTGACTTATATTCTTTAGATGTTATGAGAATATTACAAGTTTTACATAAGGGTGCTCCACAAGGAGCAACCTTAAAATTATTTTCGGCCGAACAAGTCCCATTTGCCACTTCGAAAGAAGGAGTTCCTACTTCTATATTACTAATGACAACGGCTTGACCCTGTCGAGACATCTCCGACCTCCTTGGGTGGTAAGCCCTAGGGGAACTCACTAGTTCTGAGGACTGCCCAGACCTAGCTTGCAATCTAGTTTTAGTGACCATATTTAAAAAGTTATTTGATAATTATTTTTGTATTTTATCAGAAAAAAAACTTTAGTACCTTTGGTACCAGAATATATATATATATATATATATATATATATATATATATATATATATATATATATATATTCTTTTATTCTTTCTTTTCTATACATAAAAGAAATAATATATATATATATATATTTTTTTTTCTGTTCGTTTGTTTTCGTACAAAGTCTCTTTTATCAGTTACTCAATACGGAATCGAAAACCTTGTGAAAGATGAACGCATTGCACGCCGGAATTCTATGAAACCATATTTTAAATAAAGAAAGATAAAAAAAATACCCCAAAATAATTTAGCGTCATATTAATTTTGAAAACGTATTCCTGTTTAAAAGAAAATAGAAAATGCGAAGTCACGTTGGGATGGGATGAAAAAAAATAAATGGGAGCAATGCATTCGGTGCAAAGATAAACCAGATAGGAAAACATTCAAAGACGCCATTTTTCTTAAAGATGGTTGGAAAAACAAAATGGCGAACGCTTACAAAAATCAAATGTAACGATAAGAAACGAGACGTACATTACCAAGATGCGTCCATTAATATAGTACCTATACTTCTATAAGGCCGGCAGTCGCCTAGGTATGGAGTATTGTTGCTATATTTGGGCTGGTGCATGTGCCACTAGTCTCTCACTCCTAGACATGGTTCAAAAGAGAGTCGCAAACCTGATAAGTCCTGAACTGTCATCTGAACTTCAGCCTCTGTCCCATCGACGAAATATTGCATCCCTCTGACTGTTCTAAAAGTACTTCAACGGTGAATGCTCTGACGAACTACAAGTACTTG
>NC_136527.1:14043842-14058842 GCF_053919585.1 Euprymna scolopes | reverse complement strand
TATATATATATATATAAAACTACTTCATTTACTCACATAAAATTAATATACGAAAGTATAGATTTATGCGTAAACTTTAAGTATTTACTTCAAAAAATGCTCAATACGTAGGTAGAGCTAGTTAGTAATTTATAAAATATATATGGCGATTAAGCTGCACTGAATAGTCCGCGTTTCATCCACTATAGGATTCGTCAGGCTTATGCGCGCATTCTGTGGTTGTTTCTCGTTTTTATATATGTTGAGGATTTTAGTTAGCCAATCAGCTTTCTAGTATCCACCGTGCCCCTTTCTATCAGCCAATGGTCATGCATTTTATCGAACAAAGGATTTGTTTTAGAACTAGGTTAGTGGTTTAAGGCAGACGATTTTCCTCATTTCTGCTCTTTTTTTTAATATATAAATATACATATGTTTACACACACACACACACACACACACACACACACACACACACACACACACACACATATATATATGTATATATGTGTGTGTGTGTGTGTGTGTGTGTGTGTGTGGTCGTTTATGTATATTCATGTTTATTTAATTTATTTATTTGTTTGTTTTCAATTGTTTTTGTTAGTTTTAAATCTATTTTTTATCGCTATCCTAGAGTAAGTTTTATTTTGTGAACACAATTGTTTGCTATTTCTCGTCTACAGTTTAATAGATTTTTGGGTTCTTTCAAGTACAGGATAGTAAATTTTTCATGGAGGCATAATTTACATGGGTCATCTAAATGTCTGCACGTGGTAGCTTGTCTCATTATTTTCCATTCGACTACCGGCGAATGTCCGCCTTCTTTGATTTCCCAGTATTTATTCGCTAGTGTTGTTTTTATACGGTGTTTTATTTTTATTTTTGAATGTACATTTGTGGTCATAGTATCGGGTTTTGAAATCTAAATACATGTATGTGTGTAAACATATATATATATATATATATATATATATATATATATATATATATATGCACACAGGGTGACCCCCCCCCAAAAAAAAACACAAAAGCTAAATGGAGGCCATCTAGAACATATGCTGTAGAACGGAGAAAAAAAGGCCAAAGACCCTAGTGTTTCGATGTGATGTTTTGAAAATAATAAACTAGTTATGACCAAAGTATCATTTTATTCGGACAAAACACTAAGAAACGGGGCCTAATTAGAGTTGGGGCCCGTTTTTTGGGGTCACCCTGTATATATATACTAAATAAAAAAAAACAAAAAAAAAAACAACTAAATTTAAGAAGGCGTGTTTTTTATTTCATTGCGAAAATCACCGTTGAGAAATCTCGCGGACCGTAAGTATTATCGCAGTTTTCTCATGATTGGTTTCGAATAATAATAATAATAATAATAATAATAATAATAATAATAATAAAAAAAATGAATTTTAATGAATAAACAATAAAAGACGTTCGTTTCTTTGCGTATTATCGCAGTTTTCTCATGATTGGTTTCGAATAATAATAATAATAATAATAATAATAATAATAATAATAAAAATGAATTTTAATGAATAAACAATAAAAGACGTTCGTTTCTTTGCGCAGAAGAATGCCTGGTGGGTCTGCGCATGTGATAGATTGGAATCGGAAGCACCTGCATCAATTTTTCAATTCTCGGGGATGTTCGTGAAACAGTTACTTGATGGAACCTTGAATTGCAAAAAGGTAACAGGAGAGAAACAGCCCCCTCTCTCTACCATTGTTTCTTTTCTTCTCCCTCACTCTCTTACACACGCTTAGGCACCCCCATCAACCAATATATATATATATATATATATATATATATATATATATATATATATATAGATATATATATACATGTACATATATATATACATATACATATATATATATACATACATATATATACATATATATATATACATATATATATACATATACATATATATATATACATACATATATATACATATATATACACCCTATATATATATATATATATATCTATATATATCTTCTATATATATAAAAGCCAAACGTCTGTGTGTATGTATCTTTCTATGAATATATATATATATATATATATATATATATATATATATATATATATATATATAAAAGCCAAACGTCTGTGTGTATATATGTATGTTTGTTTGTAACGCTAAAACTTTTGAAAGACGGAACCAAACTTGACAAATTTGGTATCATATCGAAGCCCCATCACCCGGATGACAAATATCGAAATTTCACGTCAAACGGACCACTAGAAGTTGGTCAACTGATCAGTTATCTTCGAGGGGGACCCCCCAAAAACCTGTCATTAATGCTAAAACCTGAGATGAAAGATTCCTCTCCCCTAAAAATAAAACATATGTTCAATATCTGCTTTTGTTTTTTCATTGTTTATACGGTCCCGAGCAACGCCGGGTAGCCCTGCTAGTATATATATAAGAAGGAATTAAAGTTTATAGAAAGGTGTGCAAGATAGGTGTGACGGATAGACTCAAACTTTTTTTTTTTACAAGGTGGTCACCACTTATCAAGGCCCGGAAGCCACTCGGGGATAAGGGTTATTGCGTGTACAGTACGTTAATGTTGAGATGTGATAAAGTGTCTTACTTAAGGGGGCGGTTTATCAGGAATTTGTTTATGTTGGACTTGAAGACATCCAAGTTGTAGTCCTGTGGGAAACAGGCAGACGGAACAGAGTTCCACAGGCGTGCAGTTCTAAGAAAGAAGCTTTGTTCATGGAATCCGCGTTTTGATTTAGGCACAGATATAGAGTGGGGGAAATTTTTCACAGTGGATTCAGCTAGACGGGTGTTTTTCGTGAAAGATTGGCGAGGGGGGACCAGAGATTGGAGTTCAGACGAGCACCTGCCATGGAAATAACGATAAAACAAAGATAGGCTCGCAACGCCTCTTCTGTTGGAGAGAGGCTGCAGGGAAGAGAAAAGGGCATCCCCCACTAAGCCACGAAGTCTATTTTGTACTCTGTCAAGGCAGGATAGGCTGTTTTTTGCAGCTCTTGCCCAGATATGGCAGCAGTACTCCATCCTTGGACGTACTTGGCTTTTATATAGATAGAGAATTGCATCAGCAGTGAGATATCTTCTGGAGTTATAGAAGGACCCCACCATCTTTCCAGTGACCTTGGCCACAGACTTGATGTACGTGTTCCGTTTCAGATCAGGAGTAAAGCTGATACGACTTAAGATATAATGCTTGAACCAGCTGTGCAGTTTCATTTTTATTAATCCAATTCATGTGTATATGTATGTAAAAGTGTTGGGACGATTAATCGGAATCGGGAATCGGAATCGGGAAAATGTGTGCCTATTTTGCGATGCCAACACCGATTCTTTTAATTGACGTTTTTATTTGATTTTCTTAAAATAAAAATATTCTACGGCTGATAGTAATACTAAAATAATGAATATCTATTGATTTTAAACGATTAATAAAACTAAAATCGATAGATCATCCACCACAAGTATATCTTGACGGTTGAGAAAATATCTGCACATTTAACCTGTGTTTTACCGTGAAAAATAACTTTATAGTTAAATATTTATAAAGAATCAGAATCAGAATCGGTAATTGTATCGGAATCGGAAAAATATTGGAATCGTCTCATCCCTAGTACACACACACACACACACACACACACACACACACACACATATATATATATATATATATATATATATATATATACTAGCGGGGTGGCGGAACCTATCCGACATTATAAAAAACACAGCAGTTAACATCACGTGGGCTCTTCATTCAACTTCCTTCAACTTTAAATCATGGGGATGGAAAAGGTAATAAAATATATAAGATTGACAAGGAAGACTTTGCACGTTTCCGACATTATGATTTCCCAATAACCTATTTTTCTTTGATGTTTTTACAAAGGAATTCAACCTACATATCTAATTTATTTAACCCATATTTTATTATCCACATTCTTTCTAACAATTGAATAGTTTATTTATTATTTATTCCATCAGAATTAACAATTTACTGGACATTCCATTTAAACCTATTGTTCTTTAAAACTTATATCCAAGGTTCGATTTCTGCTTTCTCTCATTTTATTTTCATTTTAAGTAATCTCTCTATTTTTATACTTACATGAAAAGGGGACAGCCCTTATCATGTAATAGAATGACAAGGAAGTCAATTAAAAATGTATTAACAAAATACATAAAAGAGGTAATTGAACAATATCTTTGCTCGTGACAGGACTAGTTGTGAACGAAAATTCACTTCGCGTATCTTTCACCGACTCTCTCGTAAACCATTTACCCTTCACCGGAAGTGACGTCATGGAATAGTTCATTATTTCCGGTAATCGTCCAAAGGCCTAAGCTTGATTTGTTTACACGAAGAGCATCACTTAATACGCTGATGGCAGTTTGTATATCACTTCCCAATATGCTCAACCCAAGATAGGCAGCATTATAGTCATCCACATACAGCAGTTTCGCTGTATCATAGCTCATCAGTGCTGCAAGACAGATTTGTTTTTACATAAGCAATAATATGTTGAGTCTTTTAACACGCAACCAAATCTTATTTTTCACAACATTTGACGGAACCTCCTGATATTAACTCCCTTGACGAGGAAGATTTGATATTTTCATCGCAAACTTTATATTGTATTTTATACAAGAGAGGTCTCGAGTTACTGGTAACTAGTTCACCGAAACATGCTCATGACTGTGTAACAACAAATTACTGCTTATGTAAAATCAAATAAAGTGTATACCCTGCTCTACTTCGGCATTGAGCACTCTTGTATTAACCTCGTTAAACTTCATTGGTTACTTAACCAATATATATATATATATATATATATATATATATATATATATATATATGAAAAATTAGAAGGTAAATATCTCTATATATTTTTAAAGCAAATTTATTATGTAAATTCAAAAATATATATTTTTCTCTAATTATTTCTATCTCTAACCCATATTAATTTTCTTATAAATTTTAAATCCAGACCTTTTATTTCAATTTTTCAGATTCATCTGCCTTACTTTTAATGCTAGGTTTATTTATGGTGTTTTTTAAATTCAATAAAAACCCTCCTAAATTTGCTGATGAGGAGACCTTGCTTAGCAAAAAACTATATATAATTATTCTACATAACTTGATGTATACCACAATAAAAAGCATTGTTTTCCGAAACGATCGTACAGATAATTATTTTGTTGTTGTTCCTTCTTATGAAACTGATTTTTAATTTAATTAAAATTTGATTTTTAAATTTTAAATTATAAATCACATTACTTAATATTGAATTAGCTCTAGGACATTTAACTATCGAGCTTATTATATATCTAAATTACAACGAGCTCTTTCTATTTCCTGTATTTTAATTAAACTAGTAATTTCACTGTTACATTAAAATACACTCAGCTCTTTAGACTATTGTTCTAATCTCCTTTAAATTATATATATATATATATATATATATATATATATATATATATATATATATATATATGTTTCGTGGTTAAATATTTAATTCTGAAAAAAGCAACATATAGAGACATATTCGATTCAAGAATTTATTGTTTGACAAAAGGAATATATAGAAGGGGTTATTTTAATTTCTTTAATCCATGGATTTTCAACAATGGCTCATACATCAGAGAAAATGAAATGCAGTTAGCAAAATGTTCAGCTGCGAATGGACGCTATTTTGCTTTTCAGCACAATTATTAAAAATAGTTTTTGAAAACAATTGTGCTGAAAAGCAAAATAGCGTCCATTCGCAACTGAACATTTTGCTAACTGCATTTCATTTCCTCTGATGATATGAACCATTTTTGAAAATCCATGGATTAAGGAAATTAAAATAACTCCTTCTATATATTCCTTTTGTCAAACAATAAATTCTTAAATCGAATATAAGTCTCTATATGTTGCTTTTTTCAGAATTTAAAATTTAACCACAAAACTTATATATTGCTCTATACTTAAATATTGAGCTTTTCCTTTTTGGCTAGGATCTCCTTTAAAGTATTACTTCAAGTAATATCTATCAGGATTTTTCATCTGAATTATGTCAGTGTCTTATCTCGCTTATATATATATATATATATATATATATATATATATATATATATATATATATATATATATAACCATGGATAGGTTAGCCAAATTAATTAAGAATAGGAAACTAAACCAAATATCCGTAACATGTCTTCTTCTTAAGATTAAGGGAGGTGATGTTTTATCAAAACTGCTGGGAAGCCATGATTTATTATACTCTTTTGTTTTTAAATCCGCGAAACAGTGTTTCATGGTAAACAACTGATGATCCCTGAAATTAACATTAGTATTATAGTGAATTTAAGGGAGCAAGTTGATGCATTGATTGCTGGTTCTTAAATGACTTACTGACTTAATATTTTTTTTTTACAAGGTGGTCACCACTTATCAAGGCCCGGAAGCCACTCAGGGATAAGGGTTATTGTAAGTACAGTACGTTAGTGTGGATATTTAAAGTGTCTACTTAAGGGGGAGGTTCATCAGGAATTTGTTTACGTTGGACTTGAAGACATCCAAGTTGTAGTCAGGAGGGAAGCAGGCAGACGGAACAGAGTTCAACATTTTTCTGACGAATGATGAAAATAAAAATTAAATAGTTTTTTTCATATAGTTTTAAAGGTTAAAACACTTCCATGACTATATATATATATATATATATATATATATATATATATATATATATATATATATATATATATATATATATATATACTTGCAGGCTGCCCGGCGTTGCCCATCGTTACTCAGCGTTGCCCAGCGTTGCCCAGCGTTGCCGGGCGTTTTGCATTGCGTTGCCAGGTCGTAAATCACGCGTAAATAATATATTTTAATTCATGCAGAATTCTCATGTATTATAAACAGAAAAACCATATGTAATGAATGTTCCTTTGAAAAAAAAAAATGGAGTAAAAAAAAATGGAAAGAAACCGTGCATCTGAGTATTATGTTTTTTCTAAATAGTTCACTTCTTGTAAGTAAAAAAAAAAAAATGCTCGAGCTGAGATCAAAACCAAAATCTAAAGACAGTGAGTCAAGTACGATAACCATTAGGCCAGCTTGACACTATATAAGGAGTATATTCAACACTACTTATTATTAACATACCATGCCATGTGAACGATTCACGCATGTGCAGTCGTGAAACAGTTGACAAACAGTATAAAATCCGATCAGCCCCTCCGTGTACCAATTTTTCATTTTTTACCCTTTAGCAGCCGTTTTGTGTGGATGAAAACCATGTAAAAAAGTTTTCTACATGCCCGAATACTATATATATATATATATATCATATTTAAAGCCTGTGGATCAAAAAATTCGTTGAGTATATAGGTTGAGAAGGGCCCTAACACACATTATCACTTTTATAGATGTATAGACATACTGCAGACACAATATCTCTATTATAGTATTAGAAAAAGGAATTTGCTGGAAGAGGCTGGATGACTGCAAAGGAAATAAGATCCAAGATACGAACATTGATACAATTACCTCAAAATGGCTTCCACGCCTCATGGGCTCTCGCGCATGCGTATATATGACGTGTATAAATGGAAAAAGGCGGGAAAGACACCACGATTGAATAGAATGGGAATAAGAAATGAGAAAGTAGGGAGAATGAATGTGGTAGGCGTGTGGGGGCGGGGGGGGGGGAAGGTTGTTTTCTATGCAGTTTTTCTTGGCTTTTGTTTTTTGTTTTTGTTTTTGGTATTAATAAATCTCATGGAAGTGTAGGAATTGAAATTGTTGAAAATGTCTTGTTTCGTAAAAGAAGGGAAGATGACACGTTTTTTTTTTTTGGTTGTCGTTCAATTTGTGGGATACCCATTTATTCAAGTTATTTTTTTGTCTTTTCAGTATCTCTCAAGCGGTCAGAAATCATCGTATACCTTACGTATTATTCAAAAACAAGTTCTCAAAAAATCATATGTGGACTGGTTTCGACTAAGACTCTTAATAGATCGTTGTATACATCCGATATCCGACCAATATGCTCACCATCTGCAAGACTCCCGTTGCCGCCACGAAATTTCTTAAACCACCATTGTGCCGTGCGTTCAGTAATGGTTCCTGGGCCAAACACTTATTTTTCAACACTTGCCTACAGGGTTCGATTCTAGCCCTTTCCTAATATCTTTTTTTTTATTACATGTTCACCCCAAACAAGGCACATTGCCACTTTAATGTAGGGGGCTACTATCAGGTACATAAGCTACAGGGGTACTATGTGGGGAGTTGGGCAGCAAGATGTCGGTTGACGTTACACTTGAACTTCTGCATGTCAGTACAGTATGAGAAGCAGGGACCCGGGAAGAAACTACTGGAGTAGAAGGCTCTCTTACATCTAGGGATCTCTACTGTGAAGGGGTGTGATTTAGCTTCTTGTCGGGTTTGTCGGGGGTATTTACGTCAAGGGGGCACAAGTGCTTGCAGTTCGTCAGAGCATTCACTGTTAAAGTACTTGTAGAACAGGCAGACGGATGTAACATTTCGTCGATGGGATAGAGGCTGAAGCTTAGATGACAGTTCAGGACCTATCAGGTTGGCGACTCTCTTTTGGACCTTGTCTGGGAGCGAGAGACTAGTGGCAGATGCATCAGCCCAAATGTGACAGCAATACTCCATACATGGGCGAATGGTGGCCTTATAGAGGTACAGGATACTTTCGGGTGTTAGTAGCTTTCTAGCACGATAGAGAAAACCTAACTTTTTTGCAGCGGCCCTGGCAATGCTCTCAATGTAATTTTTTCAACTCACGTTTCCTGTGAACGTTAGGCCGAGAAGTTTAAAAGATATACTTTGAGATAAAGAGTCATTGGCCATTGCTATTGGTGGTAGAGAAGGTTTCTAGTCTGCCTTCTTACTTACACGAGAAAGCCCTTCTTATCTAACGATCATTGCTGCCTATCAATGAGTTTATAAGAGTAATGGTTGAAGGGCAGAAATCAGAGTCCCACAGTATTAATGCTGGAGTCCCTTAGGGATCCATCCCGGGCCCAACTCTCTTCCTGATCTACATCAATGATCTCCCAAAACACATACTTAAATCATTCGTTGACATCTATGCTGATACGACCATCTATGGCAGCACATCAAAGGCCGTAAATGACAAAGTTCTCTCTGATTCTCTCTCCTCTGATCTTGAGCGTACGGTACAGTGGGAGAAGAGGTGGCTAGTTACTTTTAATGCATCAAAAACCAAACTCCTATCTTTACATCATCAACGCTCTGATCCTCATCTGGCTCCATGTTTTGATAACCTTCTGGGATTGACCTTTACTCCCGACCTGAAATGGAACACATATATCAAGTCTGTTGTCAAGGTCGCTGGAAAAATGGTAGGATCATTCTACCGCTCCAGACGATATCTCACGACTGATACAAATCTCTATCTGTATAAAAGCCAAGTACGTCCAAGGATGGAGTACTGCTGCCACATCTGGGCAGGAGCTGCTAAAAACACCTATCCTGCCTTGACAGAGTACAAAATAGACTTCGTGGCTAAATGAGGGATGCCCTTTTCTCTTCCCTGCAACCTCTCTCCAACAGAAGAGACGGTGCGAGCCTATCTTTGTTTTATCGTTATTTCCATAGCAAGTGCTGTCTGAGCACCAATCTCTGGTCCCCCTCGCCAATCTTTTACGAAAAACACCCGTCTTGCTGAAACCACTGTCAAAAATTTTCCCCACTCTTTATCTGTGCCTAAATCAAAACGTAGATTCCATGAACAAAGCTTCTTTCTTAGAAGTGCACGCCTGCGGAACTCTCTTCCGTTTGCCTGTTTCCCACCTGACAACAACTTGGATGTCTTCAAGTCCAACATAAACAAATTCCTGATTAATCGCCCCCCTTAAGTAAGACACTTTATCAAATCTCCAATACCAACTATTACTACGATATTATCCCATTGATAGCTGTACTCGCAATAACCCTTATCCCCGAGTGGCTTCCGAGCCTTGATAAGTATATATATATATATATATATATATATATATATATATATATATATATATATATATACGAGCAAACAGTTAATAAAACATGTTAAAAACACTTTGAAATGAGTTAAAAACATATTTAATCTGAAAAGGAAACACTAGATAAGTGGATAGTCCTTAATCCGCGGAGTTTCGAAGACATACTTTCCTTCTCATCAGAGGGTAGGAATTAGCAAAGTGTGGGATCGGATTTTGCATGCTAAAGTATTTGATGAAACTGCAAGTAAGTCAAAGATCTTACTTGATAACAAAAAAAAGTAAAGCAGAGGGAATATGGTGAAGAAAAAGGTGATTACACATGAATGGATAGTCTGATGGAAGATAAAAAATCCAATGACGGTAAAATCCAAATGTATAACTTCAAGAAAGTTAATTGAATTTCCATTTGCACAAGTAAAATCCAAGGAAATCCCATAATTGGAAGAAGATGGTCCATAATAATCCAAAGGCAGAAATCCATGGAATAATTCACAAAAATGTGTACAAGGAAAAAAGGAAAAAATTCCAATAATATTAATAAAAGAAAAATAAGATATGCTTTTCACTCTACTGCCGACACACACACACACACACACACACACACACACACACACACACACACACACACACACACACATATATAGTAATTTATAAAATATATATAGCTACACTTAAACATCTTCGAAAACAATCAAATACTTTCCTTTTTTTAGTAAGAAAACTTTTACAAATATTTAATGATAAAAATGTTCTCTACAAAACAACTTAACTAAACCCTATAAATAAATATTTGAAAAAATAACGACATTTTTCTAAACTACTGGATTTTGGCATTTAAATAACTCGAAAAGGGTTGATATACCGTTATAAAAACAACCAAATTAAACCCAAAACATGTCTTTCTGTATGTATATATATATATATATATATATATATATATATATATATAACTACTTCATTTACTTACATAAAATTAATATACGAAAGTATAGATTTATGCATAAATTTTAAGTATTTACTTCAAAAGTGCTCAATACGTAGGCGTTTCATCCACTATAGGATTCGTCAGGCATAAATCTATCCACTATAAGATTCGTCAGGCATAAATCTATACTTTCATATATTAATTTTATGTGAGTAAATGAAGTAGTTATATATATATATATATATATATATATATATATATATATATATATATATATATATATATATATATATATATAAAAGAAATGCACCGCCCGTAAAAGTCTTTAGGTTTTCGATGTGAAATATGAATTTGAGTACTTGTTCAATCTCCTCTCGCAACGTTAACCTAACACCATTTAAATTGTTCTTAATCCCCGAAATAAGCTATAATCCAAGGGAGCTAGGTCAGGAGAATATGCAGGATGGGATAATATTTCCCAATTTAATCCTCCTCGGATATCTTTGGTCAGTAATGCTCTGTGAGGATGTGCCTTATCATGATGGAAGATGAAGCCTTTCTTGTTGACTAAAGAAGATGGGTGGGTAGATTAGTTAGATAATGGCCGAGCATGCAGATAAAATTATTTTTAAAGTTCTGAATTTTTTTTTTTTAGATGAAGACTGATTGTTTCTATTACTTGTATTGATCGGACTAGTGTTCTCATTTTGAGTGTTATTTGTGCAACGTTTCCGTCGGATTGGCCTTTGACCGTCCTCAGACATGTTGGTTGTTGCTTGGAAAAGAAAAAAGAAAAGTTACTGACTCCGTAGTTAGTTTCGTATTTTTTTGTGTAGCCTTTAACTGTCCCCAAGTATGTTGTTTTTTGCTTTGGAACTGGATAGAGGAAAGTTACTGGCTCTATAGATATTTTCGTATTTTTTGAGTTTATATGATATCAGAACAATATTCAAGACTGATTTTTATATTACGTTTATTGATCGGACTAGTGTTCACATCTTGAGTGTTATTTGTGTAACGTTTTGATCTGTGTAGCCTTTGACTGTCCCCAGGTATATTGTTTGTTGCTTTGGAACAGAATAGAGAAAAGTTACTGGCTCTGTAGATATTTTCGTATTTTTTTGAGTTTATATGACATCAGAACAAAATTCAAGACTGATTGTTTATATTACTTTTATTGATCGGACAAGTATTCCCATTTTGAGCGTTATTTGTGCAGCGTCTTAACCGTACTTAGGCATGTTGGTTGTTATTTGTAAAAGCAAAGAGAAAAGTTACTGACTCCGTAGTTATTTTCGTATTCTTCTAAGCAGACTAAACCTAGAGATTAGTAGCATTTCGGGAGCCTTTTATTGTAGAAAAAAAAACAAAACAAACCCAAACAAAAAAACAAAAAACAAAAACAAAACAAATGTAGACCCTTAAAATTTCGGCGATAAAAGGGAGATAAAATGCAAATCAGATGCGCTTGAAAGCCAAATTGCTGAAATATTTATAATTTATATTTCGGAGTCAGACTCCATCTTCAGTATTTTCTTTCTTTTTTCTCTTCTTCTTTCTTGCCATGTTATAAAGCTTTAGAAAGAAAAGTCTGTAGTAAAGATCCATGAGTTGCCTCTCAGCGGTTGTATTTTGAAATGTCGGAATGGTGCGTTGGCTACGCTAGATTACCGTCACGGATGTGAGTTCCGTTATAGAAGCGTTGATTGAATTTGATTAAAATAAAATATGCATCAGATGCGCTTGAAAGCCAAATTACAACGCAATATTACGAAAATAAACAAATATTTTACTTGTTTGAAATTTATAGTTTAAATATATTTTGGAGTTAAACTCCATCCTCAGTATTTTGTACATCTTTTTCTTTCTTTCTTTCTTTCTTTCTTTCTTTCTTTCTTCTGTCTTGCCATGCTATAAAGTTGGGAAAAAGAAAAGTCAGTTGCCTCTTAGCGGTTGTATTTTGAAATGTCGGAACGGTACGTTAACTACGTGAGATTAACATCAAAGGTGTGAGATCCGTTACAGAAGATTTGCTTTAATTTGAATAAAATAAAATAAGCACTTGAAAGCCAAAATATAATGCAATATTGCGAATTTCAAACAAGTAAAACATTTGCTTATTTTCGTAATATTGCGTTGCAATTTGGCTTTCAAGTGCACCTAATGCGTTTTTTATTTCATTCAAATTAAATCAACGCCTTTTATATATAAATAGACAGATAGATAGATATCTCTCCCAATAACTCTGTCTATTACTTATTCGTCATTTTTTCCTTCTCTTTCTTATCCCACTCCTCTCTTATCCCCCACACACCCTGTCAAGAAGTCCCTCCCGTCTATTTTAATTCAATCTAACAAAAAAATGGTTGTTTGTCGAAGCAGACGACAATTAACTAAATAAAATTCCCATCGTCCATTTTCTATTATTTGTTTTTTGTTCGTTTATTTTTATTTGATATTTTTTATTCCAACAATTTAATCATCTGTTAATTTCGCGCCCATTCCCCGTGTATCTATGTGTACTTTATATATATCTATCTCTCTCTCTCTCTCTCTCTCTCTATATATATATATATATATATATATATATATATATATATATATATATATATATATATATAAAGTGTTAGGCTGGGCGTCCTCCTACTAAGTTTATCAAACATTATCGCATGCAAGTCACGGAGATGCGGTAATAGTACATACACATAGATATATAATTAACAGATGATTAAATTGTTGGAATATATATATATATATATATATATATATATATATATTTGTTTACTGTTTTTTTTGGGAAAGAATTACAACAAAGTGCTCGATTACAAAGAAAAACCTTTTCGATATTAGAGCTTGATATTTATTTATTTAATTGTACAGAAGTTCAGAAAAACATTTATGTTGGGCTTGAAACCGACGGTACCAATGTTTTTTCTGAACTTCTATACTATTATATATATATGTGTATATATATATGTATATATATATAGTAGAGATGGTAATTGATAAAAACTGAAGAAAGTGCTCAATACTGTTGTAGAGCAAATATGCAAGGAGCATTTATGTACTCTAAATCTATCCTTAAATGAGGTGCCGGCCAGGCCAATATAATATTTTTTGTCGTTTGGGTTTTCTTTAGGTGCGATTGTGGCTTTATATACTACTTCTGTTTGTAGGCATTGTTGATTAAGTGGGCATTCCGATTTGTTGTTGCAGTTGCACTTGTTCTTGTTGGTGTTGTTTGTATTTTCATCTTTGTTAAGTATTTTTCTGTTATGTTTTTTGATTATTTGTTCTAGGTTGTCCGTACAACTGTAGCTGAGTTTAATTGTGTTTTTGTTGAAGGTTTTGTGTAGTACGTGGCTGGGTGGGAAGTGGTTGTTTATTAGTTGGAAGAATTTAGTGCCAAGCACATAAATGCTCCTTCACAAACCCTAACCACCCTAAAAAACCTCACTAACTACCCATTATCTACATCTAACCCAAAATAACCTTACACCAACCATTAAATTGGGAATCCTTAGAAAATCTAGCACATGTAAATCCCTAAACTTCCCATGTCTCCTCTGCCTAAACGAGAAACTCCTTATCTCCAATTTTAAAGACAGAGACAAATTACTAAACAAAAAACAGGAAACCACCATAAACTGTAGGCATTACAAATCCCACTTCCTTAGCAACTATACACCTCTCTAAAACCACCCCTTAGATAACACCACATAAATCCCCCAAATTATATATCCAATACAACCACCCACCACAAGTACCATGACTTACACTCAACCAAACTCCCTCAACCAATTTCCCCCACACCACCTTACCCCCTCCCCCTAAGAATCCCCCTAAATCCAACAAAATAACACATACCCCCAATCACCACCAACTCTAAACACCACATAACCTCATCCCACATAACCACCCAATAATCGGCATCAACTCCCCTCCCCCTAGCCAACCTCCTCCCCAACCCCAACACCCCCAACATGCAACCTCCACGACTTAACACGGAAATTGTTTACATAAAACTATGTGGATTTACACCTGCACAGGTAAGTA
>NC_136527.1:14036342-14038842 GCF_053919585.1 Euprymna scolopes | reverse complement strand
ACCACACTACTACAGAAGGACACGGAGAAAGGAACCGTCCCTAGCAACTATAGGCCAATCACGTGCTTACCAACTATGTGGAAGATACTGACAGCATAACGGAGGGAAAAAATCTACCACTCCCTGAATAATCGTGGACTCATCCCCGAGGAGCAGAAAGGATGCCGAAAAGGAAAAAGAGGAACACATGACCTGTTATATATAGATCAAAAGATCCTAAAAAAGGTAAAAAGGAAGAGAAAGAATTTAGCCATGGCATGGATCGACTACAAAAAAAGCGTACGACAGGATCCCCCAAGCATGGATAATAGAATGCCTAAAAATGTATAAAATACCAAGCAGGATCACCAACGAAAATGCAATGAAAACATGGAGACTGGAATTGACAGCTGATGGACAACACATAACAGAAATTAACATACAAAGAGGAATCTTTCAAGGATACTCACTATCACCACTAGTGTTCATCATAGCCATGATGCCCTTGAACAGTATTGTGAGAAAGTACCAAGCCGGATACAAGTTCTCCAATACAGAGGACAAAAATGAACCACCTGATGTACATGGACGATCTGAAACTTTTGCAAGGACCGAAAAGGAGCTAGAGACACTAATCACCACTACCAGAATCTTCAGCCAAGATATCCAAATGGAATTTGGAATGGAAAAGTGCGCACAACTAGTTATAAAAAAGGGAAAACTGGAAACGACAGAAGGCATGGAACTAGTCAATCAAACAGAAATGAGGGCACTATGGGAACAAGACGACTATAAATACTTGGGAATTCTGGAAGCGGACACCATCAGAGCAACAGAAATGAAAGAGAAAATTGGAAAGGAATACCTCAGGAGAACAAGAAAACTCTTGGAAACGAAATTTTATAGCAGAAACCTAATAAAAGGCATAAATACATGGGCAGTATCACTAGTGAGATACTCTGGACCGCTTATAGGATGGACAAAAGAAGAACTGAGACAACTCGACCAGAAAACCAGGAAACTCATGACCATGAATAATGCACTACACCCAAAGGACGATATTGACAGACTCTATGTGAAAAGGAAAGACGGCGGGAGAGGACTGATCTGTATAGAAGACTGTGTGAAGGACACGAAAAAAGAACCAGAAAAATACACAATGCAAAACACTGAAAGGATAATTATGGCAGCAAGAGAGACTGAAAAAAACCCCAACAAAACAGAAAACAGAGAGACAAACGACAAAACGAGAAAAGAGAAATGGGAAGAGAAACAACTCCACGGAAGATTCATAAGAATAACAAAAGATAAGAATAACGAAAACCCTGGACATGGATGCGAAAACGACATATAAACCGAGAAACTGAATCTCTAATAACTGCGGCACAAGATAACTCGATAAGAACCAACCATATCAAAGCAAGGATCGATAGAACACAAGAAAACAGAAATGCAGACTCTGTGGACAAAGAGACGAAACGATAAACCATATAGTAAGTGAATGCAGCAAACTTGCCCAACAGGCATGACGAAGTGGGGAGGGTGGTACACTGAGAATTGTGCAAACGACTGCATTTTGAGCATACGGACAAATGGTACAAACATAAACCCACAACAGCACTCGAAAACGAGAACCACAAAATCCTATGGGACATGGACAATACAGATGGACAAACCCATCCAAGCAAGAAAACCAGATGTCGTAATAATTAACAAGAAAGAAAAATCCTGTCAAATCGTAGACTTTGCAGTCCCAGCTGACCACAGGGTGAGTATGAAAGAAAAGGAGAAACGAAGCAAATACACAGAGCTAGCCAGAGAGTTAAAAGGGATTTGGATGATGAAGAAAATCAAAATAGTACCGATAATAGTAAGAGCACTAGGAACAATTCCGAAAAACTTCGAAAAAAGAATGCCAGAAATTGGAATCAGAGGAATAACTGCAAAAATACAACGACTAACGATAATGAAAACGACTGAAATATTAAGGAAAACCCTTGAATGCGGAGAATAATACAAGAAGACAATATAACGAATAACCGTTACAGGGAATGGAGAACACCGAGGTTGCGTATTTACAAGTTCTACACCTCCATCATGCATCCCCCCACATTGTTTCATCACCGTTCCCCCCCAATAAAAAAGGGATACCAAAGGGCAGAGAAGAGAAAATAAGGACTGAAAGACTGAGGAACGAGCGCCAACCAGACCTCGGTTGGACAAGCGCAAAGAGAACTTGGACCTTCGGGAGGCTGAGTGTCACTCAAATTCCAGTATAAACCAATGACCACTACCAGCGAGAAATCAGTGGTAAGCGGCTGTTGTGATGATGCAAATTCATTTGCAAATGGTATCGAAGGAGGTGGAGAGAGCTGGACGTCTGGGGAGACTTGTTGTTACTCAACTGCCAGAGAACACCACAGGTTTCCAATCATATCGTTTGTTGACTTGTAAGAAAGCTCCATGTGAGCCAATAATAATAATAATAATAATAATAATAATAATAATAATAATAATAATA
>NC_136527.1:14008842-14033842 GCF_053919585.1 Euprymna scolopes | reverse complement strand
CCTAACCCTAACCCTAACCCTTCTCTTACTCGCCCCCTTCCTCCCCTGGCCTAACCCTAACCCTAACCCTTCTCTTACTCGCCCCCTTCCTCCCCTGGCCTAACCCTAACCCTAACCCTTCTCTTACTCGCCCCCTTCCTCCCCTGGCCTAACCCTAACCCTAACCCTTCTCTTACTCGCCCCCTTCCTCCCCTGGCCTAACCCTAACCCTAACCCTTCTCTTACTCGCCCCCTTCCTCCCCTGACCTAACCCTAACCCTAACCCTTCTCTTACTCGCCCCCTTCCTCCCCTGGCCTAACCCTAACCCTAACCCTTCTCTTACTCGCCCCCTTCCTCCCCTGGCCTAACCCTAACCCTAACCCTTCTCTTACTCGCCCCCTTCCTCCCCTGGCCTAACCCTAACCCTAACCCTTCTCTTACTCGCCCCCTTCCTCCCCTGGCCTAACCCTAACCCTAACCCTTCTCTTACTCGCCCCCTTCCTCCCCTGGCCTAACCCTAACCCTAACCCTTCTCTTACTCGCCCCCTTCCTCCCCTGGCCTAACCCTAACCCTAACCCTTCTCTTACTCGCCCCCTTCCTCCCCTGGCCTAACCCTAACCCTAACCCTTCTCTTACTCGCCCCCTTCCTCCCCTGGCCTAAACCTAACCCTAACCCTTCTCTTACTCGCCCCCTTCCTCCCCTGGCCTAACCCTAACCCTAACCCTTCTCTTACTCGCCCCCTTCCTCCCCTGACCTAACCCTAACCCTAACCCTTCTCTTACTCGCCCCCTTCCTCCCCTGGCCTAACCCTAACCCTAACCCTTCTCTTACTCGCCCCCTTCCTCCCCTGGCCTAACCCTAACCCTAACCCTTCTCTTACTCGCCCCCTTCCTCCCCTGGCCTAACCCTAACCCTAACCCTTCTCTTACTCGCCCCCTTCCTCCCCTGGCCTAACCCTAACCCTAACCCTTCTCTTACTCGCCCCCTTCCTCCCCTGGCCTAACCCTAACCCTAACCCTTCTCTTACTCGCCCCCTTCCTCCCCTGGCCTAACCCTAACCCTAACCCTTCTCTTACTCGCCCCCTTCCTCCCCTGACCTAACCCTAACCCTAACCCTTCTCTTACTCGCCCCCTTCCTCCCCTGGCCTAACCCTAACCCTAACCCTTCTCTTACTCGCCCCCTTCCTCCCCTGGCCTAACCCTAACCCTAACCCTTCTCTTACTCGCCCCCTTCCTCCCCTGGCCTAACCCTAACCCTAACCCTTCTCTTACTCGCCCCCTTCCTCCCCTGGCCTAACCCTAACCCTAACCCTTCTCTTACTCGCCCCCTTCCTCCCCTGGCCTAACCCTAACCCTAACCCTTCTCTTACTCGCCCCCTTCCTCCCCTGGCCTAACCCTAACCCTAACCCTTCTCTTACTCGCCCCCTTCCTCCCCTGGCCTAACCCTAACCCTAACCCTTCTCTTACTCGCCCCCTTCCTCCCCTGGCCTAACCCTAACCCTTCTCTTACTCGCCCCCTTCCTCCCCTGGCCTAACCCTAACCCTAACCCTTCTCTTACTCGCCCCCTTCCTCCCCTGGCCTAACCCTAACCCTTCTCTTACTCGCCCCCTTCCTCCCCTGACCTAACCCTAACCTTAACCCTTCTCTTACTCGCCCCCTTCCTCCCCTGGCCTAACCCTAACCCTTCTCTTACTCGCCCCCTTCCTCCCCTGGCCTAACCCTAACCCTAACCCTTCTCTTACTCGCCCCCTTCCTCCCCTGACCTAACCCTAACCCTAACCCTTCTCTTACTCGCCCCCTTCCTCCCCTGGCCAAACCCTAACCCTAACCCTTCTCTTACTCGCCCCCTTCCTCCCCTGGCCTAACCCTAACCCTAACCCTTCTCTTACTCGCCCCCTTCCTCCCCTGGCCTAACCCTAACCCTTCTCTTACTCGCCCCCTTCCTCCCCTGACCTAACCCTAACCCTAACCCTTCTCTTACTCGCCCCCTTCCTCCCCTGGCCTAACCCTAACCCTTCTCTTACTCGCCCCCTTCCTCCCCTGACCTAACCCTAACCCTTCTCTTACTCGCCCCCTTCCTCCCCTGGCCTAACCCTAACCCTAACCCTTCTCTTACTCGCCCCCTTCCTCCCCTGGCCTAACCCTAACCCTAACCCTTCTCTTACTCGCCCCCTTCCTCCCCTGGCCTAACCCTAACCCTAACCCTTCTCTTACTCGCCCCCTTCCTCCCCTGGCCTAACCCTAACCCTAACCCTTCTCTTACTCGCCCCCTTCCTCCCCTGGCCTAACCCTAACCCTAACCCTTCTATTACTCGCCCCCTTCCTCCCCTGGCCTAACCCTAACCCTAACCCTTCTCTTACTCGCCCCCTTCCTCCCCTGGCCTAACCCTAACCCTAACCCTTCTCTTACTCGCCCCCTTCCTCCCCTGACCTAACCCTAACCCTAACCCTTCTCTTACTCGCCCCCTTCCTCCCCTGGCCTAACCCTAACCCTAACCCTTCTCTTACTCGCCCCCTTCCTCCCCTGGCCTAACCCTAACCCTTCTCTTACTCGCCCCCTTCCTCCCCTGACCTAACCCTAACCCTAACCCTTCTCTTACTCGCCCCCTTCCTCCCCTGGCCTAACCCTAACCCTTCTCTTACTCGCCCCCTTCCTCCCCTGACCTAACCCTAACCCTAACCCTTCTCTTACTCGCCCCCTTCCTCCCCTGGCCTAACCCTAACCCTAACCCTTCTCTTACTCGCCCCCTTCCTCCCCTGGCCTAACCCTAACCCTAACCCTTCTCTTACTCGCCCCCTTCCTCCCCTGGCCTAACCCTAACCCTAACCCTTCTCTTACTCGCCCCCTTCCTCCCCTGGCCTAACCCTAACCCTAACCCTTCTCTTACTCGCCCCCTTCCTCCCCTGGCCTAACCCTAACCCTAACCCTTCTCTTACTCGCCCCCTTCCTCCCCTGGCCTAACCCTAACCCTAACCCTTCTCTTACTCGCCCCCTTCCTCCCCTGGCCTAACCCTAACCCTAACCCTTCTCTTACTCGCCCCCTTCCTCCCCTGGCCTAACC
Organism: Euprymna scolopes; assembly: GCF_053919585.1. Classification (NCBI taxonomy): domain Eukaryota; kingdom Metazoa; phylum Mollusca; class Cephalopoda; order Sepiida; family Sepiolidae; genus Euprymna; species Euprymna scolopes. The sequence goes on along the minus strand of NC_136527.1, from coordinate 14,030,796 downwards.
CTAACCCTAACCCTTCTCTTACTCGCCCCCTTCCTCCCCTGACCTAACCCTAACCCTAACCCTTCTCTTACTCGCCCCCTTCCTCCCCTGGCCTAACCCTAACCCTAACCCTTCTCTTACTCGCCCCCTTCCTCCCCTGGCCTAACCCTAACCCTAACCCTTCTCTTACTCGCCCCCTTCCTCCCCTGACCTAACCCTAACCCTAACCCTTCTCTTACGCCCCCTTCCTCCCCTGGCCTAACCCTAACCCTTCTCTTACTCGCCCCCTTCCTCCCCTGACCTAACCCTAACCCTTCTCTTACTCGCCCCCTTCCTCCCCTGGCCTAACCCTAACCCTAACCCTTCTCTTACTCGCCCCCTTCCTCCCCTGGCCTAACCCTAACCCTAACCCTTCTCTTACTCGCCCCCTTCCTCCCCTGGCCTAACCCTAACCCTAACCCTTCTCTTACTCGCCCCCTTCCTCCCCTGGCCTAACCCTAACCCTAACCCTTCTCTTACTCGCCCCCTTCCTCCCCTGGCCTAACCCTAACCCTAACCCTTCTCTTACTCGCCCCCTTCCTCCCCTGGCCTAACCCTAACCCTAACCCTTCTCTTACTCGCCCCCTTCCTCCCCTGGCCTAACCCTAACCCTAACCCTTCTCTTACTCGCCCCCTTCCTCCCCTGACCTAACCCTAACCCTAACCCTTCTCTTACTCGCCCCCTTCCTCCCCTGGCCTAACCCTAACCCTAACCCTTCTCTTACTCGCCCCCTTCCTCCCCTGGCCTAACCCTAACCCTAACCCTTCTCTTACTCGCCCCCTTCCTCCCCTGACCTAACCCTAACCCTAACCCTTCTCTTACTCGCCCCCTTCCTCCCCTGGCCTAACCCTAACCCTTCTCTTACTCGCCCCCTTCCTCCCCTGACCTAACCCTAACCCTTCTCTTACTCGCCCCCTTCCTCCCCTGGCCTAACCCTAACCCTAACCCTTCTCTTACTCGCCCCCTTCCTCCCCTGGCCTAACCCTAACCCTAACCCTTCTCTTACTCGCCCCCTTCCTCCCCTGGCCTAACCCTAACCCTAACCCTTCTCTTACTCGCCCCCTTCCTCCCCTGGCCTAACCCTAACCCTAACCCTTCTCTTACTCGCCCCCTTCCTCCCCTGGCCTAACCCTAACCCTAACCCTTCTCTTACTCGCCCCCTTCCTCCCCTGGCCTAACCCTAACCCTAACCCTTCTCTTACTCGCCCCCTTCCTCCCCTGGCCTAACCCTAACCCTAACCCTTCTCTTACTCGCCCCCTTCCTCCCCTGGCCTAACCCTAACCCTAACCCTTCTCTTACTCGCCCCCTTCCTCCCCTGACCTAACCCTAACCCTAACCCTTCTCTTACTCGCCCCCTTCCTCCCCTGGCCTAACCCTAACCCTAACCCTTCTCTTACTCGCCCCCTTCCTCCCCTGGCCTAACCCTAACCCTAACCCTTCTCTTACTCGCCCCCTTCCTCCCCTGACCTAACCCTAACCCTAACCCTTCTCTTACTCGCCCCCTTCCTCCCCTGGCCTAACCCTAACCCTTCTCTTACTCGCCCCCTTCCTCCCCTGACCTAACCCTAACCCTTCTCTTACTCGCCCCCTTCCTCCCCTGGCCTAACCCTAACCCTAACCCTTCTGTTACTCGCCCCCTTCCTCCCCTGGCCTAACCCTAACCCTAACCCTTCTCTTACTCGCCCCCTTCCTCCCCTGGCCTAACCCTAACCCTAACCCTTCTCTTACTCGCCCCCTTCCTCCCCTGGCCTAACCCTAACCCTAACCCTTCTCTTACTCGCCCCCTTCCTCCCCTGGCCTAACCCTAACCCTAACCCTTCTCTTACTCGCCCCCTTCCTCCCCTGGCCTAACCCTAACCCTAACCCTTCTCTTACTCGCCCCCTTCCTCCCCTGGCCTAACCCTAACCCTAACCCTTCTCTTACTCGCCCCCTTCCTCCCCTGGCCTAACCCTAACCCTTCTCTTACTCGCCCCCTTCCTCCCCTGACCTAACCCTAACCCTTCTCTTACTCGCCCCCTTCCTCCCCTGGCCTAACCCTAACCCTAACCCTTCTCTTACTCGCCCCCTTCCTCCCCTGGCCTAACCCTAACCCTAACCCTTCTCTTACTCGCCCCCTTCCTCCCCTGGCCTAACCCTAACCCTAACCCTTCTCTTACTCGCCCCCTTCCTCCCCTGGCCTAACCCTAACCCTAACCCTTCTCTTACTCGCCCCCTTCCTCCCCTGGCCTAACCCTAACCCTAACCCTTCTCTTACTCGCCCCCTTCCTCCCCTGGCCTAACCCTAACCCTAACCCTTCTCTTACTCGCCCCCTTCCTCCCCTGGCCTAACCCTAACCCTAACCCTTCTCTTACTCGCCCCCTTCCTCCCCTGGCCTAACCCTAACCCTAACCCTTCTCTTACTCGCCCCCTTCCTCCCCTGACCTAACCCTAACCCTAACCCTTCTCTTACTCGCCCCCTTCCTCCCCTGGCCTAACCCTAACCCTAACCCTTCTCTTACTCGCCCCCTTCCTCCCCTGGCCTAACCCTAACCCTAACCCTTCTCTTACTCGCCCCCTTCCTCCCCTGGCCTAACCCTAACCCTAACCCTTCTCTTACTCGCCCACTTCCTCCCCTGACCTAACCCTAACCCTAACCCTAACCCTAACCCTTCTCTTACTCGCCCCCTTCCTCCCCTGGCCTAACCCTAACCCTAACCCTTCTCTTACTCGCCCCCTTCCTCCCCTGGCCTAACCCTAACCCTAACCCTTCTCTTACTCGCCCCCTTCCTCCCCTGGCCTAACCCTAACCCTAACCCTTCTCTTACTCGCCCACTTCCTCCCCTGACCTAACCTTAACCCTAACCCTAACCCTAACCCTAACCCTTCTCTTACTCGCCCCCTTCCTCCCCTGGCCTAACCCTAGCCCTAACCCTTCTCTTACTCGCCCACTTCCTCCCCTGACCTAACCCTAACCCTAACCCTAACCCTAACCCTTCTCTTACTCGCCCCCTTCCTCCCCTGGCCTAACCCTAACCCTAGACAACTTCGTTTCGGCATACGTCAAGAACATCACCAATATGAAATCCCACAACACCAACGCTAGCCTGATCCCTGCCATCCGCTGCGCTCCGCCAGCGCTTGTGGAAAAGGCATGCTTCCAGTTCCGGACCTGTATCAAGGCGGTGATTAAGACCGAAGGCAAGTACATTGAATAGATGTCAGCTCTACTACATAATCAAGTTACCTGAATTGATTTTGTTTGGTTATATGTCGAGAACATCACCAACATGAAATCCCACAATACCAAAGCCAGTCTGATCGCCACCATCTCCTACCAGCGCTTGTGGAAAAGGCATGCTACCAGTTCCGGACCTGTATCGAGGCTGAAGGCGGCTCCATAATAAAGTTACTTGAATTGATTTTTTCAATAAAAGTTTTAAATTAAAGCTGTAGTGTTGTTTTCTTTAGGGCGACAATTTTATCGTCACAACGTGTAACTTGATCCTAAATCCAAGCCATTCAATAGATTTTGCTCAAAATTTGACTAAGAATTCTAGACATAAGGTTTAGTAAAATTATACATTGATACTAATCGTCGTAATCGGACATAAAAAGTAGTTCCAAACTGTTATGTCTTGGGACGAGTATTTTCCATAGCGTATAGCTACTAAAATATACGGTACAATCTCGTAGACACACCGGTTCCTGTTAGATCACCAAAGTTAAGCAATGTTTAGCCAGGTCACTACTAAAATGGCTGACCATTTGGGAATACCAGGTGCTGTGTGTGTTCTTCGCTTATCTCGGAATTCTTTCCAGTCATCCGGGCCTTTTTTTTTAATTTTTTTATTTTTTGCAACTGGAATCAGGCAGTTAAGGAGTAATGGCGTTGAAGATCACGCAACCCTTGTTTCGCAGTTACCCCCGCAGTCACCCCTACGGAGGGCATACATTGTTTCTCGAGACTGAACGGAGGAGAAGAGAAGAAGAAGAAGAAAAAGGAAGAAGATAAGAAAGAGGAGGGCGAGGGGATGGAGAGGAGGAGGAGGAGGAGGAGGAGGAGACGGCGAAGTACTAAAAGAATGGTGAGTGAACGAAATGGATTTACTATTAATCCCAATTCTATCGGCCAATCGATAATCATTTGTGACTATTCTGGCACCGTCTATTGGCGCCTGTCACGTCCTCTCCGTGTTTAACACGTTTATCACTGGTTGATTGAATCAAATCCATCTCCCGATTTCTATCTCGTATATACAATTAAGTGTGTCGGATTATTCACGCATCTAAAAAATCGATGTTTGATTCTAGCTAGCATTTTTTTTTCTTTTTAAAACTCCTTTCAGCGTCTTTTACTTCACCCTGAAATTTTTAATTATTTACCGTCTCTTTTGTCAGATTTTTCGCGCATCTGAAAAATCGATATTTGATTCTAACTAACAATTTATTCTCCTTTTATACTTTCATATGTCTAAGCCAGCCTGATCGCCACTATTCACCGAGTATTCGCCGAGCTCCCGCCAGCGCTTATGGAAAAGTTATTTTGGGGTAACGCGAGAAATTTATGGTTCCACCATGTACATATTTATATTATATTTGGACACACACACACATACTTCCTTCTTTGCATTGTGAGAGCCTTCTAACAGTTACCTTAAAATACTATAATTTTGTTATAATTATATATATATATATATATATATATATATATAATTATATTTAGACAAATATTATTGAATAGCACGGAATTATTCTGTTTTACAATTTTCTTTTTTATCTTCTCCAATCTCTGAATAGTTCTTTTTGTGTTTTTTAATTCCGTGCTATTCAATAATATTTGTCTAAATGAGAAAATGCTGCCTAAATATACACGATATATATATATATATATATATATATATATATATATATATATATATATATATATATATATATATCAGCCACTTTGATGAGTCGTAGACGATGAAACACGTGTCAGTGGATAATTATATTTTAAAAATAATATATATATATATATATATACCGCTCCCCATATGGGGGTACCAAATTGGTTAAAGGGAAAATTATTCCCAACTCGCATTTAGGTAAATATGCACTTTCGTAAATAATTGAATTCATTCAAAACGTATCGCAAAAACAAAAACAAATAACATATATATATATATATATATATATATATATATATATATATATATATATATATATATATATATATATATATATATATATATCAGATCTAATCTATTCCAGAATGTCCCAAATTTATTCATAGAAATTAAATTATCAATTACATCATTTCCATCTTTCCATATTTATGATCTGTTTTCCCTAACCCTAACCCAAACCCTAACCCTAACCTTAAAACGTGAATATACCTATCTAACAATCTCTCTCTCTCTCTCTCTCTCTCTCTCTTTCTCTCTCTCTCTCTATCTATCTATCTATCTATCTATCTATATATATATATATATGTGTGTGTGTGTGTGTGTGTGTGTGTGTGTGTGATGTATTTTTTTTTAACAATAAATACGGTATGTTAGCGTCCTCGCCTAAAAGATCGCATTACTTAGAATATCGCTCATATTTTTTTTAGACCTTGATAAATAATATATATATGTATATATATATATATATATATTCAGAATAGCGAAATACAATAAATCTACTGGTGTGCAAATCCAGTGATTATCGGTCTTATGTATAAACATCGAAAACCCATAAGTTAAGGAATATATATTTTACTATACTGTATTCTTTGTCTTGCATACAATAAAATTTCTGTATTTGAAATTTAACCTTTTCAAATCACAAATTTTAAATTCCTAAATTATATATATATATATATATATATATATATATATATATATATATATATATGAATGTGCTGCTGCTATCGCGCACAGAAATCACTTTTTCCATAGCTACCAACGTAATAGATGCACTGACACTAAAGCTGCTTTGGAACGCCAGCAACCAATGTAAAAGAGTATTAAAAAATGCAAGAGAGCTATATGCCCAGTCTGTTAAATCAAAGGTAGCTGATCAGCGGCTTGGTTCCCACCAGTTTTGGCAAATAACAAATAGGATCCTGAACAGAAGTGTGCGTTCTATCCCAACCATTATCAATGAACCAGAGGTCATCTCGTCAGCATCAGACAAGGTCAAACTATTGGCCAAGAATTTTGCAGCTAATTCTACCCTATGCGACGAAGGCAATCAACTTCCCATATTTCCTCCTATAACACAGAACACGCTAGGTAACATACAAATATCTGTGCATGAGGTCGCCAAGCTAATCAAGAACCTTGATTCCAGTAAACCAACTGATCCTGACGGCATCCCAATTATAGTGTTAAAAAAGCTTCAACCAGAACTTGCTCCCATACTTACGAAACTATTTAAGCGTTGCCTTAAAGAGAAGTGCTTTCCGACTCTCTGGAAAACCTTATCAGTATACCCTGTATTTAAGAATTCAGGTGATAAATCATCTCCCTCTCAGTACAGACCAATAAGTCTCCTGTGTGTCATGAGTAAGTTGCTGGAATCCATATTAAATAGAGAAATAGTTAACCACCTCAACAGAAATAACCTTCTTAGTGACACACAATATAGTTTCCATTCTGCAAGATCTACCGCAGATGTGCTTACAGTTATATCTCATAGGATTAGTGAATCTCTTGACAAAGGCTTCCTTTCTAGGGCAATTGCTCTTGACATATGAAAGGCCTTCGACAAGGTATGGCATAAGGGCCTACTTCACAAGATTTCCAGCTACGGTATAACTGGAAATGTTTTCTCAATCATTAAATCATTTCTCTCTGATAGGCTCATAAGAGTAGTGGTCGATGGACAAAAATCAGAGGCCTGCAGTATTAATGTTGGAGCCCCTCAAGGGTCCATCCTGGGCCCAACTCTCTTCCTGATCTACATCAATGATCTCTCTAAACACATACTTAAATCATTCGTTGACATCTATGCTGATGACACGACCATCTACGGCAACACATCAAAGGCTGTAAATGACAAAGTTCTCTCTGATTCTCTCTCCTCTGATCTCGAGCGAGTGGTTCAGTGAGGGAAGACGTGGCTGGTTACCTTTAATGCATCTAAAACCAAACTCCTATCTTTACATCATCAACGCTCTGATCCCCATCTGGCATCAATTGAAATGGATGGCTCTCGTCTAGGAAAAGCCCCATGTTTTGATAAGCTTCTGGGTTTGTCCTTTACTCCTGATCTGAAATGGAACACGTGCATCAAGTCTGTTGCCAAGGTCGCTGGAAAAATGGTGGGGTCCTTCTATCGCTCCAGAAGATATCTCACTACTGATGCAATTCTATATCTATATAAAAGCCAAGTACGTCAAAGGATGGAATACTGCTGCCATATCTGGGCAGGAGCTGCTAAAAACAGCCTATCCTGCCTTGACAGAGTACAAAATAGACTTTGTGACTTAGTGGAGGATGCCGTTTTCTCTTCCTTGAAATCTCTCTTCCACAGAGCCTATTTTTGTTTTATCGTTATTTCCATGGCAGGTGCTCGTCTGAACTCCAATCTCTGGTACCCCCCTCGCCAATCTTTTACGAAAAACATCCGTCTAGCTGAATCCACTGTGAAAAATTTTCCCCACTCTTTATCTGTGCCTTAATCAAAACGTAGATTCCATGAACAAAGCTTCTTTCTTAGAACTGCACGCCTGTGGAACTCTGTTCCGTCTGCCTGCTTCCCACCTGACTACAACCTGGATGTCTTCAAGTCCAACGTAAACAAATTCCTGATGAACCACCCCCTTAAGTAAACACTTCATTAAATCTCCACACTAACGTAATGTACTTGCAATAACCCTTATCCCTGAGTGGCTTCCGGGCCTTGATAAGTGGTGACCACCGTGTATATATATATATATATATATATATATATATATATATATATATAGTATTGGGAATCCCAGCTTAAATGCTATATAGGTTTTTTTTTAGAAATAGAAAGATATAAGCATATTTGATTTCCCATCAGAGAAAGTTAGATTTGAATGCACCGGAAATTAAGGAAATTATTTTGAGCAGCAGAAAAAGGAGATCGGAGATTTCGGATCTCCCGACAACGAGGGTCCGAGATATTAGGCTTGCCTTGAATAAAAGACTGAAGCTTAAAATCCCATCTTGTTGTTCATTGTCTGCAGTAGTACCACTCTCTAAAAGATAGCAGAGCAGCAGCGACCAGAAGGCATCACGTATGTTCACATTACATTGCACATACACATCTCGGAGACTTTCCAGGCAAAAGAAACTGTGTAAGATAAGAACATACACATATAACAGTCAACTGTACGTAAGAGCATACACATACACACCCACACCCATATATGTAAGAACATTGATAAAGCAAACGTAACAGAAACGTTTAGTTAGTAATAAATAAGTAAGCAATAATAACAAACACAAAAAACATCTTTAACACACACACACACATACACACACACAAACACACATATATATACACACATATATACAAACACACACACAACAATAATGGTTAATGGTTATATTTGTTTTATTTTACTTTAGTCGAAGTTCTCAGAAATCAAGGGGCCCACAACCTGGGGCTTACACTTGAACTCTATATGATAGATATTCGAATGATCCATTAAAGTTCTTTATCTCTCAAGCACTGAGTTAGTAAAGAAATTGAGAACAATTTTCCTCTCCCCAATTAACCATTTTTATACGTTGTATTATATCTTTTATTTTGGTTTCATGGTCTTACTGGATTCCAGGACAAGAATTTATCTAGTCTGGTGGAGTATCCAGTTTCGTGCTGTTACTTGAGGTAACATCACTTGGAGAAGGTGCACCATTCTCAGTAAAAGCTAATGTGGGCTAGCCATAGTGAGGAGATCTTATTTGGGCTGTGAATACGAAATGTGATTTTGAATATTTGGTCAGGGTTTACTTCTATGGAAAAAGTATCCTCATGCCAGATTGTTCTGACAAACCCCTGTACAGAGAGACCTTAGACACTCGAGGACAGTGTCTAGTAGGCATTCAAGTTCTATATATATATATATATATATATATATATATATATATATATATATAATTTAAAGGGGGTTAGAACAGTAGTCTAAGAGCAGAGTGTATTTTAATGTGATAGTAAAATTAGTAATTTAATTAAAATACAAGAAAAGAACAGTGCTCGTTGTAATGCAGATATATAATAAGCTCGATATGCAAATATCCTAGAGCTATTTTAATATTTATTAATGTGTATTGATAATTTAAAATTCAAATTAGAATTAAAAATTAAAAATCTGTTTCATAAGAAGGAACACAACAAAGTCAATAATTTGTACGATCGTTTCGGAAACGATGTTTTTATTGCGATAGACATTAAGCCATGGACAATAATTTTGACATATTTTTAAGTAAGACAGATGTATCTTTTAATTTTTAACAATTAAAAGATACATCTGCCTTACTTAAAAATTGCTAGGTTTATTTATGGTGTCTTTTACATATAAAAACCCCCACCAAATACCTTTGCTGATGAGGAGACTTTGTTTAAAAACAAACTATATGTCAAAATTATTGTCCGTGGCTTAATGCCTATTACAATAAAAACATCGTTTCCGAAACGATCGTACAAATTATTGGCTTTGTTGTTGTTCCTTCTTATGAAGCAGATTTAAAATTTTTAATTCTAATGTGAATTTTAAATTATCAATCACAATATATATATATATATATATATATATATATATATATATATATATATATATATATATATATATATATATAGGTTTGATAAAAATTCAATATGGCGTAATGGAAAAATATAAAGGTATCTACAGCTTCTCTTCCAATTTTCGTATTTTTACCATGTCAAATGACATTTCAATTCCTTCTGACGGATTGATTGTTGCTATTTCTTCTGATGAGTTAAGGGCATAATAGATTCACTGATTGATATAATAATTAAGTGATTGATTTTGCGCTATGAAACAGATACTGTCAAGAATTGTATAAGTCAACTTAATTAAAGGAATAAATTGTAAGATGGTCAACATCCTGGATTTTGGAATGTAACTTTTTGTCATTTATTCTCTATATTGCTCTGTAATTACATTGAGATTCTTAAATAAGGATTGATATATAATAAGATATATTTCTACAGATATATATATATACATATATATATATATATATATATATATATATATATATATATATATATATATATTAGTGATGGGACGATGCCAATATTTTTCCCGATTCCGATACAATTACCGATTCAGATTCTGATTCTTTATAGATCTCTAATTATTTAATTATAGAGTTGTTATTTTTCCTGATTCTCGTAAGAACATATTCAGATATTTTCCTAAATGCTAATATATATATATATATATATATATATATATATATATATATATATATATATTCATTCGCCCTTTGAACTCTTTTTCTGGGTCAACGGCCAACTAGCACCGTGTATATTTGTGTGTGTGTATATGTGTATTAAGGTGGAGAGGGCTCCCATAAGCCGTGGTGAAGGCAACCTTTCTAGGAGAAGCAAATCTCTGATTTTAAAAACCATAAAGCGGAAGACCAGTACCCGCATTAAGCTGGTCTGCAGTTTAATTTGTTGCTGGCTATCTTGCTCTTGCTTGTTGCTGGATCTCAACATTTTGAACCGAGAGAGAGACTTAGCTGTCGTACAAAGCTAAGACTCTGTAACATAACATTTGTATAGATACTCCCTCAGGCATTTGGGCTCATGGATTTTAAATGTCTGAGGGAGTGGCACTCGTCTGACAAGACGTTGCAATCATCATATATATATAACCTAAGGCCATGTCTTCGAAGTATTCCATGTATATGTTCGCCACCACTGGTGATAATGGCAAGCCCATAGCTAGCCCCTCCTCTTGTCGATATAGGTCAGTACCCATTCTGAAGTAGGTTGTTTCTATGCAGAATGACGGTATTCAAGAGCGAGTCAACACTCAGACGACACCTGGTACGAGTGAAGCCCCGCATGGAGGAGAACATGACCAAAAACTGCATATACTCCATCCCATGCAGTTGCATAAAGGTTTACAAGGGTGAAACATGCCGCCCCCTTAAAGTAAGGGTGGAAGAACACCGAAAAGCGGTAACTGAAGGGGAGACGGAAAAATCGGGTATAGCCAACCATGTCTGGATGGAGAAAGGGGGATCATCGCCCCCTATGGGATGAAGTAAAAATAATAAACAGAGAGACCCACTGGAAAGTGAGAAAACTTAAAGAAACAGCTCACATGCTCGGACATAACAACCTACTGAGCAAACCAAGCATAGAGCTGAATGCAATTTGGACACCTCTGATAGAGAGAGAAAACCTTGAATAACAACATAGGTTTAACATTAGTAAAAAAACAACTAAGAATTGTCCTAGTAACATATGGCCGACGTTGTATCAAAGTTTACAGTTACCCAAAGGTGCTGAGTTCAATCCTAAACGAAGGCAGTGAAAAAGTAACATTCAAAACAGAGCCTATGTCCCAGAGCCTAGCTGGAGTCCGAACACGGTACCCCTGTAGTAATAATTTGGTTCGAGACTCCTAACAAACGGTTCCCCAGTTCGATACAAAACACCTGATGAAGGCCGGAGGGCAAAACGGCCGAAACGTTGTGACGATAACAACCATGATGAGGAAGTCAGTCCGACAATCTCAATCAATGAAAACACCTCATCTCAAAAATACAGACAATTACTTAAATAACGTTTAATTGTGATTTTCCATGTCTCACTGACTTTAGCAAATAAGGTGTAAACCATTGTAACTATTTGCTAATATTTTCTCCTTTAAAGAGATGGTAGACATCGAAATCCTATAGGAAAAGGAGTTATAATATTTCAAATGTATTCTTTGTCTTGCATAGAATAATAAAAATCTTTCGAAATTTAAACTTTTCACGTTATAAATTTTTACATTCATTGTATGCCTAAAATTATATATATATATATATATATATATATATATATATATATATATATATATATATATGTATAAGGAATGAAAAAATATACCAACGGTGGTTGACGTTATGTTTAAAGAAAAAATAGAAAAAACGGAATGAAATTATTAAAAAATCAACGTTTCGTCCTTGTTTCAGAGGACATCTTCAGGATAATTGAAATAAAAATGTGATAAAAGAAAAAGTCAAAGATCGTGCGAAAAAAGACAGTTTTTTAAATCCAACCCATGTCGGGAAAGGACGAATATGCACACACACACACACACACACACACACACACACACACACACACACACACACACACACACACACATATATATATATATATATATAAACTGAATGTCTGTGTGTGTATGTATGTGTGTGTGTGTCTGGTCACGAATAGGCTCCTATATGGTTGACTATTTTAAAAAACTGATTACATATAATGATAGAAGATGTATCGAGACACAGGAATGGGTATATTTGATCTGGCAGAACAGTGGTTCATTAAAATTGTGGGGTCTGCGTTCACGCCTGGTCCACAAAGTATGGAAATAAAAAATTAAAAAAAAAACGTTTACAAGTGTTTTTGATATAGATGTACATAAGAATACTTTGATAAGTATGTTTTAACTTTAATAGGGATGGTATAATAAAATTGTGGGGTCTGCGTTCGTTCCTGGCTTCCATAGAATGGAAATATGCGCAAACTTTAATAAAGACTTTTCATACCTATCTGCGTAAGTATACTTTGATAATTATGTTTCAGTTTGAAGAAATATAGTATAATAAAATTATGGGGTGTTCGTTCGCGCCTTACCTCCATAGAATAGAAATATGTCACAAAGTTTAACAAGTTTTTTTTAATATAGAACCACAGAATATTGTGATAAGTGTTTCAGTATGAACAGGTATGGTATAATAAATTATAGGGTTTATCTATTTTATTTTTACTTTAATCATATTTTGCTTTGGTTTTGATACCCCCGAATTTGAAGCTATCTCTTTACAACCTTCCTTTTCATAACCTATCATACTTTCATAAATCAGAGTCCATTTTCTGTAGGCTGTTTTTGAACCCAGTCAACGACGGGTACTTTTCCTAGTATATATATAATTACAGGCTCCTTCAGTCTTGACAGACTATGGATACTCACGTAGGGGTGCCTGCGCGTGAAATTTTTGTAGCAAGAGGTGCGCAATCTCCAACCTCTCCTAGGTCGACATTGTTAAATACCAGTGAAGTGGATATACATGACGACTGGAAACAAATGCCGAGATAAGCGGAGATCACATACAGCGCCTAGAATTCCCAAATGGTCACCCATCTTTTACTAACCAGGCTCAAAGTTGCTTACCTTCGGTTATCTGGCGAGAACCGGTGTGTCAACGCGATTATGCCGTATGTATATATATATATATATATATATATATATATATATATATATATATATATATATACAAAAGTGAACGTGTCTGTCTGTCTGTCTGTCTGTGTACATTTCCCTACGCAATAACTCTGTCAATTTTTAGTCTATAGACTCGAAATTTGAAATACCGGGTACTGAGATTTGGGAAAATCGATGTGACGGGTGTCAGCCAGAAATTTGGCTGTTAAGGGGTTAAATTTCAACGATTTGACCTTTAAGAACTCTACCAAACTCCTCCGACAATTTTGGGTCTAGACACTTGAAATGTTAGATATAGGTTCCTTGAACCTGGATCTAACTTAATAAAGTGATTTGAGCCCGAAACTATACATTTTAAGGGGTCATAATAGGGGTCAAAGTTTTAAAAAATTAACCATTTTTTTTTGTTTTTTTGCACAGCATACACCTCCAAACACCCGAGCAACGCCGGGCACCCCTGCTAGTATATATATATAATTAGTTGGAAAAAAGGATTTCACCATAGTGGTCTATTACAAGGAAACATCCGAAAATAAGAGCATATTATTTATATTCATATTCAAAGAAAGTTTAGATGAGATAAATCATCGGTACCGTCGGTTTCAAACTTGATAATTGGTGACCGTTTTAGATACCCATATCAAGCTCTCTTCATCCGATGCCCATCTCTTCCCCTTTCTCTCTCCTTATAGTTATAAGTAAAAATTAAAAATCGGTGTTATAAGGAAGAACAAATAAAATCAATAAATTGTACGATCGTTTCGGAAACGATGTTTTTATTGTGATAGATATTGAGTCTTGGACAATGATTTTATCATATATTTTTTTGAAACAAAGTCTCTTCATAAGCAAAAATATCGGGTGTTTTTTTTTTCTAAAAGACATCAAAAATAAACCTAGCATTTTTTAAAAGTAAAGCAGATGTATCTGGAAAATATTTAAAATATGAAGGAAAATATTTAAAATATAAAGGAAAATAGTTACTTTTTTGATGTCGATAAACAAAATAAGATAAAATTAAAATAAAATAAAAATAAAAATAAAAGAAAATCGGGTTGAAAGGTAAGGTTCAGAGAGTGTAAATTTTAAAATATTTTTAACAAAAATATAAATACTTTTTAATGGTTCGCCTTCTAAAAGTCGTACTATCATCGTCAATGCATTCATAAGCAAAAATATCGGGTGTTTTTTTTTTCTAAAAGACATCAAAAATAAACCTAGCATTTTTTTAAAGTAAGGCAGATGTATCTGGAAAATATTTAAAATATAAAGAAAAACAGATACTTATTTTGATGTTGATAAACAAAATAAGATAAAATTAAAATAAAATAAAAATAAAATAAAAATAAAATAAAATAAAATAAAATCGGGTTGAAAGGTAAAGTTTTGAAAGTGTAGATTTTAAAATATTTTTAACAAAAATATAAATACTTTTTAATGGTTCGCCTTCTAAAAGTCGTACTATCATCGTCAATGCATTCATTGGGATGGTAAATGTAGACTATTAATGTTTGAAAATGTTGACATATACAAACTTTCAAAGGAATAATATTAACAGTTAAAATCGTTAGTGACGTTAAATTTAAAACCAGCTGAAATATTTCAATTACAAAGGGAGATAATTTTATTCAAACAGAAAAATAAAGGATTTAACCGTTAAAAGGGAGATAACCGATAATTAGTTAATAGTTGAATTTTTTTATAATAAACTAGCGGGGGTACCCGGCGTTGCCCGAGTGTTTGTTTCCGGGACGGGGGGGGGGAGTTTTAAAAAATGTTATGGTAGGTAAGTAGGAAGGATCAAACCCGGAGTCATGAGTAAAAGTAGGAAAATAAAGTGTGAAAAAAAAAAAAAAAAAAAAAAAACATCTGCAACGTTAACAGTTCGGCCACCAAGAAAAGTCCATTCCAGTTGTTTAGGAAAAAAAAAAAAAAAAAAACGACTACGGTAGGTCGGCGCGAACGTGAAAATATAATGTAAATTGTCCAGCACGCTAACCACTACGCCACAGAGCACTGCAGCTTAGTTTAGTGATTTTAAATAACTTCACATGAAAGAACTACGAAGCCAAACCGGTGTTCTCTTCTCAACTGTTCCTTGTGAACGATCCCCAAACGGTGTTAAATGGTGGCAGGGGGAGGAGGAATTTATTAGAGAGAAAATATTTTACCACTTCCATTGATCTTAACCGATTTTGGCCGTGACTTCTCAGCAGAAAAAGTATAGAAATCTAAGATTATCGAGGAATTTGAGAAATAATAAGCCTATAACACACCTGAGATATTGTTCTGCCGTTTGTGCATATTATATTTGCATGAAATATCTTGATTTTTAATCCTATTAATGTCAAAATCAGACGGGAAAAAATGAGTTCATTTTATTTATATAGACTAGCGGGGGTACCCGGCGTTGCCCGAGTGTTTGTTTCCGGGACGGGGGGAGGGGAGTTTTTAAAAATGTTATGGTAGGTAAGTAGGAAGGATCAAACCCGGAGTCATGAGTAAAAGTAGGAAAATAAAGTGTGAAAAAAACAAAAAACAAAAAAAACAAAAAAAACATCTGCAACGTTAACAGTTCGGCCACCAAGAAAAGTCCATTCCAGTTGTTTAGGAAAAAAAAACAAAAACGGTAGGTCGGCGCGAATGTGAAAATATAATGTGAATTGTCCAGCACGCTAACCACTACGCCACAGAGCACTGCAGCTTAGTTTAGTGATTTTAAATAACTTCACATGAAAGAACTACGAAGCCAAACCGGTGTTCTCTTCTCAACTGTTCCTTGTGAACGATCCCGAAACGGTGTTAAATGGTGGCAGGGGGAGGAGGAATTTATTAGAGAGAAAATATTTTACCACTTCCATTGATCTTAACCGATTTTGGCCGTGACTTCTCAGCAGAAAAAGTATAGAAATCTAAGATTATCGAGGAATTTGAGAAATAATAAGCCTATAACACACCTGAGATATTGTTCTGCCGTTTGTGCATATTATATTTGCATGAAATATCTTGATTTTTAATCCTATTAATGTCAAAATCAGACGGGAAAAAATGAGTTCATTTTATTTATATAGAAGAGAATAGAAGAAGAGAAGAGATGAAGTGATTACAAACTAAAAACATATAAAAAACCCAAAAAGAACACTAATTTTGAAAATGATTTGCTTAACATTATCAAAAATATTAAATTAAAAAAACAACAAAAAATATTTCACACCAACCCTTAAAAAGATAAAATGATTTTCGAAATTCAATAAACTGATAGTCCCGTCAGATAAAACAAGAAATTTTTATACCATGGATTATATACAATATAAAACTTTAACATATAAGGAATTTAATAAAAACTATAAAACAACAAATAAGTCAGCATTAAATAGAATAAATAAGGAAACAAAAACTATTTTAACTAAACTTTTTTTTTTACACAGTGATCACCATTTATCAAGGTCAGAAAGCCACTCAGGGATAAGGGTTATTGCAAGTACATTACGTCATTAGTGTGGAGATTTGATGAAGTGTTTACTTAAGGGGGCGGTTCATTAGGAATTTGTTAATGTTGGACTTGAACACATCCAATTTGTAGTCAGGTGGGAAGCAGGCAGACGGAACAAAGTTCCACAGGCGTGCAGTTCTAAGAAAGAAGCTTTGTTCATGGAATCCATGTTTTGATTTAGGCACAGATATAGAGTGGGGGAAGTTTTTCACAGTGGATTCAGCTAGACGGATGTTTTTCGTGAAAGATTGGCGAGGGGGTGACCAGAGATTGGAGTTCAGACGAGCAATTGCCATGGAAATAACGATAAAACAAGGATAGGCTCGCAATGTCTCTTCTGTGGGAGAGAGGTTGCAGGGTAGAGAAAAGGGCATCCCTCATTTAGCCACGAAGTCTATTTTGTACTCTGTCAAGGCAGGATAGGCTGTTTTTAGCAGCTCCTGCCCAGATATGGCAACAGTATTCCATCCTAGGACGTACTTGGCTTTTATATAGATCTTTAAAGGATTACAAATAGGACTTTAATATAAACCCTACAATTAGACTCAGTTCGTAAACATATACTAGATAGAATAATAGCAATCTTCCACCCAGATAATTGATTGGTTTTCGAACATTCAAAATAAAAATAATCTTAAATTTCTTTCTTTTGACATCGAATCCTATTACCAATCGATATGACCAATCCTATTAAATAAGTTAGTTTCTTAGATGTCACCTAAAATCTGATATCTTAAGTTTTGCAGATTTCGTATATCTATATAATTATAAATCTCAAATGACCTCGTAACGAGTGATGTAACCCACTTTCTGGTTTACGACACCCGGTTGCGCATGCGCGCATAAACATTAACCCATAACCACGTAAACAAATAAACACAAATCGCTTCTTTTTCAGATTTTGACCTGCGCAGTGAAATATTAACGTTATTATTTTGAAATTATTATTTAACATGGGAAGAGTGGGGGTGTTTAGCAACTATTCTTTATTACAACTATACTGTAGCTATTTTCTTACAACTAAACAACTTTAACCCGTTGACAAACATAAGAACAATTATAATAAAGCAAAGACTACTACTACTACTACTACTACTACTACTACTACTACTACTACTACTACTACTCTCTATCCGACCTTTTTTCTTCCTTTCTTCCTTCTTTTTTTATTTTTTGTTCACATTTCTAGATACAAAATAGTTGTGTGAGAACGGTGAATTTGTTGACACATTTACTAATCTGTTTCAATATTAGTTTTATTTTATTTTATTTATTTAGGTTTTATTTTTTTGCTTCAGGTTTTATTAATTATTTTTTTTTATTTTAGATTTTAAGTTTCTATAACTTGGTTGAAGGATTCAATATAGGTTCATGTGCGTTTTTGCTGCTAATGACTTTCGTCGGTGTTCGATTCGTAGGAAAATCATGTTTAATTTTCGATTTTTGAGCGATTATTCGGAAAAATAGGTAACTTTACACGAGCAGGGAAGATTTTTTTTTTTAATGTTTGAGTGATCCGTCCGTGATTTTTCATTTTAATATTCTTTCAAAAAAACAAAAAAAAACAAAAAGCAAAAAAAACAAAAAACAAAAACCTATTTTCTTTACGTCACAAGTGTCACGCTAATACATGAATTCCATAGCTAATATAACATACTGACCCAATGGGTCACAGGTAGTCTAGTATTATTATAGAGTTAATGTTCTATTGATTTCTATATATTATAAAGTTGCGATTTTCAAAATAAAATATATATTTATGTAACTTGGGTTCATCAGCTTGAATCGAAACCGAATCCCAACCCTATGAATATTACGAACTTTTGAATCTCACTAAATTATTGGATATTGCTGAGTATTCTTTTTCATAATATATGAATAATAATATATATAAATATAAATTTATTTTCTTTCTTTTTTTCTCGGCTGTTTTCAAAAATTGAGCTACCCAGCAAAAATAGATATTTATCTATACTTACATTTTGCAAAGTTTTTTCGTCTGAAGAGAAGAGCTTATCTTTGAAACACCATGGAATAAGGAACCTTTCATCTTTATTTCGTATTCCTTGTTTTAAATAAAATATCGTAAATTCAATTCTACAACATCTTGACGTTTTCTACTTATATATATATATATATATATATATATATATATATATATATATATATATATATAAATTTATAAAATATATATGGCGATTAAGCTACACTGAATATTCTGCGTTTCATCCACTATAGGATGCGTCAGGCTTCTGTGCGAATTTTGTGGTTGCTTCTTGTTTTTATATTGTTGAGGATTTCTAGTTAGCCAATCAGCTTTCTAGTATCCACCGCGCCCCCTCCTATCAGCCAATGGGCATGCATTTTATCGAACAAAGGATCTGTTTTAGAACTAGGTTAGTGGTTTAAGGTAGATCTTTTCCTCCTTCTTTTATATATATATATATATATATATATATATAAATATATCTATGTGTACACACATACATGCACATATATATACATATATATACATATATGTGTGATCGTTTATGTATGTTCATGTTTATTTAATTTATTTATTTGTTTGTTTTCTATTGTTATTGTTAATTTTAAAGCTATTTTGTATCGCTATCCTAGAGAAAGTTTTATTTTGTGAACACAGTTGTTTGCTATTTCTCGTCTACAATTTAATAGATTTTGAGGTTCTTTAAAGTACAGGATAGCAAATTTTTCATGGAGGCGTAATTTACATGGGTCGTCTTAATGTCTGCACGTGGTAGCTTGTCTCATTATTTTCCATTCGACTACCGGCGAATGTCCGCTTTCTTTGAGTTCCCAGTATTTATTCGCTAGTGTTGTTTTTATACGGTGTTTTTTTTTATTTTTGAATGTACTTTTGTGGTCATAGTATCGGGTTTTGAAATCTAAGGAAGTCATGCCTATGTAATATTTCTTGTTATTCGGGTTTTCTTTCGCAAATATTGTTGCTTGATAAACTACACTTTTTGTTAGACATTTATTTTGGACTGGGCAAAGTGTGCGGTGTCTACAATTGCATTTATCTTGTTCGTTATTAGTATTTTTATTTATGGTATGGTTGTTCTTGTCCGGGGTTTGTTTGTTATTATTATTATTATTATTATTATTATTATTATTATTATTATTATTATTATTTCTGCTAGTGTTGGTTTTATTTCTGTCATGGTGTTTACTTTTTTTATTGTTTATTTTGTTGTTGTTTACATTGTTTTCATTTAGTATTTTGTTATTATGTGCTTTAATTATCATCTCTAAATTTTCGCAACAACTGTAAGATAACTTCAAGGTATTTTTATTGAAGATTTTGTGTAAGGGGTTAGTTGCGGGAAAGTGTTTTTTAATAAGATCTAGAAATTTCTTGCCAAGTTTTGTTTTTAACATTTGATTGTATTGGGCCGTATACCAAATTATAGTTCTTTATCTTCTATTTTTAATTTTATTATAGTCGTTGGTGTTTTGTTGCTTATATTTGATATCGATATTTTTGTATCCACTATTTTTTAGGGCTGTTTCGTAGATATTGGTTGACCTGTTAAATGCATTTTCACCCTAGCTTAATCGCCATATATATTTTATAAATTACTAACTAGCTCTACCTACGCATTGAGCACTTTTGAAGTAAATACTTAAAGTTTACGCATAAATCTATACTTTCGTATATTAAATTTATGTGAGTAAATGAAGTATATATATATATATATATATATATATATATATATATATATATATATATATATATAATTTGAGGTTGCTATTTTCCAAAGGTAGGGTAACCAGTGAAATATAACGAGGTTCATACAAGAGTGCTCATCAGTACGGAAGTAGAGCAGGTTACATTTGTCTTTACATAAGCAGCAGTTTTTTGCTACACAGTCATGAGCATGTTTCGGTCTAAATTTAGAATTCCGTTTTCGAAAATAAGGGTTGTTGCCTCATGAGGTTTCTAGTTATTAAATACTGATAGACCGAAACATGCTCATGACTGTGTAGCAACAAACTACCGCTTATGTAAATACATATATATATATATATATATATATATATATATATATATATATATATATATGCGTGTGTGTATGTGTGTGTGTGTGTGTGTGTGTGTGTGTGTGTTAATCATTTACTTGATGCGTCTCGGTTTGTATATTCAAACAAGTAAAATATTTGTTTATTTTCATAATATTGCATTGTAATTTGGCTTTCAAGCGCATCTGACGCGGATTTTATTCTATTCAAGTTAAATCAACGCTTCTATAATGGAACTATGACGTTTTCTTTCAAAACTATTTTTTCTCGACTATTTTCAAAAATAGAGCTAACCGGCAAAAATAAATATTTATCAAAGTATCGATACTTTTGCTAACTGTTTTCCTCTGAAGAGAAGCATCTATCTTTGAAACTCCATGGAATAAGGAACTTTTTTTATTTTTATTCCGTATTCCTAATATTGAGAGACTAGTAATAGATGCAACAATATTCCATTCCACGTTGCCTGCGAATATTGAAAAGCAGAGTTGGAACGATGAGCTCTCGGCTAGGATGTTATTTGTCGTGGCAATCGAGAGAAGTTTTTTTTGTAGTTGTTATAGTGGTATTAAGCATCAAAAAGCAGAAACGTATTTTTTCACTTTTTTTTTTTTGAAAAAAGATGGCGGTAATTAATCATCACAAATTAAAGATCAAATCAAGCCTAAGAATTATGATTTATTGACGTATTGATTTCATCTTTAACCGATACACATAATGAAACAAACCTCTTCATCAGTCAACTCATTCATTGACGTGTTGATTTCATCTTTAACCGATACACATAATGAAACAAACATATATATATGTTTTATACATATATGTTTTATACAGTGCTAGGTCGAACTATCATCTCAATATCATTGAGGCGTTAGTTATTAACAACTCTCGACCTAGCCTGTGTAGACAAAAGATTCTGAAACATCAGTTGGAGATATTCATTGATTTAAAACCACCTGAACAGTGAGAATTTTTTTTTTTTTCACTGTTCTTCCAACTGAAACC
>NC_136527.1:13991342-14001342 GCF_053919585.1 Euprymna scolopes | reverse complement strand
TAATGATATTTATTTCCGGGTACTTTCCCTGAATAAAACGTAATCGTGCTTCTTATCTTAGATACAGAATTCCCATACCTCCACCCAAAAAGTCTTTATTTTTCAGATTCAGTTTCTAGTTAATGTCCCTAACCCTAACCCTAACCCTAACCCGAATTGTTTTGTATTCGATAGCAAAACATGATGGTAACCCCCTCCCCTCCAAGTTTTTAATGCCAAAAGATTCCCTAATCTGATGACCTGTTTCTGCAGACAGTTTTACTTTGGAATTCCTTTGCTGCTGCTTGTCCCCCTTATGAATCTGGCTTCTATCACAGTAACTTTATGCTTCAGTTGCCTTGTTTGGGGGGGGGGTTAGGGTTAGGGTTAGGGTTAGGGTTGTTTGGGAGGTGAACGGAAGTTTCAGAAAAACATTTTTTCTTTTTTAATCTGGAAAATTCCTGCAATAGTGTGAGATATTTTTGTTTTTTACTTTCAGCTACAAATTCCATGACTTTCAATGTCAAGGTCAATAACTACTAGCACCATTTGCATATTTTGGTTGTAAGTGCATACCTGTTACAAATTATTGCACCCAGGTGCACCTGCAGGCATGCACTGCTTGCGTCTCAACAGTCTAAATTACGTGGACCTGAGTTTTCAATTTCAACAGGATTTAGCGTTTCTTTTTTTTTTCTTTATTCAGGAATAGTTAATTTTTGCTTAATTAGAAAATTTCTTTGTTTTGAAATCCATTTTTTATATAAAATTTTAAAAGCGATAATTTTCCTTCCTATGACAGTTGTCTCTGAAAACTGAAACTTAATTTTCCATCATGTCTGCTTTCCCAACTGTACTGACATGCAGAAGTTCAAGTGTAATGTGAACAAACATCTTGCTACTCATCTCACTTTCTATCATTGTACATATATCATACGTAGCTTTATTTTAGATATATAGCGTTTCCTTTTTTTTCAGTTTCTCCCTGTTAGCATGCTGTATTTTAAACGTATTTGGAAGGTTTGGGCTCATACCGCTTTTTATAAATAAAATAAATCTGTTCCCCCCCCCGACTTCAACATGGATGTCTTCAAGTCCAACATAAACAAATTCCTGATGAACCGCCCCCTTAAGTAAGACACTTTATCAAATCTCCAATACTAATGATTACTACGATACTATCCCATTGATTATTGTACACGCAATAAGCCTTATCCCCGAGAGGCTTCTGGGCCTTGATAAGTGGTGACATCCAAGTTGTAGTCAGGTGGGAAACAGACAAACGGAACAGAGTTCCACAGGCGTGCACTTCTAAGAAAGAAGCTTTGTTCATGGAATCTACGTTTTGATTTAGGCACAGATAAAGAGTGGGGAAAATTATTGACAGTGGATTCAGCTAGACGGGTGTTTATCGTGAAAGATTGGCGAGGGGGGGACCAGAGATTGGAGCTCAGACGAGCACTTGCCATGGAAATAACGATAAAACAGAGACAAGCTCGCAACGTTTCTTCTAAGGAGAGAGTTTCAGGGAAGAGAAAAGGGCATCCCTTACTAAGCCACGAAGTCTATTTTGTACTCTGTCAAGGCAGGATAGGCTGTTTATAGCAGCTCCTGTCCAGTAAAGATACAGGATACTCTCAGGTCTGAGTAAGCTTTTAACACGGTAAAGAGAGCCGACCTTCCTTGCAACAACTTACTTCAATGTATTTGTTCAAATTCATGTTGCCTGTGAATATTAACCCTAGGAACTTGAGGGAATTACTGAGTGACCGAGGATTGATTCTTACATGACAAAGAGTTGTGTGGGTTCTTTTGAGTGTTTCGAATATAGAACCATATATCTGTTTGAGTCCTTACAGATATGTTAAAAATATTAAACCGGGTGAAGGAGTGTAGGTTAGTTTAGTCTATTTTGTACTCCGGATGGGATATTTTTGTCGTGGCAATTGGTGGGTGTGAAGTTTTTATTTTTTATTTATTTATTTTTTTTTATAGTTTTATTAACGTATTTTTTTTTCATTTAAAAAAAAATAGATTGCGGTAATTTATCATCAACAAATGAAAATTCAGATCAAGTCTGAGAATTTTGACAGTTTTTATGATTTACTTGCGTATTAATTTCATCTTTATCCGACACACATAATGAAAAAAAAATCTTCATCAATCAACTCATTCATTAGATGTCAGGTGATCTTTTCTGATTACGACATTATATATATATTGGTTGTTTTTTTTTTTACGGCATATCAACCCTTTTTGGGTTATTTAATGCTGAATCCAGTTATTTTGAAGAAAAAGATTTTTAGTAGAATATTATTTTTGTTCAAATCAGTTTCTGTTAAACCCGTAGTTGGGACTCTATAGGTACTACGACTCCGACTCAGAGTAGACCTGCGAGCAATGGCAATTAAGGCGTGGCACCACACTTGTTACAAGAAAGGATGCCCCCTTTTCTTGTAAATAAGAAAAACATTAGATAAGTGGAAAATGAGATTAGGATAGACCGAGATTGGAACCGTGTAAGCTAGGTTCAGGATAGATTCGGAGTTGGAATGTGGGAATTTGGCTTTTGTTTTGGAAATAGAGATATTGTAAAAAGAATTTAATTGTGGATTCTTTTATGCGAACTGAATTAAAAAGGTCAGCTAAGAAAAAGAACAATACAATTTAAAAACATATTGAAAAATAAGTTAGGTTGAAAAATAGGTTAGTGAGAATTCTTTGATGCAGAAGTGTGTTTGGAGAATGTGCCGAGCCACGTATGTTTAAGCCACGTGAGTCGATCACGTTTTGAAACCACACATCTGAGGTCATAGCAAAAATGAATTCTCAATATAGGAGCCGAAGATGTATCTTCCCCTCATTATTGTTATATATATGTCCGCCGTCTCTCTCCAACGTCCTCTATGCAACGCACTGTCTAAAGCCTAAAAGCTGGGGCCTCACCATTGAATGTAGTTTAAGGCCATATCCAATACCATTTTTTTTTACAAGGAGGTCACCACTTATCAAGGCCCGGAAGCCTCTCAGGGATAGGCGTTATTGCATGTACAGTACGTTGTACGTTAGTGTTGAGATTTAATAAAGTGTCTACTAAAGGGGGCGGTTCATCAGGAATTTGTTTACGTTGGATTTGAAGACATCCAAGTTGTAGTCAGGTGGGAAACAGGCAGACGGAACAGAGCTCTACTGGCGTGCTGTTCTAAGAAAGAAGCTGTGTTCATGGAATCCACGTTTTGATTTAGGCACAGATAGAGAGTGGGGAAAATTTTTGACAGTGGCTTCAGCTAGACGGATGTTTTTCGTAAAAGATTGGCGAGGGGGGATCAGACGAGCACTTGCCATGGAAATAACGATAAAACAAAGATAGGCTTGCAACGTCTCTTCTGTGGGAGAGAGGTTGCAGCGAAGAGAAAGGCGCATCCCCCACTAAGCCACGAAGTCTATTTTGTACTCTGTCAAGGCAGGATAGGCTGTTTTTAGCAGCTCCTGCCCAGATATGGCAGCAGTATTCCATCCTTGGACGTACTTGGCTTTTATATAGATAGAGAATTGCATCATTAGTGAGATATCTTCTGGAGCGGTAGAAGGAACCCACCATCTTTCCAGCGACCCTGGCAACAGCCTTGATGTACGTGTTCCATTTCATATCAGGAGTAAAGGTCAAGCCCAGAAGCTTGTCAAAACATTGCGTTTCTCCTACGCTAGAGCCGCTTGTCTCTCCTGAGGCTAGGTAAGAGGAAACCTAGCAAAGAAAACCCAAAAGCAGCAAAGCTGAAGCTAGCCTGCCAGGACACTATAAGGAATATTTTATATGGAAAATTCTTATATAATATAATGTTTAAAGTTGTTCAAATGGTAACGAAACAATTGGAACACATAAGGAAATACACAATATAATGTTCTTATTTTATATTTTATTGTTTTTTTTCATATATATATATTTAGTGGAAATGGTAATTAATAAAAACTGAAGAAAGTGCTCAATACTGTTGAAGAGCAAATGTGCGTTTTATTTTTTATTACCGTATCTTTCTGTTAAGTTACATTATTGTTTCAGCTACCCGGCCGTTTTTTGGCCGTCTGTAGCTTCCTCAGACTTTTACAGAAATGTTCGTTATTATGGGATGAAAGAGTGAATGAGGTCAGGGGAGGGGTGCGAGAAGGGCGGAAAAAAGAGGAAGGGAATAGGGGGAAAGGTGGGAGGGGGTGCTTGGTATGTCGGTAATGTTTTAGTTTTGGAGTTTAAGGAACTTGTGGGGGAAGGTCTGGGAAGTTACTTTCTGGTGTGGCTAGGGGCATAGGGATACATGGAGGGGGAAGGGGAATATGTGGGGGTAGGAGGAGGGGGTTACTTTAAAATTCGAGTCTTAATGTTAATGTTTTGGCATCTCTTTGGTGAAATGATTTCTTGATGAGTATGTCTTGACCTGTTGGGTGTTCGCTTATGTTCTGAGGCGCGGGGGGGGAGGGGAGCTATGATTCGGTTTATTTATTTAATTTTTATTTTGTTGTTAATTGTTTGGAGAGGGTTAGCTAGCGGCCGCAGGCGCGAGCACACATATGCGCACATACACACATATATACTTAAAGAAACGTTCATATGTACATATACATCCCCGCCCTGGCGCGCAAATATATGCACATATGTGCGCCTGCATGCATAGACACCCGCGTTGCTCCCGCTTACGTCAAATTTCCGTTAAGGTGCTAAATTTGGGTACGTGTGCGCAAGCATGGATGTGCTCATACGCAGGTACATACACACATCACCGCCCCCACCCTCAAGGAGGCGTATACACGGGCCCATATACGCATATTGATTCAGGCATACCTGCACCCCCACGCATACATGCAAGTGCATGTGCACATACAGATACCAATACTCGTGAACACATACATCGACATATATACACGCTCTCACACACGTATGTGGACAGTAGGAAGCGGGCACATATACTCTCACATCCACACACGCATACATAGGTACGTGCACACATACATCGGTACCCCATGTACACACGGATGTACACGTGGACGTACACGTGCGTGCATACACACATATACACATCCAGTTATACAGACAGTTTTTTTGTTATAGACATATTCGTCTACATAGATTTAAATCTAAGTTCATTTGTGGGTACATAGGCGCAATAAGTTCGATCGATGTAGACATGATTATATATAGACATGATTATACATAGATATGATTATACATAGATATGATTATACATAGATAGGTTATACAAAGACATGATTATACATAGATATGATTATACATAGATATGATTATACATAGATATGATTATACATAGACATGATTATACATAGATATGATTATACATAGATATGATTATACATAGATATGATTATACATAGACATGATTATACATAGACATGATTATACATAGACATGATTATACATAGATATGATTATACATAGACATGATTATACATAGACATGATTATACATAGATATGATTATACATAGACATGATCATACATAGATATGATAATACATAGATATGATTATACATAGACATGATTATACATAGACATGATTATACATAGATATGATTATACATAGACATGATTATACATAGATATTATACATAGATATGATTATAGATAGAAATGATTATACATAGACATGATTATACATAGATATGATTATACATAGACATGATTATACATAGACATGATTATACATAGATATGATTATACATAGACATGATTATACATAGATATGATTATACATAGATATGATTATACATAGACATGATTATACATAGACATGATTATACATAGATATGATTATACAAAGACATGATTATACATAGATATGATTATACATAGACATGATTATAGATAGAAATGATTATACATAGACATGATTATACATAGACATGATTATACATAGACATGATTATACATAGATATGATTATACATAGATATGATTATACATAGACATGATTATACATAGACATGATTATACATAGATATGATTATACAAAGACATGATTATACATAGACATGATTATACATAGACATGATTATACATAGATATGATTATACATAGACATGATTATACATAGATATGATTATACATAGATATGATTATACATAGATATGATTATACATAGATATGATTATAGATAGAAATGATTATACATAGACATGATTATACATAGATATGATTATACATAGACATGATTATACATAGACATGATTATACATAGATATGATTATACATAGATATGATTATACATAGATATGATTATACATAGACATGATTATGCATAGATATGATTATACATAGATATGATTATACAAAGACATGATTATACATAGATATGATTATACATAGATATGATTATACATAGACATGATTATACATAGATATGATTATACATAGATATGATTATACATAGACATGATTATACATAGACATGATTATACATAGATATGATTATACAAAGACATGATTATACATAGATATGATTATACATAGACATGATTATACATAGACATGATTATACATAGATATGATTATACAAAGACATGATTATACATAGATATGATTATACATAGATATGATTATACATAGACATGATTATACATAGATATGATTATACATAGATATGATTATACATAGACATGATTATACATAGACATGATTATACATAGATATGATTATACATAGATATGATTATACATAGATATGATTATACATAGATATGATTATACAAAGACATGATTATACAAAGACATGATTATACATAGATATGATCATACATAGATATGATAATACATAGATATGATTATACATAGATATGATTATGCATAGATATGATTATACATAGACATGATTATACATAGATATGATTATACATAGACATGATTATACATAGATATGATAATACATAGACATGATTATACATAGATATGATTATACATAGATATGATTATACATATATATGATTATACATAGATATGATTATACATATATATGATTATACATAGATATGATTATACATATATATGATTATACATAGATATGATTATACATAGATATGATTATACATAGATATGATTATACAAAGACATGATTATACATAGACATGATTATACATAGATATGATTATACATAGACATGATTATACATAGATATGATCATACATAGATATGATAATACATAGATATGATTATACATAGATATGATTATGCATAGATATGATTATACATATATATGATTATACATAGATATGATTATACATAGATATGATTATACATAGATATGATTATACATATATATGATTATACATAGATATGATTATACATAGATATGATTATACATAGACATGATTATACAAAGACATGATTATACATAGATATGATTATACATATATATGATTATACATAGAAATGATTATACATAGATATGATTATACATAGACATGATTATACATAGACATGATTATATATAGATATGATTATACATAGATATGATTATACATAGATATGATTATACATAGATATGATTATACATAGATATGATTATACATATATATGATTATACATAGATATGATTATACATATATATGATTATACATAGATATGATTATACATAGATATGATTATACATATATATGATTATACATAGAAATGATTATACATAGATATGATTATACATAGATATGATTATACATAGATATGATCATACATAGACATGATTATACATAGATATGATTATACATAGATATGATTATACATAGATATGATTATACATAGATATGATTATACATAGATATGATTATACATAGATATGATTATGCATATACATGATTATACATTGATATGATTATACATAGACATGATTATACATAGATATGATTATGCATAGATATGATTATACATAGATATGATTATACATAGATATGATTATACATAGATATGATTATACATAGACATGATTATACATAGACATGATTATACATAGATATGATTATACATAGATATGATTATACATAGATATGATTATACATATATATGATTATACATAGATATGATTATACATATATATGATTATACATAGATATGATTATACATAGATATGATTATACATATATATGATTATACATAGATATGATTATACATAGATATGATTATACATAGACATGATTATACATAGATATGATTATACATAGACATGGTTATACATAGATATGATTATACATAGATATGATTATACATAGACATGATTATACATAGACATGATCATACATAGACATTATTATACATAGACATGATCATACATAGACATGATTATACATAGACATGGTTATACATAGATATGATTATACATAGACATGATTATACATAGACATGGTTATACATAGATATGATTATACATAGATATGATTATACATAGACATGATTATACATAGACATGATTATACATAGACATGATTATACATAGATATGATTATACATAGACATGGTTATACATAGATATGATTATACATAGATATGATTATACATAGATATGATTATACATAGACATGGTTATACATAGATATGATTATACATAGACATGATTATACATAGATATGATTATACATAGATATGATTATACATAGACATGATTATACATAGATATGATTATACATAGATATGATTATACATAGATATGATTATACATAGACATGATTATACATAGACATGATTATACATAGATATGATTATACATAGACATGATTATATATAGACATGGTTATACATAGATATGATTATACATAGACATGATTATACATAGACATGATTATACATAGAGATGATTATACATAGACATGATTATACATAGACATGATTATACATAGACATGATTATACATAGATATGATTATACATAGATATGATTATACATAGACATGATTATACATAGACATGATTATACATAGACATGATTATACATAGATATGATTATACATAGACATGATCATACATAGACATGATTATACATAGATATGATTATACATAGATATGATTATACATAGATAATATTATACATAGATATGATTATACATAGACATGGTTATACATAGATATGATTATACATTGATATGATTATACATAGACATGATTATACATAGACATGATTATACATAGACATGATTATACATAGACATGATTATACATAGACATGATTATACATAGACATAATTATACATAGACATGATCATACATAGATATGATTATACATAGACATGATTATAAATAGACATGATTATACATAGATATGAATTTACATAGATATGATTATACATAGACATGAGCATAAACTCATTCCCAGGTTCAGATACATAATATTTTCATTTTCATGTGTGGGTTTTTTTTTTGTTAGATGCGGATGCACACTGGAGTGTCGGCGTACTCCTCCGCATATATATACATATCTAGAGAGGCACGTCCCCACACGTATGCATGTACACAGATATACACGCATACACATATGCACACACATATGCTCTCATTATATACATCTGCAAAGATACACACCCACACTCACTCACGCACCGATATGTGCACACGCATATACATACTGATGTACAGCGTGACATGCCGTAAATATGGGCACAGGTTTCATCCACATATACTTACATACGCATTAATAAATGCCCACGTATCGTAGGTAGCCATGTTTATAGATTTTGGAGAGGAGTTTGAGGTGGTTTATATGGGGATTGAGTGCTGTAGTTATTGTTCTAAGTTGGGGTATTTGTTTTTTTTAGGGTATTATCGATCAGTTTAGTATATGCTCTCATTATATACATCTGCAAAGATACATACCCACACTCCCTCAAGCACCGATACGTGCGCGCACATATACATACGGGTATATAGCGTGACATGCCGTAAATATGGGCAGAGTCCATTATATATATATATATATATATATATATATATATATATATATATATATATATATATATATATGTGTGTGTGTGTGTGTGTGTGT
>NC_136527.1:13973842-13988842 GCF_053919585.1 Euprymna scolopes | reverse complement strand
CATGTATGTATGTTTGCATGCATGTATGTATGTATGTATGTATGTATGTATGTATGTATGTATGCCTAAAACTTTCGACAGAGGCGACGGATTTTCAAGAGATCGGTATCCGGCATTATTTTGAAGCTCGACCCTTCGGACGACAAATATCGAAAAGAGGGGTCGCTTTTTTGCCGATGTTTTGAAAGTCATTCCCTTTTTCGATTGGCTAGCCTTAATTTAAACTTACGCCACTTCTGGTTTGGCGATGGACGCAACGGCAAAAACGTCACTTTTTTTTCACGTTTTTTTTCCTCCTTCGCGGTATGGGTTCGAGCCTGCCTGCCTACTACTACTTTTTTTCGCTCAACACCCCCCCCAAACACCAGTCTATAATATAAAAGGCAGTATGTGTTTATATGTTTAGTTAAAAGTAAAAAAAAAAAGACACACACACACACACACACAAAAATACCTACAAAATTTGGATATTCTTTATTGGCTTCGCCCTGGATAAAAAATATATAAAACTAGCAGGGGCAGACGCCCGGCTTTGCCCAGGCGTAAAATACGCTTAAATATGATATTTTAATTAGTCCAGATTTCGTACATATTGTTATGGAGTCGTGATTTCAAAAGTAAAAAAAATAGTATTTGAATGCCATCAGTTCGAATCGAAACCGAAACTGTAGCATTCAAAGCTGGTGACGTTACCACTGTACCAACGTGACACACATATAAACCGACTAAAAATTAAAAATAAACTAAGAAGAATGTACAAAATGTTTAACGATTTTTTCAAGTTTGACCCCTTAAATTTTAACCAGCTAAAGACCCATAAAAGAACGGCCCATAAAAAAATCCAATCATTTGAGGCTCCTAGCGCCGCTCTGCGACTTTTAGTTTCGGAGGAGATAGAGTTTGAAAATACTGAGACAAACAGACAGACCGACAGACCGACTGACAGATAGACATATAACCGTTTATATATTAAATTTAGAAAAAAAATATTTGCTAGAGGTCAACAGTGGTTGCTGGCAGTCCTGAAAGCAGCTTTAGTCTCAGTACATCTATTACGTTGGTAGCTATGGAAAAGTGATTTCTGTGCGCGATAGCAGCAGCACATTCAGGAGAGAATCATGGCTGGCTGTTAGGTTTTTGTTGGAATTTTTTGGATTGTATGAATCGGTCTCTGCCTACAATTAACGGTCAGGTCTGATACTGTAGAGGACACATCCTTTTAAAACATAGAATGCAGAGGTAGGTCAGATATGAATGTACGGAAGCTATCCCAGTCAGCCATAGAGTATCGATATACAGTACGGTGGAGAGGTACGTCTGAAGACTTATTACAGTTTCGGAGGAGATAGAGTTTGAAAATACGGAGGCAGACAGACAGACCGACAGACAGACTGACAGGTAGACATATAGCCGTTTATATATTAAATTTAGAAAAAAAACCCATATTTGCTGGAGGTCAATTGGGCCAGGTTTCCTCAGTAGCGTGGCGTTTTATCGATGTTTTTACAAAAGAACGTTCTAAAAGTAATACCTTCTACTTTTTTTTATATTCCGCCCGAATTGATCAGAGGGTATTGTAACTTGCGTTGTTAGGAATTTTTACAAGAGAGTCACAAATTATGAAGGCCTGAAGGCCACTCGAGGATAAGCATTAATGAATGTGAGTTGGTAGTATAGTAATCGTTAACAGTGTAAGTTAGGTAGAATTTGATTATTTAAGGGAACGGCCCAACAAGAACTTGTTTACATTAGAATTGGAGGCTACTATACTGTAGTCAGCCGTGAAACAGGTCAGTGGAACTTATGAGGTGCTTAAAAAGTTTCCAGACCTTTTTTTGTACAGGCATTTTAAAATCGTTGTAGACTTTTGAAAATTCAGTATGTTATTGCTATACATCTTATGAGATGACTGACCAGTTTTTATGATCTTATGTTTCAAATGAACAGCTACAGCAGGAATTGGAATACACCCTACCAAAGCCTGATAGTCACAGCTGGTGAATTTAAAAAAATGTAATCTGGACGTGAGAACACTCTAGAAGAACGATATGCAGTAAAGTTTTGTTTTAAACTTGGGAAAAATGTATGGAATACTTCAGACTGATTTTAGACCATCTTGCATGAATCGAGCACCAATTTTTAAATGACATAAGAGATTCAGGGAGTCTGTGATGGATGATGAGAGGTGTGGGGGAAATAAGAAAGTAAGAACACCAGAGTTGATTGGCCAGATAATGAATTTCACGGATAACGATATTTTATGTCAGTGTAGGAACTGTACACACAATTATTGGCGGGAAACTGAAGATGCGGAAAATTTGCGCTCCATCTATATATATAAAAGCCAAACGTCTGTGTGTATGTATGTATGTTTGTAACGCTAAAACTTTTGAAAGACGGAACCAAACTTGACAAATTTGGTATCATATCGAAGCCCCATCACCCGGATGACAAATATCGAAATTTCACGTCAAACGGACCACTAGAAGTTGATCAACTGATCAGTTATCTTCGAGGGGGGCCCCCAAAAAACCTGTCATTATCTATATATATAAAAGACAAATGTTTGTTTGTAACGCTAAAACTTGAGATGAAAGATTCCTCTCCCCTAAGAATAAAACATATGTTCAATATCTGCTTTTGTTTTTTCATTGTTTATACGGTCCCGAGCAACGCCGGGTAGCCCTGCTAGTCCTTGTATAAAGCTAAGAAATGTATTCGCCCACACCGATGAAATATTTATGAATAGATAAAAACAATTTTTTAAAGCTTTTCTTAGAAAATGGACAGTAGAAAATGAACCCTAGGTTTACTTTTAACATCCTTTTTACTCTTGCTTTCCTAATTTTGTTATTAATTTCTTATATCACGTATACAATATTTCTGACAAAGCGGAACTGTACACACAGCTATTGGCGAGGAACTGGAGATGCGGAAAATTTGCGCTCCATCCTTGTCACAGACTATTTGACAAAGATTGGCATCAAGACAGTTCCTCACCCTCTGTATAGCCCAGACATTGTTCTCTGTTAATTTGGGTTATACCCTAAGCTCAAGGAAAACCTTGGAGGCTGTCGTTATGAGACAATTAAGGATATGAAAGATACTTTGACGGCCTAACGTTTACAGGGAACATGAACTGGAATAGATACATTGAGAACATTGCCAAGGCTGCTGCAAATAAGGTGGGCGCTCTCTATCGTGCTAGAAAATTATTTACGCCTGAAAGTATCCTGTACCTCTATAAGGTCACCATTCGCCCATGTATGGAGTATTGCTGTCACATATGGGCTGGTGCATCTGCTGCTAGTCTCTCGCTCCTAGACAAGGTTCAAAAGAGAGTCGCCAACCTGATAGATCCTGAACTGTCATCTAGGCTTCAGCCTCTGTCCCATCGACGAAATGTTGCATCCCTCTGCCTGTTCTACAAGTACTTTAATGGTTAATGCTCTGACGAACTACAAGCACTTGCACCTCCTCGACGTGACTATTTTAGAAGAACAATATGCAATAGAATTTTGTTTAAAACTTGAAATAAAATGCTACAGAAAGGTATGTAATGCTCCAGACTGCTTTTGGACTATCTTTCATGAATCGAGCATCAGTTTTTTAGTGACATAAGAGATTCAAGGGAGGCAGGGATTCTGTGAGGGATGATGGAGATGTGAAAGGAGTAAGGAAGTCAGAACGCCAGTGTTGATTGGCCAAATAACGAATTTCATGGATAAGGACCATCGTGTGTTTATAGAGACAATTGAGGAGATGGAAGAGACTGTGACGAGGGTCACTGACATGTTCACCTGGGGGGGGTTCCATGGGGCTTTCCAGAAGTTGTTGGAACAGTACGACAAGTGCATTGCAGCCGGAAGGGATTACTTCGAAATGAAACAACAACAACAACAAACAAACAAACAAACAAACAAACAAACAAACAAACAAAAAAACAACAGCTTCTCTGTCTTTCGTATTTGTGACTTCGACTTCTTCATCTGCTATCTATGTTAGGTCATACCGCACTCCTTTAATTTAAATTGTTAAAATTATGAATATATATAAGACAATTAGTTGTTTCATGAAGAAACACTTGACGAAAGTTTAAAGGAATGACAATTTATTTTCTGTTCAATTCTTTCTCAATGTATTATTCAGAGAGAGAGAGAGAGAGAGAGAGAGAGAGAGAGAGAGAGATGGGGCATAGAGGAGTGTTGTGAGTGACACAAAATGACAAGTGGTCGTCTCGGTGCCCTTCTCTCTAACTGGCTTCTTCCTTGGCTGGCATTTGTTTTTATTTTAAAAAACTTTAGATAGGAGTTTCATTTTTCCATTCCACTGGCCCTTATTAAATTCGTCTAAGGCCAAATTGTAATATGGCTGTTTTCCAAATGTTGATTTCAAAGCTTTTGCACTATTCTTTCAATTGTTATGACTTTTGATGACATTTCTTAGTTTGAAGATTTGTCAACAATATTTTCGTGTGTGCATTCAGCTCCATATACATGTGTGTACACCTAGCAATAATTCCGGCGTTGCCCAGAATACTATTCAACATCTAAATATATCTTTTATTCCCGGGAAACGCCAGATTATTCTGCAAGAACAAATCTATAGAAAGGCGCGGTTAACTTAACTGAATTAAGTTAACTCTAGAATAAATAGTTAATTGAATTATTTCAATTGTCAATAAAATTACTGCTTAATTTCTTCCTGTAATTATATTACACTCTATCTTCGGGTTTACAATTTGAGAAAAGACGAAAACTAAAACATTATAGGACGTTGTCTTCTACAATTGATAGCATCTGCTCCAAGGTTAAACAAGAATAAAACATGAAATGCTATATGCTCAGCCGAATACAGTACCTTGTAATGACAGTTTGATCATCTTTAATTGTAAACAGCTAGCAGAGACATACCGCGTTGTCGAGGAATTTTAAGTGATCATTATGTTTTTTTTTCTCTTACAGACTTTGGGATTCTCTCCTCTATAACGAAGGAGAAAGCGAGTTGCATCCTCATCCCTTGGTTAATATGTGCGGTAATAAAACCACGTATCACCCAGCTTGACATCAAATGCCGACTTTGGGGATTCACTCGTCTGCAATGAAGGAGGAAACGAGTTGCATCCCTTGATAATAAAATCACGTGTTATCTTTTCATTCGTCTTCTCTTCTGCTGTGTCGTTGTCTCTCACATTAGCAGCTGAGCTGACAAGGGAGAAAACACAATAGTTTACAAGTTTATTAATAAAATAAAGCTCACAGTATTAATGCTGGAGCCCCTTAGGGGTCCATTCTGGGCCCAACTCTCTTCCTGGTCTACATTAATGATCTTCCAAATCACATCCTTACATCATTCATAGACATGTATGCTGATGACACTATCATCTATGGCAGCACATCAAAGACCGTAAACAACCAAGTTCTCTCTGATTCTCTCTCCTCTGATCTTGAGCACGTGGTACAATGGGGGGTTTGTTACTTTTAATTCATCAAAAACCAAGCTTTTATCTTTACATCATCAACGTTCTGACCCCCATCTGGCATCGATTGAAATGAATGGTTCTCGTCTTGGGGAGGCTTCATGTTTTGACAAGCTTCTGGGCTTGACCTTTACTCCTGATCTTAAATGGAACACATACATTAAATCCGTTGCCAAGGCCGCTGGAAAAATGGTGGGATCCTTCTATCGATCCAGTAGATATCTCACTGCTGATGCAATTGTCTATCTATATAAGAGCCAGGTACGCCCAAAGATGGAGTACTGTTGCCACATCTGGGCAGGAGCTGCTAGAAAAGACTTGTCCTGCCTTGATAGAGTTCAAAATGGACTTCGTAACTTCGTAGGGGATGCCCTTTTCTCTTACCTACAACCTCTTTTTCACAGAAGAGATGTTGCGAGTCTGTCTCTACTTTATCGTTATTTTATGGAAAGTGCTCGACTGAGCTGCAATCTCTAACTCCCTCGCCAAACTTTCACAAAAACACCCGTCTAGCTGAAAACACTATCAATAATTTCCCTCACTCTTTATCTGTGTCTAAACCTAAACGTAGATTCTATGAACAACGTTTCTTTCTTAGAAGTGTACGTCTGTGGAACTGTCTTCCGTTTTCCTGCTTTCCAGCTGACTACAATATGTCTTCAAGTCTAACATAAATAAGTTTTTGATGAGCCGTTCCACTTAAGTTAACAAATGTACTGAACTTCCATTACTAACGATTACTATATTGTCAAATTGACTACTGTAGACTCTTTAATCCTTAGCCTCGAGTGATCTCTGGGCCTTGATGAAGTAAAAACACAGATTCCTATTCTGGGTGTGTGACACCATCGAAAGTCCATAGTTATCAGTCAGCGGATCAAATCCTTTCCCCATTTCAACATCCTAAAGACCTGCCAATCTGGTCCAAATCGCGACCTGCCTTCGACTGTACCTGGATGTGCTAAAGAGTATGGTGATTCCCTAGTGCAATCAAGCTGGCAGACATGGTTATGGCAACAAGACTCGGGGTAGGTCCATAAGTTCCAAGAAAACCAGGCTCGGCTTCAGAAAGAGTGCTCTGTCTTCTCTTCCCCCGATCTGAACCCGTTGGACTACTTCGTTTATTCATACGTCGAGAACATTACCAACATGACTTCCTACAACACCAATCCTAATTGCCAACATCCGCCGAGTATTCGCCGAGCCCCCGCCGGCGCTTGTGCAAAAGGCATGCTTCCAGTTCCGGACCTGTATTAAGGCGGTGATTGAGGCTAAAGGCGTCTATATTGAATAGATTTCAGCTCTACTACGTAATCAAGTTATTTGAATTGATTTTTTCAATAAAAGTTTTGAAATTAACTGTAGCGTTGTTTTCTTTAGGTCAACAATTTTATCGCTCCCTTTGTAGAGACGCGAACAGATTTAGATTTTATTTTTGTAATGTTTTTTATTTTATACCAGTGGATTCCTTACGTTTTTGTTTACTTGTAATTTATTATAATTATTATTATCACGTTTGTTATTATTGTTGGTATTACTATTTATTCACGTGTTATTCTGTGTGTGTGTGTGTGTTTATTTAAGACACACAAGCAATACGTTTGCTATTTCACTCCTGCAATTTAATAAATTTGGAGGTGCAATAAAAAATTTAGGATGTCTAATTTCTTATTCAAACATAATATACACGGATCGTAACTGTTTTGGATTTTTTCTGTATGTTTATAACTCAGCGATGTGGCATGGTGTATGTATATCTAAATTGAAATTGCGCAGATATAGGTATATGGCGATTGACAATTGTATCATTTTATCCGGTACAATGCTAAGAGTTAGGAAGGAAAGAAAGAAAGAAAAAAGGAAGGAAATGATCAGTTAGACGTTTCTTTCGTTTTATGAAAATGCCGCAGATAAGTTAAACACAAGAAAGAAAGAAAGAAAGAAATTAAAACTACAACACTGGAGAAACGCATCGGTTTTTCAGTTGTAAAAAAATGAGGATGTGATGGAAAATTATGATGAAGAAGTAAGGGAGAAGGGCGGACAAAAGATAAGATTAGACATTTATTTCTGACTAGCAGACCGCCCGGCATTGCCCGTCGTAAAATACGCTTAAATATGATATTTTAATTAATGCAGGTTCCGTATTTATCATTATACTATACAGAAGGGACGTTGCGAGCCTGTCGATGTTTTATCGTTATTTCCATGGCAAGTGTTCGTCTGAGCTCCAATCTGTGGTCCACCCTCCCAAATCTTTCACGAAAAACACCCGTCTAGCTGAAACCACTGTCAATAATTTTCCCCACTCTTTATCTGTGCCTAAATCAAAACGTAGATTCCATGAACAAAGCTTCTTCCTTAGAAGTGCACACCTGTGGAACTCTCTTCCGTTTGCCTGTTTCCCACCTGACTACAACTTGGATGTCTTCAAGTCCAAAATAAACAAATTCCTTATAAACCGCCCCCTTAAGTAAGGCACTTTATCAAATCTCCATTACTAGCGATTACTACGATATTATCCCATTGATTCCTGTACACGCAATAACCCTTATCTCGAGTGGCCTCCGGGCCTTGATAAGTGGTGACCTTCTTGTAAAAAAAAAAAAAATACTAGCCTTGGTGCCTGGTGTTGCCCGAGTGTTTGCAGGTGTGTGTTGAGCAAAAAAAAAAAGTGGTAGTAGGCAGGCAGGCTTGAACCCGTACCGTGAAAGAGGAAAATAACGTGCCCCCCCAAAAAAAACGTGACGTCTTTGCCGTTGCATCCATCGCCAAACCGGGAGTGCCCAGTTGAGGGTGAAGGAATTAATGTTTTTAGCCAATTTTTCGATATTTGTCGTCTGAAGGACCGGGCTTCAAAACGATACTGATCTCGTGAAAATTTGTCGCATTTATCGAAAGTTTTGGGCATACAGACATACATTTTTTTTACAATGAAATCACCACTTATCAAGGCCCTGAAGCCACTCAGGGATAAGGGTTATTGCATGTACAGTACGTTGTACGTTAGTGTTGAGATTTAATAAAGTGTCTACTTAAGGGGGCGGTTAATTAGGAATTTGTTTACATTGGATTTGAAGACATTCAAGTTGTAGTCAGGTGGGAAGCAGGCAGACGGAACAGAGTTCCACTGGCGTGCTCTTCTAAGAAAGAAGCTGTGTTCATGGAATCTACGTTTTGATTTAGGCACAAATAGAGAGTGGGGAAAATTCCTGACAGTGGCTTCAGCTAGACGGGTGTTTTTCGTCAAAGATTGGCGAGGAGGGACCACAGATTGAAGCTCAGACGAACACTTGCCATGGAAATAACGGTAAAACAAAGACAGGCTCGCAACATCTCTTCTGTGGGAGAGAGGTTGCAGGGAAGAGAAAAGGGCATCTCTCACTAAGCCACGAAGTCTATTTTGTACTCTGTCAAGGAAGGATAGGCTATCGTGCAAAAAAAAAAGATGGCAAAAAAAAAATAAATAGAAATAAATAAATAAATAAATAAAAAAACACGTAAATTTTCAAATCCTGTAAAATTCTTAGCAGTTAATGAAAAAAATTAAGAAATTTACGTGCGGAGTTTGGACTTACATACCACGTCATGACCTCCCCCCCCCAAAAAAAAACAAAACAAAACAAAACAAACAAAACAAAACAAACAAACAAAAAAAAACACGTAATTTTTAAGTTTTATAAAATTCTTTGCAGTTAATGAAAAAAAAGTAAGGAGTTTGAACCTACAGACCACATCACGCAAAAAAACAAAAACAAAACAAAAATCAAAAAGAAAAAATAAACAAAAAAAAAACCCAAAAAACCAAAAAACCAAAAAAAAAAAAAAACAAAACAAAAGAAAACAAGCTATCAACTTATCCATAGTAGAATTTTCACAGTTCTATCATTGTTGCTAAGCAACGACGTGGACAAAATGGCTTTACCGACCATAGATAAATTAAAATAACGGTTTCGATTATCGATTATCGGTAATTATGTGGGATATTCTGTGACAAAACTTAACTAAGACCACTCCCAGACTTATACACTAAAGTTCTGTAAATTAAAAAAAAAAAAAACGTGTTCAGCCGTTTCGGAATCTATAAGGAACGAACTCACACACATACAGAGACAAAGCTGCATTTATATTATTGAGGAGATAAATTAGACACACTAATGTAGAAATCACCTTGAAATTTTCATAGAGTTTCACAAGATTATGTATTATGCAATAGACTTGCGTGAACAGAAAAAAAACAAAAAACAAAACAAACCAACAGATAAAAAACAAAACATTTAATCAATATTGGGCATATAAATGCTGGCGTGCGATCGATATATTGTCACGCCAATTTCGACATTTACTGCCGCGAGGAAAAAAAATGTCTCGAAGAATTGAAAGTTGGCCAATATTCAACCGAAAATCATTTTTTTTTTTCTGCTAAGAAATCAATTTCGGTAAAATTAATTCCCAGCGCAGGAGGGCGTGCGACAATGAAAGAAAACGCATGCGCCTTAGTACTTTGACATCACGTGATTTCACCCCCCCCGCTTTATCCTCCGCTTACAACTATTCTTATCTCGAGGAATACACTAATCTTTACACATAAAACTAGCTGGTCGCCCGTCGTTGCCCGGTCGTACAATACGCTTAAACATGATATTTTAATTTATGCAGATTGCATATGTATTATTATAGAATCAATCCTCTATTGATTATTATATACTAGCAGGACCTGTTAACCGGCGTTGCCCAATTGTACAATACGCTTAAACATGATATTTAAATTTATGCAGATTGCATATGTATTATTATAGAATCAATCCTCTATTGATTATTATATACTAGCAGGACCTGTTAACTGGCGTTGCCCGGTCGTACAATACGCTTAAACATGATATTTTAATTTATGCAGATTGCATATGTATTATTATAGAATCAATCCTCTATTGATTATTATATACTAGCAGGACCTGTTAACCGGCATTGCCCGGTCGTACAATACGCTTAAACATGATATTTAAATTTATGCAGATTACGTATGTATTATTATAGAATCAATCCTCTATTGATTATTATATACTAGCAGGACCTGTTAACCAGCGTTACTCGGTCATACAATACACTTAAACATGATATTTTAATTCATGCAGATTGCGTATGTATTATTATAGAATCAATCCTCTATAGATTATTATATACTAGCAGTACCTGTTAACCGGCGTTGCCCGGTCATACAATACGCTTAAACATGATATTTTAATTTATGCAGATTGAATATTATATATTACGAGGAATATTTTTTAAAATTTGCATTTTCACCCCAAACAAGGCACATTGCCACTTTGGTGTAGGTGGCTACTATCAGGGGCAACAGCTACTGTGGTACTATGTTGGGATTTGAGCAGCGAGATGTCGGTTCACGTTGCACTTGAACTTCTGCATGTCAGTATAGTTCCGGAAGCAGGGACCTGGAATGTAATTCAAAAGTCTAGCGGTTCTGGGGAAAAAAACTACTGGAGTAGAAAGCTCTTTTACATCTACGGATCTCTACTGTGTGGGGGTGGGATTTAGCTGGCTGTCGTATTTGTCGAGGGTTTCTACGTCGTGGGGGCACAAGTGTCTGCAGTTCGTCAGAGCATTCACCATTAAAATACTTGTAGAACAGGCAGAGGGATGCAACATTTCGTCGATGGGACAGAGGCTCAAGCTTAGATGACAATTCAGGACCTATCAGATTGGCGACTCTCTTTTGAACCTTGTTAAGGAGCGAGAGACTAGTAGCCGATGCACCAGCCCAAATATGACAGCAATACTCCATACATGGGCGAATGGTTGCCTTATAGAGGTACAGGATACTTTCGGGTGTCAGTAGTTTTCTAGCACGGTAGAGAGAGCCTACCTTCTTCGCAGCGGTCCTGGCAATGCTTTCAATGTAATTTATCCCCATAGACTGATTTGCAAAAAAAAAAAAAAAAAAACCAAATAAATAAAATTAAAAAAATGAAAATAAAAATAATAATGATGATGTTCATCAAATTCCGTCTGTGTTTGTTTACAATATCACGTCAGCTGATATTTGGGCTTGACAATAAATGCCCTGGCAAAATCACTTCTGATGAATGTTTAGTTTTAAAATATGCAAACAAAGAAATGATTTGCGGCGATTTTAAATTAGCACTCTTCTTTTACAAGAAGTTGGATTTAAAGGAAATAAAATAGTGAGGTATACCCGGGTTTGAACAGGGAACTATTGGATCTGTATTCGAACACTCTACCAATGAGCTATATTTCCAAATGACAGTCGTTCTGTTTTTTGTTTTTTTTAAGTACACATTATTTTGCAGCGAATTCAACATCCCCTGATTTTATGAGAATTATATCCCTTGGCCAGTGTTATGTCAAATATAACCCTGTAAAAATTCTTTTTTATCGATAGGATCGGATCATTTTCGATTTCGAATACTTATCGGATAAATTTCTGTATAAAACATATCTAAGAACACTGCCAGACATATAAATTATCTTTGTTTGAAATTTGCAAAAGATAGGCTTAGCCGTTTTGGAACCTATAAGGAAGGAACTCGCACACACACACATCCACACGCACACAAAGACACACACACACACACAAAGACACACACATACACCCCCACACACAGAAAGAGATTATAACTAACTAACTAACTACCTAATTGAAATACGTATTAAATACGTTTGAAAACCGAATTACAACGCAATATTATGAAAATAAACAAGTATTTACTTGTTTAAAATTCATATATGTCGGAATTATACTCCTTTGTCAGAATTTTATATTTTTTCTCCCCTTTTTCCTTTTCTTTCTTGCTTTCTTATTCTCTCTTTTTCTATATATATTATATTTATATATTATATAAATATAAAGTATAAAGTATAATATAATATATATATTATATATTATATATTTTATATATACACACACACACATATATATATACACACACGAACACACACACATATATATATATATATATATACATATATATATATATATATATATATATATATATATATATATATATATGACAATTATCTCCCCTTAAAAACTTGCAAAATAAATATTCTCTCTCTATAGATATTAACTGTAGCGTCTTTAAATCAAAATACGATAACGGAAACAATTTACTGCACGAGCGTCGCCCTTTTAAAATTCATCATTCAATAAAATAAAAAGCTATAGCAAACATCTAAATGACTACTTTAAATACAGTTCCTGATTTCAAAAAAAGAAAAACTAAAAGGTAACTATATCTATATATTTTTAAATCAAATTTATTATGTAAATTCAAAAAAAATATATATATATATATTTTCTACTCATTTCTATCTCTAACCTATACTAATTTTCTTATAAATTTTAAATCCAAACCTTTTACTTCAATTTTTCAGATTCATCTGCCTTACTTTTAATGCTAGGTTTATTTTTGGTGTCTTTTCAATTCAATAGAAATCCTCCTAAATTTGCTGATGAGGAGACCGTGCTTACCAAAAAAACTATGTATAATTGTTCTA
The DNA here is from genome assembly GCF_053919585.1 of Euprymna scolopes. Classification (NCBI taxonomy): domain Eukaryota; kingdom Metazoa; phylum Mollusca; class Cephalopoda; order Sepiida; family Sepiolidae; genus Euprymna; species Euprymna scolopes. The sequence goes on along the minus strand of NC_136527.1, from coordinate 13,975,827 downwards.
CGTGACTTCATGTATACCACAAATAAAAAGCACGGATTTCCGAAACGATCGTACAGATAATTGACTTTGTTGTTGTTCCTTCTTATGAAACTGATTTTTAATTTAATTAAATTTTGATTTTAAAATTTTAAAAATTTTTTAAAATTTTTAAATTATAAATCACATTACTTAATATTGAATTAGCTCTAGGACATTTAACTATCGAGCTTATTATATATCTAAATTACAACGAGCATTTCCTGTATTTTAATTAAACTAGTAATTTCACTATTACATTAAAATACACTTAGCTCTTTAGACTATTATTCTAATCTCCTTTATATATATATATATATATATAACGAGAATAATAGAAATAATATTCCGACAAAATAGAGAAATAAAAAGGAACAAAACACGTTATAAGTGATTAGTGACTTCTATATTAATCCTACTTTTTATCTTTAGATTCAAATATTAATAACTCCATCTTATTTCAGTATTTGATTTATGTATTTCTGTTTTATTAAATGCTAGCGTTTTTCTCGTCCATAAATGCTTTTTTTTTATCTATCAAGCTGATTTTAAATATTGCATAGACTCCATCCATTATATTACCCTTTCAGTCCCCACCCCTCAATCCTGCTTTCATTTTATCTCGCAATTACTTATAACGTCACCAACTAACTTTCGGAAGAACCACCCCCTCTGCGTTTCTTTTATATCGCAAGTTTCTTTAAACGTGACTAGCTAAAGTTCAGAATAAGATCACGCTTTTCTTTTAACAGTTAATTAAAAAAAGAGTCTTTTGAATGCTGATGTTATTAAAACTAAAATTCTTTTCTACAGTTTTCATTTTGATGGAAGTGTTTTTTTCGAGATAAATATTAATAACTACATTTTATTTCAGTGTTTAATTTATGTATTTCTGTTTTATTAAATGCTAGCGTTTTTCTCGTCCATAAATGTTTATTTATCTACCGAATTGATTGCAAAAATAAATTAGGTGATTATATTCACTTTTAATTTAATCTATCACCATACTTTCCCTTAAACACGTCTGTTGGACTTTTATTAAGTAGAATACTTAATAATTCTTTTCTTTTTTTTAATGGAGAGTAGAAAACGCATTGTGGATGCGTTATCAGCAGCCCCCGTTACTCTCGCTTCTCCTTATTTGTCCCTCAGTCTTCATTTTTTAATGAGTGATTTTTCTGACAAAGGCAGAAGAAAAAGCTGTTGTGCAGTATTTTTAGCGAACAGTTGGCAGAGATGGCGGAAATTTTCTGTTTCTATGTCTATCCTTGTAGCCATGTCACTAGTAAGGGTACTGGAGGTAAACGTTTTATTTGGGCTAACGTTATCCGTCTGATAGTCAGGGACCCGAACCTTCGATTAACCACTAAGGAGGCTGTCCTATCAGTAGGCGCAAAGTACTGGGGCTGCTGTATTGCCATTTGGTGAATTGATTCTGGACCATGCAGTAGCTTCTGGTGGGGCCTCTCGATGCCATACTAGTGGGTAATTGTTACGGCTTTACCTTATAATGTTCTACAAAAAAAATTCTTCGTCTCTTTTTCTCTCTTAGTTTCCCCTCTCTGTCCTGCTCTAAGCAAATCTGACGATCTAGTCCACAAATTCCAAAATCCCATCCAAACAAGTTTCCAGGAAAAATACACGATTAAACCCGGTTGTCTAACTTCCAACGTAGACCCCACTACCATGTCTCCTTCTCCAACATCAGGGGTCTACGTTCTAACCTTCCAGAGGTTGAAACCCAATTACAGAAGACTAGACCAGACCTTTTATTTTTAAGCGAAACTGGCATTGGACAGCCTATTTCCCTAGAAGAGTTCGCAATTAAAAGATACTCTAACTTAGCTTCTAAATCTGACCCCCAAGATCGCCATGGGCATGGAATATATGCCTATATTAAAGATGGCTTTCCATGTGGTGGGGATATCTCCAGAGAAGATCCTAACTTACCCTATATGTGCTTCCGGGTT
>NC_136527.1:13888842-13966342 GCF_053919585.1 Euprymna scolopes | reverse complement strand
ATTGAGAGAAAGAAAGGAAGAAATGGATGGAGAGAGATGTTAAGAAAGGAAGAGAGAGAGAGAGAGAGAGAGAGAGAGAGAGAGAGAGAGAGAGAGAGAGAGAGAGGGGAAGAGAGAAACAGAGGGTGAACTAGACTTCACCGTTTTTTTCCTCGATCAGTAGAGGAGAAATCCTTGGAGACTGAGGCAATTTTAATTTTTGTTACTATCCAGAGTACCCTTTTTTTTTCGGGAGCTAGATTTTCCACACATTAAAAACCGACAGTGTTAAATGTACTTTCACCTAACAATTTAATAAACAAAAAGATTTTGTAAAACTTGAATTTAACGTAAAAATACTATGTTAAGAAACAACACGGTAACATAAGTGCATAAGCGCCACTTTATTTTAAATATTTATTTTCCAAAGGATTGTTTGAATAAATCCACAATGAATTAAATTTTGCGTAATTATTATTTCACCGAGCGGCCGAGCGTTGTCGAAGAAATAATAAAAACGCTGTATGAAAGGAAAAGTAAAGTAAAAAAAAAAGCAGAACAAAAACAGAAACCCCCCCAGAAAAACAAACCAAAAAAACAACAAAAAACCTACCATTCATTTGTATTCTTATTAAATGTTTGTAGAAAATGTAATTTCTTTTTCTGTCAAATAAATAAATTTTAAGCAATTTTTGCAATGTACGGCACACCGGTTCTCGTTAAATCACCGAGGTTAAGCAACGTTGAGCCTGGCCAGTACCAGATGGGTGACGATTTGGGAAGGCTAGGCGCTGTATGTACCTTCTGGGAAGGTTGGGCGTGGGGCCAGCACCCTCACCCTGTAAAAAGAACTCCTCGCTACAAAAACATCTACAAAAGTTGTAGATGGCCTATACCCCTCCAGAGGCTTAAGGGCTATGGATGGATGGCATTTTTGCAATAAATAATAGCAACTTGGTTAATTTTTATGACTTGCCCCAGCGTCTTATAAACACCCCAACCTCCCCATGTTAAAAACGGCTTTCGGAATAAACACCCCCAACCTCCCCACGTTAAGAACGGCCTTAGAGGTTTGGGGGGGGGTGTTTAATCCGAAAGTCGTTTTTAACATGGGGAGGTTAGGGTGTTTATAAGACGCTGGGTCAAGTCGTAACATTTAACCAAAAACTTTCTTGTTAAAGTATTTTTGTAAACAACAACAACAACAACAACAACAACAACAACAACAACAACAACAACAACAACAACAACAACAACAACAACAACAACAACAACAACAACAACAACAACAACAACAACAACAACAACAACAACAACAACAACAACAACAACAACAACAACAACAACAACAACAACAACAACAACAACAACAACAACAACAACAACAACAACAACAACAACAACAACAACAACAACAACAACAACAACAACAACAACAACAACAACAACAACAACAACAACAACAACAACAACCTGGTATATATATATATAATGTTAAAAGTCCGCGTATGCTTCTATGATAGTGATTTAAAAGTTATGAAGGCTTTTGAAGCATAAAAAAAGATGTTACTTTTTGTATTTAATATTTTTATTGTCATTTTTTTATATTTCAAGCGGACCTCCGCTCTTGGTCACAAAAAAGTATCGAAATGAAAAAGAAAAAGAAAACCGTCGAAAGAACTGGAGACTTGTAGCGTGGACAGCGTTCATCCCTAGCAATCATAACCTTTAAATCACTATATATATATATATATAAACGGTCGGGTTTCAATCCTGGCTTGAGGTAGTTGCGTGTCTAGCCGCACTGATGAGCTGTGAAACAGCGAAACATTACTGTGTGTGGATGATTATATATATATATATATATATATATATATATATATATATATATATATATATTGTCAAATCCCTGCGAGTAGTTTTTAAAAAATTATTTTGTTATTTCAGGGAAACACGTATCCACCAGTCGAATTGTTTGTTTGTTTCTTTCGTTTTTCTCTCTTCCAATTGCTATCGGAATTCTCGTATGATGCTCAGCGCGCGTGTACGCGCAGCATTGTGATTGGCTGGTTACCATGTTACGTCAGGCAGCAGCTAAATACGAGCTGTGGACGTCATATTCCGGAGAAATCCGAGTCGAACGCTGAGTTAAGTCTGGTTCATTAAATGCATACATACAAATAATTTTATTTTTAGTTATGCTTTATTTCTTGAATTTAACAATTTCTGTTTTACTATTTTAACGATTGTTAAAAAATGTTTGTCTCATACGCACGTGTAGTCAAAATCGTAATTTTTCGTCATTTCAAAATAGTTGACCGAAAAGAAACGATGTGGAAGAAAAGTTTTTTTTATATATATGGTAATATTTTTTACTTTTTAATATTTAAAAACACAGTTAGATTAGATACAATCACTGTTGCAAATGTGACGGAAAACGGACATGTAGTTTTCTAGTTTATTTAAGCCGAACAAACCAGACGTTTCATTTATACACACACACACACACATACACACACACACACACACATATATATATATATATATATATATATTACTGTTTAAAAAAAATATATAAAAAATAAATACGCCCAGATAAAAAATAGGTCTATTTCTAAGAAAAACACCGGTTCTCCAAGGCGAAGACATAAACTACTATCGTTTAAAAAATCAAAATAAAAACCACTTAAACATATGAACGATAAAAACGATGCAGTAAATCGTCTATGGCAACATAGCAGAGTGGATTAGGGCGCTGGACTGAGATACATAAGGTCCAATGTTCGAATCCTACCAACAGTCAAGCTACGCTGATGAGGAATAGGGCTCCGAAACGTGCGTGTCCGTAGATTACTGTTTAAAATAAATAAATAAAAAATATATTGGCAGTAAGTCGGATTGAACACGACAGAGTTATTCTTTTTTTCCAATTTTATAGAAAAAGAAAACAAACAAAAAAAACGATAATAATGATTGATAATTTGTAATTAAAATTAAAAATTAAAAATCGGTTTCACAAGGAAGAACAAACAAAATCAATACATTGTACGATCGTTTCGGAGACGATGTTTTTATTGAGATAGACAATAAGTCTTGGACAATAATTTTATCATTTAAAACCGATTTTTAATTTTTAATTTTAATTATAAATTATCAATCATCTTTACTTAATATTAAAATAGCTCTAGGATATATATGCCTATCGAGCTTATTATATATCTACATTACAACGGGCAATGTTTTCTTTTAATTGTATTAATGCGTTTACTAATACATTAAAATAAACTCTGCTCTTTAGACTGTTGTTCTAATCCCCTTAATATATATATATATATATATATATATACATATATATATATGCCTGTGTATGTGTATGTATAACTACATGTGTGTGTGAGATCTAAATGTTTACATCTGTTACACGTAATAAGACATTGTACTTATAAACCACATCTGTTGCAAGTAATAGGATATGGGTCTTATAAACCTACAACAAAGACGACATATATCAACCGTTTCTTTCAATCAATAATTTCAAGGCTTGTGCAACACTATTCCGTGGCACGTAAACTTCTCTTAAAATAGACATAAATTCAATTTCCGATTTCAAATTCACACCGTGATTTAAATTCGTTTCGGCTGTTAATTCAATCAACATACACGCAAAGGTCGCCAGCAATGTTTTTTTCCGATGTTTAGAGTCTCTGCCACGCGATACTTTTTGAACCAGGGGGAACCAATCATAGAAAAACACCCTTTCGTTCGCTAACAACTATTTCCCTTGAGATGTAACACGTAAACATTATAAAGGGTATAACGATAAAATTCTAGCTGCCTCCGCCCAGTCTTGAAAGACAAAGGATACACTCTGTAGGGGCAACTGCGTGTGTAATTGTGTGGCAAGTGTTGCGCAATAGCAACCACACCTCTCCTGAATCGGCACTGTTTAAGTCCAGTAGCAAGGAGAAGTCCAGGACGACTGGAAACAATGCCGAGATAAGCAGAGAGCACATACAGCACCTGGAGGTCCCAAATGGTCACCCATCTGGTACTGGCCAGCCTCATCATTGTTTAACTTCGGTGATCCGACGGGAACCGGTGTGTCAGACGTGATTGTGCCGTATAACAATAAAATTGTCGCCCTAAAAAAAAACAACACTACAATTTTATTTTAAAACTTTTACTGAACCCCCCCCCCCCAAAAAAAAAACAAACAATTCAGATAACTTGATCATATAGTAGAGTTATTTTTTAATTTTTTTTTTTAAATTACATTTTCACCCCAAACAAGGCGCATTGCCACTTTGGTGTAGGGGGCTACTATCAGAGGCAGCAACTACTGGGGCACTATGTTGGGATTTGGGCAGCAAGATGTCGGTTCACGTTGCACTTGAAATTCTGCATGTCAGTACAGTTAGGGAAGCAGGAACCTGGAATGGAATTCCAGAGTCTAGCGGCTCTGGGGAAGAAACTACTGGAGTAGAAAGATCTTTTACATCTAGAGGTCTCTACTGTTTGGGGGTGGGATTTAGCTACCTGTCGGGTTTGTCGAGGGTGTCTGCATCATGGGGGCACAAGTGTCTGCAGTTCATCAGAGCATTCACCATTAAAATACTTGTAGAACAGGCAGAGGGATGCAACATTTCGTCGATGGGACAGAGGCTGAAGCTTAGATGCCAGTTCATGGCCTATCAGATTGGCGACTCTTTTTTGAACCTTGTCTAGGAGCGAGAGACTAGTAGTAGATGCACCAGCCCAAATATGACAGCAATACTCCATACATGGGCGAATGGTTGCCTTATAGAGGTACAGGATACTTTCAGGTGTCAGTAGTTTTCTAGCACGGTAGAGAGGGTCTACGTTTTTCGCAGTGGCCCTATCTATTCAATGTAACCGCCTTCAGCCTCAATCACTGCCTCGATATGGGTCCGGAACTGGAACCATGCCTTTTCCACAAGCTCTGGCAAGAGCTTGGCGAATACTCGGCAGATGGCACCGATCAGGATGGCTTTGGTGTTGTGGGAGGTCATGTTGGTGATGCTCTTGTCGTATGATCAAACAAAGTAGTCCAGTGGGTTTAAGTCGGGGGAGGAGGGGGCCAGTGAAGGACGGGTACAAAATCGTAACACTCCTGAAGCCAAACCTGGGTCTCTTTGAACTAGTAAGCTGGCGTTGAGTCCTGCTGCCACACCCAGCCACCTGATTTATCGACTTTGAAGATGTGAGGTGGCATGATGTGGCCCTCACTTGAAACAACACCACAGACCATAACCGTGGCTAGAACTTTGTTTTCATCACCCTGGGCACGTCCCTATTATCCATGGCAATCCACCGACGCGTTTTGAAGGTGGGAGCATGAGTTGTACAGCGGCGCATCTCCGATTTCGCTCGTTGAACATTGTGTCACTTTCCGACATGATAGAAGGCTCTTTTATCTCTTTGGATATATGCACAACTGGGCAACTATTTGGTGGTCTGCAACCAAAAAAAAAGAAAAAAAAAAAAAAAAAAAGGAAAAAGGGAAAGAAAAAGGAAATCGTTTTTCATTAAACGGAAATGGAATCATATATTTTCCAGGGCGAGAATTTTATCATTCCACCTTGTACTTATGTATAAACTTTGTATACTTTGTGTGTTTGAGTTCGTTCCCTATGGACTCCAAAATTGCTGGGTCGAATTTTACGTAATTTCGATACAAATAAGGCCACCATTTGCCCAGGTATGGAGTATTGTTGTCATATTTAGGCCTGTGCATCTGCTACTAGTGTCTCGCTCCTAGACAAGGTTCAAAAGAGAGTCGGCAACCTAATAGGCCCTGAACTATCAACCAAGCTTCAGCCTCTGTCCCATCAGCGCTATGTAGCATCTCTCTGCCTGTTCTACAAGTACTTTAACGGTGAATGTTCCGACAAACTACAAACACTTGTACCTCCTCTACGTAAATACTCCCGACAAACCCGACAAGCAGTACAATCCCACCCCTTCACAGTTGAAATCCCTAGATGTAAGAAAACCTTCTACTTCGGTAGTTTCTTCACCAGAACCGCTAGACTTTGGAACTCCCTGCCAGGTTTCTGCTTCCCCAACTGTACTGCCATGCAGAAGTTCAAGTGTAACGTGAACTGACATCTTCCTGCCCAACTCCCCACCTAGTACCCCTGTAGCCTGTGTCCCTAATAGTAGCCCCCTATATCAAAGTAGCAATGTGCCTTGTTTGGGATGAAAATGTAGTAATAATAATAATAAAAAAAGTGTCTGGAAGTGTTTTAAATCCGTGTACCTGTTAATAGTTATCAATAATCGATAATTAGTTATCGAAAAAAGTTAAAGTTATTATATACAGTCTAGCATCACAAGTGCATTTGAAAAGTTTTATTAACGCACAAGCAGAAAGGCTCGGCGTACTAACTCCATCGTAGATTCTATGATAAGATTAAGGCGCGTTCGAAACAATTGAACCAGGATACTTGACTTTTGCATTTAAAATTTATATTCAAGGCGTTTTTTTTTTTACAAAGGAGTTATCACATATCAAGGCCCGGAGGCCACTTGAGGATAAAGATTAATATGTGTATTGTAATCATTTGGACAGTAGAGTGGTGAAAATTTAGTACAATCAGATAATTTATGATGACGGTTCAATAAGAGCTTGTTTAGGTTGGATTTGAAGACAACAATATCGTAGTAGGTTGGAAGGCAGACCAACAGAACAAAGTTCCACAGGCGGGCAGTTCTAGGAAAGAAGCTTTGTTCATGGAATCACAGTTTAGAGGGTGAGGGAATTTATTAGTAGTGATTTTGGCTAGACGAGTGTTTATTGTGAAACATGGCAAGGGAGGGGGCAATCACCACTTATCAAGGCCCAGAGGCCACTCAAGATAAGGGTTAATGGGTAGACATTAGTCAATGTGATTAGCTTAGTAAACATAAGTAGTGGGAATTTTATAAATTGGATTACTTAAGGGAAACGGCTCATCAAGAACTTGTTTACATTGGACTTGAAGACAATCAGACTGTAGTCTGCCCGAAAGCAGGCAATCGGAAGTGCAGTTTTAAGAAAGAAGCTTTGTTCATGGAATCTACGTTTAGATTTAGGCACAGATAAAGAGTGTGGGGCAATTATTAATAGTGGTTTCGGCCAGACGAGTGTTTTTCGTGAAAGTTTGGCGAGGGGGGGGGAACATAGATTGAAGCTCAGACGAGCACTTGCCATGAAAATAATGATAAAGCAGAGACAGGCTCGCAACGTCTCTTCTGTGGGAAAGAGGTTGCAGGGAAGAAAAAAAGGACATCCCGCACTAATCCACGAAGTCTATTTTGTACTCTGTTACGGCAGGATAGGCTGTTTTTAGCAGCTCTTGCCCAGATGTGATAACAGTACTCCATCGTTTTGTTCACGATTCTGTTTGCTATTTGCCAAAACTGATGGAACTCAAGCCGCTTCACAGCTACTTTGGATTTGAGGGACTGCGCATGCAACTCTCTCGAATTCTTTATTACTTTTTTTTACAGAGGTTGCTGGCAGTCCTGAAAGCGGCTCCATGCTAAGACACGAGAGGGTGCTCCTAGCAGCTCCTGTCCAGCTGTGGCAACAGTACTCCACCCTAAGACGTAATTGATTGCGCCGACAGTGAGATATCTACTGGAGCAGTAGAATGATTCAACCATTTTTCCATCGACTTTTACAACGGATTTGAAGTATGTGCTTCATTTCAGATCAGAAGCGAAGGTGTGGAGCATCTTCAAGACAAGGGCCAGATGTGGGTCTGAGCGTTGATGATGAAAAGAGAGAAGTTTTGTTTACGATGCATTCAAATTAACCAGTCACCTTTTTACCCATTGTACCACGTGCCCAAGAAAAAAAAAACTAATATATAAAAGGCTATATGCCTATCTGTCTGTCTCCATATTTTCAAACTCTATCTCCTCTGAAACTAAAAGTCGCAGAGCAGCGCTAGGGGCCTCAAATGATTGGATTTTTATGGACTGTTCTTTTAGCCGGTTAAAATATTTTATGGGTCAAAAATTGGTCTAAATTGACAAAAAATGGTTATAAATTTATTACATTCATTTTAGTTTATTTTTAATTAGTTCATATGCGTGTATCGTTGGTATAGTGATAACGTCACCACCTTTGAATGCTACAATTTCGTTTCGGTTTCGATTCTAGCTAATGGCACCTAAATACTTTTTTTTACTTTTAAAATCACAATAAAAATATACGAAATCTGGACAAATTAAAATATCATATTTAAGCGTATTTTACGACCAGGCAAAGCTTCTTTCGTAAAATGCTAGGCTGTCGACAGTGTAATGTACCTATTTACTATGCCTCCCCACGGGACAGAGTTAGACACCAGGGTCGTTTTTTAACGTAGAGAAAAGGTACAAAAATAAAAATTGTCTCAGTCGTGAATGATTTCTCCTCCACCGAGTCGACAGTGTAATGTAGACTACAATGTATTATGGTATAAGTCAGTGCAGTGAAGCGTATGGGCTTCTTCCTGGTGCACTGTGGTGGGTTCCTGACTAGAGCAGGTACTCGATTTAATTCCTATTTCACTAATTTCGATGACAATAATTGGAAGTGTAGAACAGTCGTTTATCTTAATTTAATCTCGACAACGTTGGGTCTCCATACTAGTACATATACATATAGAGAATCGTCTTCTATATGCATTTTTTTTTTACACGGTGGTCACCACATATCAAGGCCCGGAAGCCACTCAGGGATAAGAGTTATTACAAGTACAGTATGTTAGTGTGGAGATTTAATGAAGTGTTTACTTAAGGGGGCGGTTCATTAGGAATTTGTTTACGTTGGACTTGAAGACATCCAGGTTGCTGTTGTCAGGTGGGAAGCAGGCAGATAGAACAGACTTCCACTGGCGTGCAGTTCTAAGAAAGAAGCTTTGTTCATGGAATATACGTTTTGATTTAGGCACCGATAAAGAGTGGGGAAAATTTTTGACAGTGGATTCAGCTAGACAGGTGTTTTTCGTAAAAAAAATGGCGAGGGGGGACCATAGATTAGAGCTAAGACGAGCACCTGCCATTGAAATAACGATTAAACAAAGATAGGCTCGCAACGTCTCTTCTGTGGGAGAGAGGTTGCAAGGTAGAGAAAAGGGAATCCCCCATTAAGCCACAAAGTCTACTTTGTACTCTGTCAAGGCAGGATAGGCTGTTTTTAGCAGCTCCCGCCCAGATATAGCAGCAGTATATCCTTGGACGTACATGCATTTTTATTAATTATGATGGAAATTGCATATAAATAAATAACGCAAAGTTTTAAGTGAGATAGCTCAATTTTGCTGTACTAGAGCTATAAATATTTTGTTGACATTTACAATTTTTGACAGGATCTGTTTCGTAGCACAAAGTCAATCACTTACTTATTATATCAAACAGTGAATCTATTTTGCCCTTAAATCATCAGAATTAGCAACAATCAATCCATCAAAAGGAAATAAAGTTCGTTTGGACATCATTAAAAATCCGAAAATTTGAAGAGAAGCTGCAAATACCTTATAATTTGCTTACATTACGCCATTTTGAATTATGTCCAAATGCATTTTCAATCCTTTTTGTGGATCGATTGTTGCTATTTCTTCTTATGAGTTAAAGGACAAAATAGATTCACCGATTGACATAATAATAGATTGATTTTGTGCTACGAAACAGTCACTGTCAAGAATTGTAAACATCAACTGAATTAAAAGAAATAAATTGGAAGATGGTCAACATTAAATTTGAGATATAGACTTTTGTCATTCATTCAGTATATGCTCTGTAATTACATTGAGCTTCTTAAATATGAAATATTAAAAAAGAAATAGAAGTGAACAAAGAAAATTTCAACAGAAATATGTGTGTGTATATATATATATATATATGAAATAAAATGGAGGTGGAAGGACCTGGATACTCAACGTTTCGCCCGATTTATGCGGGCTTCTTCAAGAGGGATGGTCATTGATATACTATATATTTATAGAAATATGAGTTCATAAATATTTAATAGAAATATAAGTTCATAAACATTTAATAGAAATATGAGTTCATAAATATTTTATAGAGATATGAGTTCATAAATATTTGATAGAAATATAAGTTAATAAATATTTAATAGAAATATAAGTTCATAAATATTTAATAGAAATATAAGTTCATAAACATTTAATAGAAATATGAGTTCATAAACATTTAATAGAAATATGAGTTCATAAATATTTAATAGAAATATAAGTTCATAAATATTTAATAGAAATATGAGTTCATAAATATTTAATAGAAATATAAGTTCATAAATATTTAATAGAAATATGAGTTCATAAACATTTAATAGAAATATGAGTTCATAAATATTTAATAGAAATATAAGTTCATAAATATTTAATAGAAATATAAGTTCATAAATATTTAATAGAAAGATAAGTTCATAAATATTTAATAGAGATATGAGTTCATAAATATTTAATAGAAATATGAGTTCATAAATATTTAATAAAAATATAAGTTCATAAATATTTTATAGAAATATGAGATCATAAATATTTAATAGAAAGATAAGTTCATAAATATTTAATAGAGATATGAGTTCATAAATATTTTATAGAAATATGAGTTCATAAATATTTAATAGAAATATAAATTCATAAATATTTAATAGAAATATAAGTTCATAAATATTTAATAGAGATATGAGTTCATAAATATTTAATAGAAATATAAGTTCATAAATATTTAATAGAAATATAAGTTCATAAATATTTAATAGAGATATGAGTTCATAAATATTTAATAGAAAGATAAGTTCATAAATATTTAATAGAAATATGAGTTCATAAATATTTAATAAAAATATAAGTTCATAAATATTTTATAGAAATATGAGATCATAAATATTTAATAGAAAGATAAGTTCATAAATATTTAATAGAGATATGAGTTCATAAATATTTTATAGAGATATGAGTTCATAAATATTTAATAGAAATATAAGTTCATAAATATTTAATAGAAAGATAAGTTCATAAAAATTTGATAGAAATATAAGTTCATAAATATTTAATAGAGATATGAGTTCATAAATATTTAATAGAAATATAAGTTCATAAATATTTAATAGAAATATAAGTTCATAAATATTTTATAGAAATATGAGATCATAAATATTTAATAGAAAGATAAGTTCATAAATATTTAATAGAGATATGAGTTCATAAATATTTTATAGAGATATGAGTTCATAAATATTTAATAGAAATATAAGTTCATAAATATTTAATAGAAAGATAAGTTCATAAAAATTTGATAGAAATATAAGTTCATAAATATTTAATAGAGATATGAGTTCATAAATATTTAATAGAGATATAAGTTCATAAATATTTAATAGAAATATAAGTTCATAAATATTTAATAGAAATATAAGTTCATAAATATTTAATAGAGATATGAGTTCATAAATATTTTATAGAGATATGAGTTCATAAATATTTAATAGAAATATAAGTTCATAAATATTTAATAGAAATATAAGTTCATAAATATTTGATAGAAATTTGAGTTCATAAATATTTAATAGAGATATAAGTTCATAAATATTTAATAGAGATATAAGTTCATAAATATTTAATAGAAATATAAGTTCATAAATATTTTATAGAAATTTGAGTTCATAAATATTTAATACAGATATAAGTTCATAAATATTTAATAGAAATATAAGTTCATAAATATTTAATAGAAATATGAGTTCATAAATATTTAATAGAAATATAAGTTCATAAATATTTTATAGAGATATAAGTTCATAAATATTTAATAGAAATATGAGTTCATAAATATTTAATACAGATATAAGTTCATAAATATTTAATAGAAATATAAGTTCATAAATATTTAATAGAAATATAAGTTCATAAATATTTAATAGAAATATAAGTTCATAAATATTTTATAGAGATATAAGTTCATAAATATTTAATAGAGATATAAGTTCATAAATATTTAATAGAAATATAAATTCATAAATATTTAATAGAAATATGAGTTCATAAATATTTAATAGAAATATGAGTTCATAAATATTTAATAGAAATATAAGTTCATAAATATTTAATAGAAATATAAGTTCATAAATATTTAATAGAAATATAAATTCATAAATATTTAATAGAAATATGAGTTCATAAATATTTAATAGAAATATGAGTTCATAAATATTTAATAGAGATATGAGTTCATAAATATTTAATAGAAATATGAGTTCATAAATATTTAATAGAGATATGAGTTCATAAATATTTAATAGAAATATAAATTCATAAATATTTAATAGAGATATAAGTTCATAAATATTTAATAGAAATATAAATTCATAAATATTTAATAGAAATATAAGTTCATAAATATTTAATAGAGATATAAGTTCATAAATATTTAATAGAAATATAAGTTCATAAATATTTAATAGAAATATGAGTTCATAAATATTTAATAGAAATATAAGTTCATAAATATTTAATAGAGATATGAGTTCATAAATATTTAATAGAAATATGAGTTCATAAATATTTAATAGAGATATAAGTTCATAAATATTTTATAGAAATATGAGTTAATAAATATTTAATAGAAATATAAGTTCATAAATATTAAATAGAAACATAAGTTCATAAATATTTAATAGAAATATTAGTTCATAAATATTTAATAGAAATATAAGTTCATAAATATTTAATAGAAATATAAGTTCATAAATATTTAATAGAAATATGAGTTCATAAATATTTAATAGAAATATGAGTTCATAAATATTTAATAGAAATATGAGTTCATAAATATTTAATAGAAATATAAGTTCATAAATATTTAATAGAAATATGAGTTCATAAATATTTAATAGAAATATGAGTTCATAAATATTTAATAGAAATATAAGTTCATAAATATTTAATAGAGATATGAGTTCATAAATATTTAATAGAGATATGAGTTCATAAATATTTAATAGAGATATGAGTTCATAAATATTTAATAGAGATATGAGTTCATAAATATTTAATAGAAATATAAGTTCATAAATATTTAATAGAGATATGAGTTCATAAATATTTAATAGAGATATGAGTTCATAAATATTTGATAGATATGAGTTCATAAATATTTAATAGAAATATAAGTTCATAAATATTTAATAGAAATATAAGTTCATAAATATTAAATAGAGATATAAGTTCATAAATATTTAATAGAGATATGAGTTCATAAATATTTAATAGAGATATAAGTTCATAAATATTTAATAGAAATATAAGTTCATAAATATTTAATAGAGATATAAATTCATAAATATTTAATAGAGATATAAGTTCATAAATATTTAATAGAAATATGAGTTCATAAATATTTAATAGAAATATGAGTTCATAAATATTTGATAGAAATATAAGTTCATAAATATTTAATAGAAATATGAGTTCATAAATATTTAATAGAAATATAAGTTCATAAATATTTAATAGAAATATAAGTTCATAAATATTTAATAGAGATATAAGTTCATAAATATTTAATAGAGATATAAGTTCATAAATATTTAATAGAAATATGAGTTCATAAATATTTTATAGAAATATAAGTTCATAAATATTTAATAGAAATATAAGTTCATAAATATTTTATAGAGATATAAGTTCATAAATATTTAATAGAAATATGAGTTCATAAATATTTAATAGAGATATGAGTTCATAAATATTTAATAGAAATATAAGTTCATAAATATTTAATAGAAATATAAGTTCATAAATATTTAATAGAAATATAAGTTCATAAATATTTAATAGAAATATAAGTTCATAAATATTTAATAGAAATATAAGTTCATAAATATTTAATAGAAATATGAGTTCATAAATATTTAATAGAAATATGAGTTCATAAATATTTAATAGAAATATGAGTTCATAAATATTTAATAGAGATATGAGTTCATAAATATTTAATAGAGATATGAGTTCATAAATATTTAATAGAAATATAAGTTCATAAATATTTAATAGAAATATAAGTTCATAAACATTTAATAGAATATGAGTTCATAAATATTTAATAGAAATATAAGTTCATAAATATTTAATAGAAATATGAGTTCATAAATATTTAATAGAAATATAAGTTCATAAATATTTAATAGAAATATAAGTTCATAAATATTTTATAGAGATATAAGTTCATAAATATTTAATAGAAATATGAGTTCATAAATATTTAATAGAAATATGAGTTCATAAATATTTAATAGAAATATAAGTGCATAAATATATATATATAGGTGCGTGTGTCTGTGTGTGTTTTATTTTTTTTATTACCGTTTTATCTGTTTGGCTACATATGTTTCCGATGTTGGATCATGTTTATGATCCCACAGCTTCGTTAGGCCTCGCAAAAGTGGTTGTTAGTCATTGGAAAAAAGGTGTTTTTAAGAAAAAAAAAGTGTGGAGGGTGGGAGAGGTGGGTGTTGACAATATTTCAGTTTTGAAGGTTCCAGATACATTAGATTGTCTTGGGTGTTTGAGGGTAGAAGATTCCGGTAGGCGTGGGTGGAGATATATGGATATAGTGAGGGGGAGGTGGAGACAGGATGATAAAGATAAGTGTGAGGGGTTGGGGGTAAAGGGAGAAGGGGGAAGTTTCAATATTTTGGTTTTAAATCTTAACTGGCTTTTGATTTTCTCACAAGGTATATTAAATAGATGGAAGAGGGGGAGAGAGAGGGAGAACGAGAAGGAAAGAGAGGTAGAGCGAGAGGGAAAGAGAGAGAGAGAGAAAGAGAGAGAGGGGGGAAGGGGTTAGTGTAGATGTCATTTTTTCTTTCGACACGTACGATGTTCATTTGAGGGTTTGTCGTTGTACATCGGCTTGTCGTTGTACATCGGCTTGTTCCTTGCCGTTTATAATGGGTTTATTTTATATTTAATAGGTTAACGCACGCGGACATTCGCACATATACACATATATACATATGTACACTTTTAGGTAACCACATACAGACACAGGTCTCCTTCTCCAATATCAGGGGTCTACGTTCCAACCTTCCAGAGGTTGAAACCCAATTACAGGAGACGAAACCGGAATATTATTTCTAAGTGAAACTGGAATAGGGCCGACCACTTCCCTAGATGAGTTCATAATTAATGGATACTTCAATTTAACAGCTAAATCTGACACCCAAGATCGCCATGGGCATGAGTTAGAAAGGGTGTCAGTCGCTGGATTGAACTTATTTCCCCCCTATTATTTGCATATATTTATGTAGTGAAAATTGTTTGAATAAAATTAATTCATTAGTTAGTTAGTTAGAAGATGGAATTAATAATTTTATAATTTACATAAAAATTAATAATTTTATTATATCATAATTAGGATCATTTAATTCTTTCTAACTGAACAATAAACAACAACATATGCAAATAATAAATAAAATATTTATCAATATTCAAATTTTATTTTTAGCTGCAATATTTTAAGTCTAAAAAATTCTTATTTTTTACTTTACTAGAATATCTTATTCTTTACTTTTCCAGGTTGAATTTCTTGTCCTTTACTTTTCCAGGTTTTATAAAATCTTAAGAATATTACTTTTCATGCGCGCATTTTTCCATATAATCCATGATTTTTCCAGGCATTGCTATTGTATTAATATATAAATTTATAATATTTATTAATGATTGTCAAAAAAAATTAGCTCTCAAACACACATTTATGCAATATTTATCATTCAATCACAGTAGTTCCGAGCCAGGGTCTCTACCGAGACTGCGGTTCATGAATTCGTGATCTGTATAGAGCGTAAACTAACAAAAAAGAAGATGGCACTCGGTGTCTTTTTAGATATCGTTGGAGCTTTTGACAACATACCCTTCAGTAGTATGTTCAAGTCGCTACGAGAATTCAATGTGCCACCAGTACTCATCCGATGGATTGAGTATATGGTGAGGCACAGAACAGTTCAAGTAGAACTACTGAGGGCAACTGTTAAAAGGGAAGTAGTTAAATGAAACCCCCAAAGTGGGATTTTATCACCTTTACTATGGAACTGTATGCTGAATCCTCTTTTAAAGGAGTTTAAAAATAGGAATATTTATGCCCAGGCTGCTGCTGATGACATCGCAGTGCTGGTCGCGGGTTCAAAAGCATCATTGGTCAGACGCATTGCCAAAATGGGACTACATTTTTCATCAAATGTGATAACGAAAAATTTGAGTTCATTGAAAGAATATGCATATCATAGAATTCACTAATATTTTTAATCGATAAATTCACCATTTTTTGCTATAAAATCATAAGGAGAGTAAAAAAAAAATTAGTTATTAAACAAAGTTCGGTTTTTTTATTATAAAAAAAAAACGATACACGGGATTGAACCTAAAATCTTTCCACCAACCCCCGGTACTCTAACCGTTACGCTAAAATCGCAGTAAACAATATTTATATACAAAAAACGTTATGCAAAATAACAAAAAGCGTTAGTCACTTATGTACTTACTCTCCTGTTTGTGAACCCACATATTTTGTTTTAACTTTTTTTCTACTGAACCAATTTTCGAATTTTTTTTTAAAAATGTAGTTAATGAGGTGTTCTATCCAACTATATAACCTGCTTGAAATTTGGTTGCGAACGGAATTAGTGGTGGGGGTTTGAATGTGTCTCGATTCATTCAATTTCGGACTTACGCATATATTTAATTAACAACTACCGTGGTTGAATGATATATATATATATATATATATATATATATAATTTAAAGGAGATTAGAACAGTAGTCTAAAGAGCAGAGTGTATTTTAATGTAATAGTAAAATAATTAGTTTAATTAAAATACAGGAAAAGAAAAAGTGCTCGTTGTAATTTAGATATATAATAAGATCGATAGGTAAATATCCTAGAGCTAATTCAATATTAAGTAATGTGATTGATAATTTAGAATTCAAATTAGAATTAAATTAAAAATCCGTTTCATAAGAAGAATAGAGAGAGAGGTGGAAAAAGAGAGAGAGAGGGAGGGAGAGAGAGAAAGAGAGAGAGAAAGAGAGAGAGAGGGAGAGAAAGAGAAAAAGAGAAAAAGAGAGAGAGAGGGAGAAAGAGAGAAAGAGAGAGAGGGAGGGAATGAAACGGATGTTTAATTTAATTCTAATTTGAATTCTAAATTATCAATCACATTACTGAATATATAAAGCTCCCCTCTTTGGTAGAGCACTCTCGTAAATTATCTTACTCGCTACTTAATTTAGCTGAAATAATGCGAAGCTCGCGATTTGTTTACAAACAAACGTTTGAGCCCTCTACGAGTAGCGGACGAATGTTTATTTAAATAATCGTTCGGACAGGTTAATTTCGGCCACCGATTCCGTAGTCAAGGGGGTAGGACTGCCGACTGTCATCACGACGGTTCTAGGTTCGATCCTCGGCTTGGGAGAGGTGTTAGTGTAGCGGCACTGATGAGTTGTGATACAACGAAACAGGTCTGTATGTCGATGACTAAAATATATTTTATATTTATAAAGCTCCCCTCTTTGGTAGAGCACTCTCGTAAATTATCTTACTCGCTACTTAATTTAGCTGAAATAATGCGAAGCTCGCGATTTGTTTACAAACAAACGTTTGAGCCCTCTACGAGTAGCGGACGAATGTTTATTTAAATAATCGTTCGGACAGGTTAATTTCGGCCACCGATTCCGTAGTCAAGGGGGTAGGACTGCCGACTGTCATCACGACGGTTCTAGGTTCGAACCTCGGCTTGGGAGAGGTGTTAGTCTAGCGGCACTGATGAGTTGTGATACAACGAAACAGGTCTGTATGTCGATGACTAAAATATATTTTATATTTTATATTTATATATATATATATATAACTATTTCGTTTACTCACATAAAATTAATATACGAAAGTATAAATTTATGCGTAAACTTTAAGTATTTACCTCAAAAGTGTTCAATACGTAGGTAGAGCTTCTTAGTAAGTTATAAAATATATATGGCGTATATTATAAAATATATAACGCCATATATATTTTATAACTTACTATATATATATATATTTATATATATATATATATATATATATATATATATATAAGTTTCGTGGTGAAATTTTAAATTAATTCTGAAAAAACAACATATAGAGACATATATTCGATTTAAGAATTTATTGCTTGACACAAGGAATATATAGAAGGGGTTAATTTACTTAATCCATGGATTTTCAACAATGGCTCATATCATCAGAGGAATTAAAATGCAGTTAGCAAAATATTCAGCTGCGAATGGACGCTATTTTGCTTTTTGTTTTTTGAGTGGTTGTGGATAATTATATATTATATATAGAAAGTTATGGTCGTGTAGTTCCAATGGGAGAAAAATGTATATTTAAAAAAGTATAGCCATCAACAATTTTTTTTAGGCAATGTCATTTTATCTCTGGCAGCACTGATTGTGTTTTTCCAAAAACACAATGTTGCCAGAGATAAAATGTTTTATAAAAAAAACAACAACAACAACAACAACAACAACAACAACAACAACAACAACAACAACAACAACAACAACAACAACAACAACAACAACAACAACAACAACAACAACAACAACAAACTTTATATAAAAATATCTGAAGAGAGCTGAACAAGGCTAGAAACGCGTTAAAAAATATTTTAAAGTATTAAAAAATGATATAAGTCTGAAAAACCTACAATTACTGATGGCTACATTCTTTCAAATATATATATATATATATATATATATATATATATATATATATATATATGAACAAATGATTAATAAAACATGTTAAAAGACATCTTGAAAAAGAGTTAAAAACATATTTAATTTTAAAAAAGGAAGCACAAGATAAGTGGATAGTCCTTAATCCGCGGAGTTCGAAGAAATACTCTCCTTCAGAGGGCAGGAATTAGCAAAATGCAGGATCGAATTTTGCATATAAAAGTATTTAATGAAACTACAAGTAAGTCACAGATCTTACTTGGTTAAAAAAGGGTGAGGTAAGGGGAACAGGAGGCAAAAGAAAAATGATAAAAAGATTTCACATTAATGGATAGTCCGGTGAAGGGTAAAAATCCAAAAATGGTAAAATCCAAAACGGTCGAATTTAAAATTTAAATCCAATGGGTAAATTCCAAATGGTCCAAAATAATCCAAAAGGCAGAGTTCCTTGGAAAAAAGCGCAAATGGAATGAATTCCAAATCATTAAAAGAAAAGCACTGGAGATAATATTTAAAACACGTCTGTCAAGGCTGGATGAATAAAAAAAATTAAGGTTTTACCATTTTGATTACCTTGGTAAACTTATTGTAATTTATATATATATATATATATATATATATATATATATTTATATAATTCTGAAAAACCTATAATTGCTGATGGCTACACTCTTTCAAATATATATATATATATATATATATATATATATATATATTTGAAAGAGTGTAGCCATCAACAAACAACTTACAACAAATATATATATATATGTATATATATATATATATACATATATATTTTGTTTGTAAGTAAACAAGCAGCTCGAGCACTGTAAAAGCGGTGGGCGAGTGTTTATTCAAATGGACATTTGCTGAGGTCATTTGCGAGCATCTGGCAGAACTGCTGACTGTCAACGCGATAGATATTGGTTCAATCCCCGGAATGGTGCTAGTCTAGTCGCACTGATAAGTTGTGATACAACGAAACATGTGGATGACTATATATATATATATATATATATATATATATATATATATATAATGTATATTCTGTAATGTCTGATGAAGTTACTGGATCGTTAATACGATTCGGTATCTGAAACATGTGTAACTAATCAGATAAATCGGTAACATAAAAATAAAGCACACACTCTCTCTCACACACACACGCACACACACGCACACACACAAATATATATATATATATATATATATATATATATATATATATATATATATATATATATATATACAAGCTGGTAATCCAGCGTTGCCCGGTCTTACAATACGTTTAACATGGTATTTTTTGACAATCAATCCTCTATTGACTATTATATATTACAAGGAATAATTCGCAATAAATAAATAATCATTATATAAAAAAAATAATAATGACAATGTCGTTCATCAAATTCCGTCCGTGTTTGTTTACAATATCACGTCGGCTGATATTTGGACTTGACGATGAATACCCAAGAAAAGTCACTTTTGATTAATGTTTAGTTTTAAAAAATGCAAATGATGAAATGATTTGCTGCGATTTTAAATGGTACCTCTTCTTTTATCGTAACGTAAATTCAACTCATTAATAATAAAAAATATTAAAATGAGCTATATCTCCAGATTATAATAAAGCTGTTTTTTTTATTATTATAAACACTTCAAAAAGTTAAGGCTGTTAGTAAAATTTATTAGGTTAATGTTAGTTTTTCTTTGTTTTTATTATTATAACTTCGAGTATTTCAAGTTTACATTTGGATCCTTTCCATTGTTCGTATTGTAGTCTTTACTTCAGGTGAAAACTGGCTGATGTAATAACCATAAATTTGACTTGGTCAATTACTTTCGAATCCTCCTGGATTCATCTTCAGGGATTAATTAAACTGGTTGGCTTTTTACTATTTATATTTATGGATGCTTGATTTTTATTGCTTAATTATTAATTGGTTTATTATAAACAGTTCAAAAAGTTATGGCTATTAGTATAGTTTATTTTGTTAATGTTGGATTTTTTCAGTTTTTATTAGTATAGTTCGAATTCATATACAAGGTTAGTCTTACCAAGTGATTCTGTCTCAGGGGAGGAATTGTTGCTTATGATAAGGTTTTAAGTTTTAAATTTGTTATGGTAAATAGTTAATTTTTTATTAATGTCGATACAATGTAAATTTTTATTAATTCTTTTTATAGCTTTTTCATCTATCCTGTAATCGTAATCCATTTGATTTTTGTAAAACAGTTTAATATACTCGGCTCCACTCTCTGCTAATCTCTGACGATTCTCATCACGTCTTGCTGTACGAAGTCTACCAGATTTAGGGAGGTCACATACAGACCCTTGCTCATGAAATCGAGCCACCATAACTTTTATTGCATTGGGAGTAGGGTAATTTCTTGTGTTGAAGTTTTGTCGAAATTCTCTTTTAGTTTCTGATATTGACTCATTCAACCAAAAAATACGACTTGACGATAAATATCCGCTCCTCGGTAGTGTAACGACTCATGGTGACCTTGGAAGGGTTACTCTGATCTGAAAATTATGCCTTCTATCGTGTCTGAAAGTGGCACAAGCGAGATTGAAGATGCGCTGCTGTACAACTCATGCTCTCTACCAATCCAAGTTATAACAACAGGACCATTGCCAGCACCCTCAAAATACAAATCCAATCGGTTCAACGCTTGAGGGCACAGCTCAACAAAGTTTCCAGCCACAGTTATGGTCTTTGGTGTCGTTTCAAGTGAGGGCCACATCATGCCACCTCACATCTTTGAAGTCGGCTTGAAAGTCAATACCAAAATGTACCTGAATGTGCTTAAGAGTGTGCTGATCTCCTGGTGCAATCAGGTGACCGCTGGCAGACCCTGGGTGTGGCAACAGGACTGTGCTGGCCCACAAGTCCAAAGAGACCTGGGCTTAGCTTTAGAAGGAGTGATATGACTTTGTATCCTTCTCTCACTGCCTCCCTCCTCTCCTCAATCTGAACCCGTTGGACTACTTTGTTTGGTCATTAATTGAGAACATCACCAACACGACCTCCCACGACACCAAAACCAGCATAATTACTCTAGGTGATCTAAAAAATATAAGAAAAATATAAAAAAGTTAAGAAAGTTATGAATTTTTTTAACCATCAGTTTCTTTTGGAACGCCCTGTATAATTTTACATTGGATCCTTTCTATTTTTCGTGTTGTAGTCTACTCTTCAGGTGGAAACTGGCTGATGTAATTACCATAATGTTGATTTGTTCAAGTTCTTTCAAATCCTTCTGGGTTCATCTTCAGGGATTGATTAAACAGGTTAGATTTTTTGCTATTTATATTTATGGATGCTTAATTTTCATTGGTTCATTAATTATTTTTATCATTATAAACACTTCAAAAGTTTATTTTGTTAATGTTGTTTTTTTTAGTTAGTTTATTTTGTTAATGTTTGTTTTTTTAGTTCGTTTATTTTGTTAATGTTTGTTTTTTTAGTTCGTTTATTTTGTAAATGTTTGTTTTTTTAGTTCGTTTATTTTGTAAATGTTTGTTTTATTAGTTCGTTTATTTTGTTAATGTTTGTTTTTTTAGTTCGTTTATTTTGTTAATGTTTGTTTTATTAGTTCGTTTATTTTGTTAATGTTTGTTTTTTTAGTTCGTTTATTTTGTTAATGTTTGTTTTTTTAGTTCGTTTATTTTGTTAATGTTTGTTTTATTAGTTCGTTTATTTTGTTAAGGTTTGTTTTTTTAGTTCGTTTATTTTGTTAATGTTGTTCAGTTAGTAAGTTATTAGTATATTATTAGTAAGTTATTAGTATAGTTTCGATTATTTCAAGCTTACATTTATTGTAAATTATATAAGAATATTTGTGTTATGAACTAGGAGCTTTCTAAATTGGGAATGGAATGCTGGTTTGTCAGGTGTTCAAAGCGATGTAATGTTAGTCTCTTTGACAATGTCGTGGTAGTCATAGCTATGTATATGTTTCTGTTGAAGGCACAGTTTCCCAATAGGCATTTGAATTCATATACAAGGTTAGTCTTACCAAGTGACTCTGTCTAAGGGGATTAATTGTTGCTTATGATAAGGTTTTAAGTTTTAAATTTGTTATTGTAAATAGTTAATTTTTTTATTAGTGTCGATACAATGTACATTTTTAATAATTCTGTTTATAGCTTTTTCATCTATTCTGTAATCGTAATTCATTTGATTTTTGTAAAACAGTTTAATATGTTTAGAGGCTGTTGGTTTTAAATCTATCTTATTCTGATTAACGGTTTTAAATTTCGTGATTTGTTGATCGATAAAATGGTGAGGAAATTCATTGTCAAATAGGTTTTGTAGCAAGATTGAATGATTTTTTAAGAATGAAACTACGCTCCATCATCTAGCATGCTTTGAATCGATCTGTTACGCTTACCATTTGAAAAGGGAATTTTTCGAAATTAATAATGGAATTTGTCGCAGACATAACAAGTAAGACATTTTACCAATACAACTGAATAAATATATGTATATATAAAATATATGTATGTACTTATTGATTTGTAAATCGCCACTTGTTCTCGTCTTCTCTTACCAACAACGACTATATTTCATTCCTCGCATTGTGACAGCCTTCTAAATCTCTACTACATATATATATATATATATATATATATATATATATATATATATATATATGTATATATACAAGAATAAAAAAGCATTGGAAATGCAAAAGGATATAGGGATGGTATGCCAAAAAGTATAAAAACAAGATAGCTATGAATGGCTAGGCACATGGAAATAGAATTGCATCCAAAGTATAGCCCTATAGCTTTTCTCCAATCTTCATTCCGTGCCATCATTACGGTTGTAAAACGCTATAGGGCTATACTTTGGATGCAATTCTATTTCCATGTGCCTAGCCATTCATAGCTATCTTGTTTGTATACTTTTTGGCATACCATCCCTATATCCTTTTGCATTTCCAATGCTTTTTTATTCTTGTTAATTAGTATTTTTACTTACAGTCTTATTTTTAAACTTACATTCATGATAGTATTGTCTTTTTTAGGAGGCGGCTCATTGCCGCCTCCATTAGTAGCAGGTCGCTTCCTGCTGGGTTTTAGGTCTTTGGGTTTTGGGCCTTAGGAGTTGCCTCTTGGTCCTCCATCGGTTCTATATTACATAGAGAGTGCTACCGCCTCTCTGATAAAACAGTTAGAGTATTATAAAGTTCTAAAATGTTCATACCTTCACTATTAAATTTTTCTTGGTTCATTCTTTGGCGTTTTGGCAAAGATTTGGCAGTTTTTGATATTTATATTTATAATAGTTTGTGCATGAGGCAGCTTTTTTCCCTCGGAATCCCTGTTATACCGTGCTTTTGAGTCAGCACGTGAGGCAGCCTTCTTTTTTTCTGGTTCTTTGTTATAAAGAGCACGTTGAGGCAGCTTTTTTTTCCCTCGGAATCCCTGTTATACCGTGCTTTTGAGTCAGCACGTGAGGCAGCCTTCTTTTTTCTGGTTCTTTGTTATAAAGAGCACGTGAGGCAGCCTTCTTTTTTTCTGGTTCTTTGTTATAAAGAGCACGTGAGGCAGCTTTTTTCTCCTCAGAATCCCTGTTATACCGTGCTTTTGAGTCAGCACGTGAGGCAGCCGTCTTTTTTTCTGTATCTTTGTTATAAAGAGCACGTGAGGCAGTTTTTCCCCCCTCGGGATCCCTGTTATACCGTGCTTTTGAGTCAGCACGTGAGGCAGCCTTCTTTGTCTCAGGATTTGCATGATACTTAATTTTTATTATTTCAGCATTTTTCTGATAGTATTCTTTTTGCTCAGATAATACCTTGACTTTGTTTTTTCATAGTCTATATTTCTCTGAGCTTTTTTACTACGTGCTGACTTTGGCATTTTTTATTAAATGTAAACATATAGCACTTATGTGTATCTTAATATAATATCACTTATCTTATAGCAGGACAACTCTCGTAGAATGTAGATACTGCCCCGTCACCAATAGTTAAAGTGTGGAACGGTATATACACCAATAGTGTAGTTGTTATCTTTATATGAAGTCCTAATCAGTAACAGTGTGAGGTTACTTGGTTAATTTATTGTAGTTTATTTTAGAAAACTTACTTGTTTTCATTAGTAGATTGTGTATAGTAGCCACAATATCTAGTTATTTTTGTGGCTAGGGCTTGGATTTTGATTCTTTTTGGTCAGCTTCCAGTGAGTTCTTAGAAGATGACTTTCTTGCAGTTTCTTTTGCGGTTAATTTAACTTATTTCCTTTGGCGTTTGGTGAGTTCTTAGAAGAACTTGTCTGATCTACTTTTCTTAGCGAGCGAAGAGATTCAGCTGCATTTAACAATGGTTGCTATAGTGTATTTTTGCGCATGCGTGAGAATTTCAAGTTTCCTCCTTATTTTTCAATAGTTTGACAGTAGTCATGTGTCTTTCTGCCAAGAGCGACAGACGTCAGTGTTAGCCGTGATCGTCTAGAGGTTAGGACCCCACGTTGTGGCCGTGCTAACCTAGGTTCGAATCCTGGTCACAGCATTGACATATTTTACAGTCCAAAATCCGAAGAATTATTTGTTTTTATAACATTGTTTTTTGACGTCGTACTTGCTGATAGGTTACTCTTATAACAATTTTGATCAACTGAGATAAAGATTTCGTGGTTTCATTAACGCTGGTGGGTTACTGTTTAAAGAAAAAACCTTAACGTTCACCTCAAATATTCAGCGTCCAAGAAATATAGGCCACTGGCAAACTGGAACGTCTGTGAGCATCCGGTGTATTATTTGGAGCTGTCCCTTTTGAGAGAAGTTCCGTGTTCGAAGTGGTCTGTCTACATTGGGTATATAGTGTTTAAAACTTGTTATTACACGTAATCTTATTTAATTATGGAGTTAGCTAAAAAGCGATGGGTCACTGCACTTCTCCGTGTAAAGAGCAGTCGATTGATGCTTGAACTGTTGTCAGAGACCGTTCGTACACCGAGATTTTTTTTTTTTTTTTTACACAGTGATCACCACTTATCAAGGCCCGGAAGCCACTCAAGGATAAGGGTTATTGAAAGTACATTAAGTTAGTGAGGAGATTTGCTGAAGTGTTTACTTAAGGGGGCGGTTCATTAGGAATTTGTTAACATTGGACTTGAAGACATCCAAATTGTAGTCCGGAGGGAAGCAGGCAGACGGAACAGAGTTCCACAGGCGTGCAGTTCTAAGAAAGAAGCTTTGTTCATGGAATCCGCGTTTTGATTTAGGCACAGATATAGAGTGGGGGAAATTTTTCACAGTGGATTCAGCGAGACGGGTGTTTCTCGTGAAAGATTGGAGATACATCGTCTCAAAAGAAAGCAGAAGAAGAAAGAAGAAAGAAGAAAGAAGAACAATTGGCCATTTTTGTACCCTTTTTTTTGCTCTCTTTTGACATTTTAACCGACGTTCTGACACTCGCTGGATTCGTAAGACGCTTCTCTGTAAGAATATGTGCTTTTTGAAACTTATAAGTTGATTTTAGTTGAGATTTGGATAGTTTTGTTTTGTAGGCGTATATAGGCGTGTACGGGCCATCCCTATATAGACAATGCTACCGCCTCTCTGATATATATATATATATATATATATATATATATATATATATATATATATATATTTAAATATGTATGAATAAAAACTCAATACGAAAAATATATAAATGTTTATATATATATTTTTTTGTTTTTACAAGGTGGTCACCATTTTCAAGGCCTGGAAGCCACTCAGGGATAAGGGTTATTGTAAGTACAGTACTTTAGTGTGGATATTTAAAGTGTCTTCTTAAGGGGGCGGTTCATCGGGAATTTTTTTACGTTGGACTTGAAGACATCCAAGTTGTAGTCAGGAGGGAAGCAGGCAGACGGAACAGAGTTCCACAGGCGTGCAGTTCTAAGAAAGAAGCTTTTTTCATGGAATCTACGTTTTGATTTAGGCACAGATAAAGAGTGGGGAAAGTTTTTGACAGTGGATTCAGCTAGACGGGTGTTTTTTGTGAAAGATTGGCAAGGGGGGACCAGAGATTGGAGTTCAGACGACCACCTGCCATGGAAATAATGATAAAACAAAAATAGGCTTGCAACGTCTTTTCTGTGGGAGAGAGGTTGCAGGGAAGAGAAAAGGTCATCCGCCACTAAGACACGAAGTCTATTTTGTACTCTGTCAAGGCATGATAGACGTTTTAGCAGCTCCTGCCCAGATATGGCAACAGTACTCCATCCTTGGACGTACTTGGCTTTTATATAGATAGAGAATTGCATCAGTAGTGAGATATCTTCTGGAGCGGTAGAAGGATCCATCCATCTTTCCAGTGACCTTGGCAACAGACTTGATGTACGTGTTCCATTTCAGATCAGGAGTGAAGGTCAAGCCCAGAAGCTTGTCAAAACATGGGGCTTCTCCTAGACGAGAGCCATCCATTTCAATTGATGCCAGATGTGGATCAGAACGTTGATGATGTAAAGATAGGAGTTTGGTTTTAGATGCATTAAAGGTAACCAACCACGTCTTCCCCCACCGAACCACTCGTTCGAGATCAGAGGAGAGAGAATCAGAGAGAGCTTTGTCATTTATAGCCTTTGATGTGTTGCTGTAGATGGTCGTGTCATCAGCATAGATAGCAACGAATGATTTAAGTATGTGTTTAGGGAGAACATTGATGTATCTTTTCTGTATTTATTTCCTTTGTGTTGACGTGTAGGAATACAAAAGGTCGTTTGAAAAAAAATAAGAATGTTTCCTTCAAATTGATCTTCCTCAGTGTTAATGATAGAAAACATCTCTCTCTCTCTCTCTCTCTCTCTCTCTCTCTATATATATATATATATATATATATATATATATACATATATATATATATTTCTGTAGAAATATATTTTCTTACAATATATATCAATCCTCATTTAAGAAGCTCAATGAAATTACAGAGCAATATTGAGAATAAATGACAAAAATTTATATCCAAAATTCATGATTTTGACCATCTTATAATTTATTCCTTTAATTCAGTTGACTTATGCAATTCTTGACAGTATCTGTTTCGTAGCGCAAAATCAATCACTTAATTATTATATCAATCAGTGAATCTATTATGCCCTTAACTCATCAGAAGAAATAGCAACAATCAATCCGAAAATTGGACGAGAAGCTGCAAATACCTTTATATTTTTCCAATACACCATATTGAATTTTTATCAGATTGATATAATAATTAAGTGATTAAGGAATTTTGGAATATAACTTGTTCTCATTTATTCTCTATATTGCCCTGTAATTACTTTTTATCATCCATTCTATATATATATATATATATATATATATATATATATATATATATATATATATATATATAAATAAAGGAGTAGTCACCAACAATGTGTATTTTTTAACATTATTTTATTATTCCGTGTCTAAAATAATGTTAAAAAATACACATTGTTGGTGACTACTCCCCTTATTTAAATATTCATCTTTCTTTCATTGGAGTTTCTTAACCCATTTTATATAAATATAAATAAATAAATATATATATATATATATATATATATATAAATCTGAACGTTTGTGTGTCTGTCCTTGTGTGTCTGTCTGTGTGTGTCTGTCTGTGTGTCTGGTCACGAATAGGCTCCTATATTGTAGACTATTTTAAAAAACTGATTACATTTAATGAGAGAAGATGTATCGAGACACAGGAATGGGTATGTTTGATCTGGCAGAACGATGGTTCATAAAAATTGTGGGGGTCTACGTTCGTGTCTGGCCCCCAAAGTATGGAAATAAAAAATGAAAAAAAACCCAAAAAACAAAACGTTTACAAGGGTTTTTGATATAGATGTACATAAGAATACTTTGATAAGTATGTTTCAACTTAAATAGGGATGGTTTAATAAAATTGTGGTGTCTGCGTTCGCGCCTGTACTCCGTGGAAATATGGCACACACTTTAACAAAGACTTTTCATATCTATTTGCGTAAGTATACTTTGATAATTATGTTTCAGTTTGAAGAAATATGGTATAATAAAATTATGGGGCGTTCGTTCGCGTCTGAGCTCCATAGAATGTAAATATGTCACAAAGTTTAACAAGCTTTTTTAAAAGGGGTGAGGATCCACAATAACACCTTAACTTTAATCTTAATTCACGTTAGCTTTTATTTATTTTTTTGAGTTGAATCATATTGTGTCGAATAAATTCACCTCATAAATTCACGTTCTTATTAAAGTGAAAGCCCCTCCAAAAAAGTCGGAACAAAATTTGCATAACTCTGTTTCTTTCATTCTCCACTTGCACGTTACACTCTTTCAAAAATAGATGAATAGATAAATAATAAAAAATAAGAACGGTACTTGTTATCGTGTCAAAAGAAGGAAAAATCCTGCTCACGTGATTACGTGTCTTTTTAAAAACATTTACATAACCTTTTTATTTTTATTTATATATATCTGTTTAAGCTTTTTTTGTTAGTGTACTAGAAGGAATTCAGTTTATTACAACCCTTTCTGCGTGTTCTTTATATTACAATAGTACAACTCTGAATCCAACGGCGCAATACTACACCGTTCAATACTGTAAAACTGAAACGAAGCTGTTCTGCTTGAAAAGAGCGCAATTTTCTTCTTATTCATATGTATATCGATTCTTTACTTTACTTACTTTTTTAGTATCCCATTTTGCTGTTTCAGATTATTTTACTAAAGTAAGTAAAGCTTCATTATTTTTCAAAACTGTTTTTGTTTCTTTGTTTTTCGATATTTCGTCGATATTATTTAGTAAGAGTGTTTAGCAGAAAAGTCAACAAACGACTACCCGAAAAAAAAAATGAATATACAAGAAATAAATGTTACCATAGTCAATAAAAGTTCAGTTCATGTTTTTTTGTTGTTTGGAAATAGTTTTTAATGCTCTTTACTTGAAATAATTTCAGCGAACCGAAATTAAAACGAAATTTGAGGCGATAACTACTTAAATTAATTTTTATATAAACTACACATGCCATAATCGAAAATTCCTCAAGCACGAAATAACGGAAAGCATTAAAATATGTTTATAAATATTCCTTACGTTGACGGAACTCTCTTAAATTGTTAACACAGAATGCTCAGGTGCCCCTCCTTCGAATTGAAAACGGGACTCTCAAATTTAAAGTTGCTGCCATTTAGTTTTTTTTTAACCGGTTCGTGAATTATAAAAATATGTTTTTTACAAAATACTTAAAAATACAAACCAATGTACTTTTCTGCCATAAAAGTAACTTTTATTGACTATGGTAACATTTATTTCTTGTATATTTATATTATTATTATATATAACATTTTCACTTTGTAAGGAAACATCATTTGTTGGTCACTCTTGGCTACGAATTGAAACAAAGTTGATATAAAAAAATATATTTCCGCGAAAATTATCTTTACTTTCATCATATTTTGCTTAGGGTAAAATTTTTGAGTATGAAAACCTATCTCTTTACAACATCCTCCTTTTCATAACCTATCATACTTTCATCAATCACAGTCCATTTTCTGTAGGCTGTTTTTGAACTCAGTCAACGACAGGTACTTCTGCTAGAATATATATATGTATATATATATATATATATATATATTATAATTGAGTGTAATGTATATTATAAAATGTTGTAAACAAGGTCTATAAGTTTTGAAAATCTCCGTTACTATTATATGGAAATCTTAAATACTTGGCAATACCCAGCATTTTAGATTTTAACACATATACCAACGATATATTTTTGTTTTTTAAAAATATCTTTACCAATGAATGGTTTGGACACCAAGAGGCTTTTTTTTAACAACTAAATTAAATTTTGCTTTTATGTCGAATAAATAAAAGGATATCATTTCCGAAACAATCGTACATGAAAAAATTGTTATTTTCCCCTGTTCTGTCTGTTTGTCTGTCTGTCTGTTTCTCTCTCTCTCTCTCTCTCTCTCTCTCTCTCTCTCTCTATATATATATATATATATATATATAAATATACATATATATAAATAAATATATGTACATTAATAAATATATATATAGATAAATAAATAAATAAATGTATACATATATAAATATATATATAGATATATATATATACATATATAAATATATATATATATATATACATATATAAATATGTATACACGCACACACACACACACACACACACACACACACACACACACACACACACACACACACACACACACACACACATATATATATTATTTTCACAAAATCACGACAACAAAGGTTGGCTTGATAGCACCAAGTAGTGTGTTTTCATTGTTCGTTACAAATGTTTCGCGACCATTCGGACAATTTTTTGAAAATATTCACAAGAATGGCCTCTCATCAGACGTAGGTTTAAACACTTTTTTTTTAATTTACAATATGTAACCCATTTCCCTTTTAAGGAAATACTATGCGATAAAGGTTTTACCTACATTTCTTCCTACAGAGGTTTCTTCGTTTTCTGTTTAAGGATTTTTTTTCATATATTTTTTTTTCAATCGATTATTCATTCATCCTAGCAGCCAATGTTCACATAATTTAGGTTATTATTATTTTTCTCTAAGTTTTTTTTTCTCAATTCCAAACCTGATATTTAACATTCCTACCATATTGTTTTGGTTCTGTGTTAGTTTCGTATCTATCGATTATATTGGCGATTTACAATTATATATATATATATATATATATATATATATATATATATATATGATGATTGCAACGTCTTGTCAGACGAGTACCACTCCCTCAGACACTTAAAGTCCATGTGACCTAACATGACTTTTTTTTTCAGTGGTACCGGCGAATTCACACACTCAAGCAGACATGACACTGAAGACAGACATTGCTATATATACATATATATACGTACACGCATACACACACATACACACACATATATCCATAAACATGCACGCATATATACATATATACATACATACATAATACATACACACATGCATACGTACATAAATACATACGCATATATACACACATATACAAATACAAACACACATATACATACATAAACACATACAAATACGTACACATATATGCACATATACACATAAATTTAACTACATATACCTATACATACATATCTATGCATTTATACACAAACATACACATATGCATAGATACACATACATATACATACATACACAGACAAACATATATATACATCGTACATAGAAACAAACACAAACATATACATATATACATGTATACATACATATACACGTAGATATATATACATATACA
Organism: Euprymna scolopes; assembly: GCF_053919585.1. Taxonomy (NCBI): domain Eukaryota; kingdom Metazoa; phylum Mollusca; class Cephalopoda; order Sepiida; family Sepiolidae; genus Euprymna; species Euprymna scolopes. The sequence continues at coordinate 13,934,291 of NC_136527.1, read as the reverse complement.
TACACATTTACATATATAAATATATATATATATATATATATATATATATATACGCACATACACACACACACACACACACACACACACACATATATATATATATAAAATAAAAAAATAAAAATTACAATTAAATTTACCAAAATGATCCAAGATGGTAGAACTAAAGTATATTATAAATATTAAAAAATTAATCACCTTTTTCTTCACCATATACCCTCTGCTTCACTTTTTGTTATCAAGTAAGATCTTTGACTTACTTGTTTCATCAAATACTTTTGTATGCAAAATCCGATCCCACATTTTGCTAATTCCTCCCCTCTGATGAGAAGGAAAGTATTTCTTCGAAACTCCACGGATTAAGGACTATCCACTTATCAAGTATTTCCTTTTCAGATCAAATATGTTTTTAACTCTTTTTCAAAGTGTTTTTAACATGTTTTATTAACTGTTTGCTCCTATATATATATATATATATATATATATATATATATATATATATATATATATACGCATAAAATAATATATGTATATAATAATATATATATAAATATAAATATATGCTAATATATAAATATATATATGCTAATCTATATTTTTATAAAGTAATAGGGTTCGTGTGTTTCTGTCTGTGTGTACAGCTCTCCATCATCAACGAAATATAAAGGAGGTAAGAGGGTAGATCTCTCCTGGTAGAGAAACATTAGAACCCATTTTAGGATGTTTCTGTTATAGGAGACATAAGAATCTATGCCTAATTTCTTTATATACTATTCTACAAACCACCCCCATATCGAATGACTTATGCTCATTTGCATATCACATTATATTAAATCTCTTTAACTAATTACCTCGACCTTATTACATATTGGAAATATTCTAATCATTTCAACTGAACTATTTACAAAATCTATTTAACATTTAATTATTTAATATATTTTCATTTAATTTTATATTCGATTTATTTCACTTTACGTATATTATCAAAACAATTCATTGGCGAGGAAAGCTTTATGTTTTGGGATTGTATTGAAAATGTAATGGAAATTTCAATTTCGTTCCGTTTTAATCTTTTATATTTTACTTGCCAATATAATTGAAAGAATACAATTCAACTATCGTAATTTTATATAAATAAACAAAAACAAATATTTTAAAATAAAACTTTATTAAAAAAGAAATAATTTTATTTTTAAATGAAAAAAATCAATTTAGTAAAATAATTGTATTAAACATCCCAACCTCCCCATGTTAAGTATGGCTTTCTAAATAAACACCCCCAGCCTTGTCAGCAAACCTGTAAACCTATAAAAGTTAACATTTCGAATGTGAACAGTGATTTTTCGATTTTGTTAGCGCTTGCCGCAATTAAAGACAATTAAAACGGAACTAATTTTATTTCCATTCTATTTTTTAAACAACCCCCAAAACATAACGCTCTCTTCCAATTATAGCCAATTTTTTTTAATTAAATAAAACAGGTCAAAATAAACAGATAAGCGCATTTTCTTTTACATTTTTCTTACAACCAACGTTGTCATTTAACCAACTGCAGGATACCGTTACTTTTGTGGGGTTGTTTTGAAAATGGCACGGAGATTATAATTTCGTTCCAATTTAATCTTTCTGGTCGAGCCTATTTCGAAAGCCTGTCTTATCATAGATTTGAACTACAAATAATTTATTACATTTTGATTATTACTATCTTAAGACTTAAAGCTTATATTTATTTCATTTTTCTATTTATATATTGAATTAGTTATTTCCAGTCTTATTTAAACTTAGTGCTTTCTTTAAACCGGATGAACCTTTTATAAAAATGAGTTTAACGTAAAAAACACGAACAAGGTTTTATTCAACTGAATTTCTTCCAGTTTACTAACAAAATATATAAATTTAAAAGAGATATAAATAATAAAATAAAAAGGTTATGTAATTTAAAAGAAATACACGTACTCACAAAAGCAGAATTTTTTTTACACATTTTTTTCTTTAAAACCATAACAATGAGACTAACAATTACCTAGATCTTAGTAATTATTTGTTTTAATAGAACTGTTTTAATTGTACTGTTTACATATATTAGTTAACCTAAGTTGGTATTACATTTATTTTACATTTACTTTTTTTTTTTAATTATTACTTTTAGACTGTGACGTTTACACCCGGAAGTAATGAGTCACAAGTAGGTCGCTTTTATTCATTTTTGCTACAATATAATTGGTAGTGCATTCTTGGCCTTTTGGTCAAGATCAAAGTGTAGTATCTGTCCCGCAGATGCTGCAAGCTATGACTAGCTATGACTAGCAAAGACCAGATGTGGGGGCAACCCCACATGCCTGACCATTAACCAGCTCCCATTTCCCACCTCTCGGGAGCTGGTCCCCTTTTTTTCCTTCCCCCTCCCTTCACTCCTCACATTAAAAATCGGCCTTGTGCCTAATTTGCTCGGTGGGGGAGCAAATAAACACCATCTGTTCCCTCAGTTACTAAACTTGACCCACCACCGGGCTTTCGGGCTAGGTTAAGGTGTTTTTTCTTACTAACCTTTGTTAGTTAGGACCGACCCCCTCCTTTGGGGAGTCAGGACCTAGAGGACCGACTCCACATTTGTGGGAGCTTGGACCCGGAAACCGATCCCCTCTTTTGGGAGACTGGAATCTCGGGACCAACACCACTATCGCTGGTAGTTGAGACCTTCTTTTTTCATTTGTTGTTTTTGCATGTTGTTTTTTCTTCGTTTCGGTCTCACTTCTCGAGACTGGGATGGTCTAATTTCTCAACACTTAATTGCCTGAGCAGCACTCTGACCTGCCAGGCCCAAACTTTGTCTATCTTCGCTGCTCTCCCAGTGGATCGAGCAGACAGGGTTCTCTTTCTCGCTTCCGTTGGGGTAAGTTAGTGGGTAGGGTGACGTGGGGTAGGGCGGGTGCTTCGTTTCTGCTCCCCTCTGTGGGCAGGGATGCCTATCCCCTCTCTCTCTTAATTGCGACGCGGCACTCTGACCCGCTAGCACCCACTGCGTCTTTCTTCTCTGCTCTCCCCCCTCGCGGGGGGATCTGAGCTGCTAACCCGACATCCCCGTGAGGGGAAGTCAAAAACTCTAATTTCTTCAAAGTCCGCTCCTCCCCCTCCTCCCCCTCCATTCCCCTGGGTTTTCTTTTCCCCCCACTACACTTTGGTCCGCGCCAGCGGCAAGTGCAACCGCCACGATGCCAGGCAGGAGGGGTACGTCACCCCAAATGCGCAGCATCTCAACTGCTAACGACTCCCTATGTGAGGGAGCTGATGCATCTCCCGGCGAGACGGCGCCAGGAAACAAGGTAGGGCCCCGGCGCGCGGCGACCTTGGAAGAAAGCGGGAGGGTAGGGCCGCAGCCCGCGGCGACCCCCCGAAAAGCACCTGCAACCGCTCCCCACGAGGGCAACCCAGCGGAAAAAGCTGCCGTTAAGTCAATAGCTGGGGAAAGTGCAGAACCCAGCCAACCAGCTGCACCCCAGGACGGCAGAACCAAGGGAGGAAGACCGGGGAACCCATCCCCCGCTCCCCCAAAGGGCGACTCCCCAACAGAAAAGGAGGAAATCAGCACCGCGGACCAAACCGAGGCGCTGGATGAAGACGTAATAGCCTCCATCTGCTCACTATTCGGCGGGGAAGACAGTGATTGGCCCCCCAACACTCCCCAAGAGGACCAAATACGGAAAAGGGGTGACTCTCCGGCCAGTAGTAACAAAAGCAAGCTGGAAGGAGAGACACCCTTGACAGTACCCACCAAGGCTCCAGCTGGGAACACGGCACCAGAAGGGGAGACACCACCATCCCCCAAGGGGACAGCCACCCAGCAAAGAAAGAAAATAAGAAAGGGGAGCGGCCCGGAGAGCAAACCAAGCCAGGACGAAACAACGCCAAGGACACAATGGCCTACTTTGCCTGGTAACGGCCCAGTTCCGAAGCCAAAAATGCCCATAACAGGAGAGAGCCCCACAACACCAGCTACGCCCCCCAACCCGAGTCCAGCTGACACCCACCAGGATGGAGGACCGGCATGGGGCCCCAAAGAGCAGCAAGGGAAGTTGACGCCCGAAGACTACAGAGCACTCTTCGACTCCACTTACAAGGAGTATACCCAGGGGAACAACATCCAACCCCTCCCGGGTCAAGTGGAAGTTCTGGAGAAAAGAGTGCTCTCGCTGATAACTTCAGACACCAAGACAAGGGGTCTGACGGGCGTCAACAAGGACACCATGATGAACGTGTTGCTGGAGCAGAACATTCCCGCCAACTACATCTGTAGAAGGAGTTACGCACAGTGGGATGTTCTGCTCCCCACCTCCGAAGACGCAGTCAGGCTGTCCAGGACCTGCCATCAGAGCAGGAACATAAAGCTCCAACCCATCTATATGAACAAGAGGAGAGCAAATGTTTCTGCTCTAAACGTCCCCTGCTATATGGAGGCCAAACAACTGGGGGCTATCCTAAGCCAGTATGGAGACGTAGAGGAAGTCACCCCGGTCCGCGGATTAAGAAACATCATGACCGGGGACTACAAAGTACAGATGGTCCTGGACAAGGCTGGATTCTACGCCATCCCAGCCACACTCAAGTTCGGAGAGTGGACACTCTCCCTTATAGTGGAAGGGAGGAGGCCTCATTGCTGGCTGTGCACACAACAAGGGCATATGGCGAAGGACTGTCCAAAGAGGAATGGAGGGAAGAAGCCCACAAAAGCGGCGGGAACAAGCGTGACAACAAATCAAGCCGCTGCTCCCGCGCCGGCCGCAAATCCTCCAGAGGCACCGACAGGCTGGGTGACGGTCGTAAAGAAAGGCAAGATCAACAAACAGCCATCCTTGCAGACAGTCACCCAAGACCAAGAACAACCGAAGAGCGAGACGGAGAAAATGGACACACAGACACCCTCCTCCTCAAACAAGAGGAAACTACCAGAATCTGAGGAGGAGGCCGCGTCAGAGGCAGAGGAAGAGACAACAACAGTCTCTATGGCCCTGAGCGCAACAGAGATCAGGAGGGCCAGGAGGAGGAAAAGCCGCAAGACACGCGCAAACCCTCCTACCCCAACTGAGACTGAGAAGGACTCCCTCGCAACAACAACACAGGATGAGCCCCTTGTGTTCCCAACACCCCAGCAACCCGAACAACCTTCCCCCTCTCCTATAAAGGCCCCAAGAAACTCTTCCCGCCCCTCATCCCGTGACAGGAGCACAAAAGAAGAAAACGAGCAAGCTACCCCCTCCCCAAGCGCTCAGCCTCCCCATCAACCAAAAGAGGTCCCCTCCCCCACTCCCAAAGTCCGCACTGAACGGACCAAAAAGCTCCCCTTCCTGCCAGGAAGCAGGATTTGTGAAACAGACCCTCTCCAACCGGCTCCGGACCTTAAAGGACAACAGAAGGTCCGGTACAATAAACTCAAAAACTTTGAAAAAGTCGGTGGAGACCTAGTAACAGACCCCACTAAATTCAAGGACGCTCCCTTGTTGACCACTTTCGTTAGGGTCAACAAGGACGGTAGGACTGGAGGAATGTGGGCAATGATTAAGGCAGCGAAGAATGCGATCCCAGGCCAGCAGCTGGTGGATAGGGACCATCCTTCACTGACCAACATTTTCTTTAAATGTGAGGGTAGAATCCCCATGTATGTACACCCATCGCTATACAGGGCACTCAAACTAACCTTCCCCCTGGACGTGGGGGGCGTGGCCAAGGATGGATCACCTTCATCGGATTTACTTACCGGCAGCCTTGGCCAGGCCTGCCATGTCCTCACTGCCCAGGATTTCAGACCCGTCTGTGACAGTGCTTGAGGTAAGTGATCATGTCTTTGAACTTGGCTACATTGAATGTGAGGGGCATCAGGTGTCGAAGCAAGGCCTCGCGCGTTGTGAGAGACTTGGTGTCCCTCAAGGTAGATATTGCCGCTATCCAGGAGACCCACTTTGTTTGTGACGCGGATTGTCAGGTGCTGGTAAACGATTACGATGTCTACTCAGCATATGGCAATACCTATAGTCGTGGAATCTCCTTGCTAGTGAGTCGCACCCTGTCAGCGTCGGTGAATGTTGTTCACGCAGGCGAGGACGGGCGGGCGCTTGTTGTTGATGTTGCTGTTAATTGTAGTGTTTTTCGGATTGTTGCTGTTTATGCTCCCAATGCTGCTGTAGAGAGGGCAACCTTTTTTCGACGGTTGGAGGGCTTCTTAGTGGATCCGGAACGGTTAGTTTTAATGGGGGATTGGAATGCAATCCTTGATCCCAAAATAGATAAGGTCGGGGGGACTAGCGGGTCGGCGTGGTGTGACAGCAGTCTGTCTGACCTGATGGCCTCGTGCGATCTCGTCGACAGATTTCGTCTGGATCATCCGGGGCGGGAGATGTGGACGTGGCATCCTGTAGTGCCTTCCCATCCAAGCACTTACTTGGATCGGATGTTAGTTAGAAGAGGCGATGTAGACTTCCTATCTTGCCCCACGTTCCACTTGCTAGGACACTCGGACCATAAACTTGTTATGGCCCGTTTGAACTTAAGCGCTAGGCCTAAACTGGCCGGATACTGGAAGTTCAACAGCACCTTGTTGGAGCTGGAGGACTACCGGTTGAAGGTCACTGAGCTAATTCAGCGGGCTTTAGTGGGGGCGGTTACAGGGAGTAAATGGTGGGTTAGTCTCAAGGCCAAAATTAGGCGCTTCTCTGTCCAGTATAGCCAACGCCTCGCGATAGATAAGGCTAAGGCAAAGAAGCGTTTAGAGGATAAGCTGACCCGGGCGGTGGAGGGGGGGGACCCCCTAGAGTTAGCACTAGCTAAACAAGATCTCAACCGCTTGGCTAGCGAGCGGTATGAAGGTCAAGTAGTTAGGGCTAGGTTAAAGAAAGTTTCTAACGAGGCTGTGAATGTTGACGCTGTTGAGCGTAAGGCTGCTTTAAGGCGCGGTTCGGATGGGTACATTCGTAAAGTACATAACCTGGAAGGACACCCCTTAGTATCGACTCGGGAGATCTGCGAGGGGTTTCGGGAGCATCTATCGGTGCGCTTCACCCAACTACCCGGACTCAGGGTTGATGAGTTTGGCAGCTATTTGGCTGACTCGCCCCGCCTCACGGCGGCTCGGGCGGCTAGCTGTGATGGTCTTATTACTGAACATGAGGTCATTACTGCGTTGAAGCAGGTCGGCTATAACAAATCCCCGGGGCTTGATGGTTTACCCTACGAGTTTTACTTGAGGCTGTCGCCCATGTTGGTCCCTATTCTGAAGGATATGTTCAACCATTGGTTTGCCCAGGGTTCCATCCCTGGACAGGTGACCAAGGGTGTGATCACATTACTGAGGAAAGGTCAACGGCATGGTGGGAGGGAAAACTTTGATGATTTTAGGCCCTTGACTCTGCTAAACACAGAGTTAAAGATTTTGGCAAAGATTCTTGCGAATCGCTTGCAGGTTGTCATCACTGACTTGATCGAACCGGACCAGACTTATGCTGTGAAGGGGAGATCGATTCAAGACAATTTGCACTTGATACGCTCGATCATAGAGGGGACAGAAGACGACGCCGAAGCCGCGCTGATCAGTTTGGATCAGTCCAAGGCATTCGATAGGGTCGACCATCGGTTCCTAGGATCTGTGCTAGAGGCCGCCGGATTTAATCCGGACTTCCGCAAGTGGATCTTTGTTCTGTATGACAGGCCGACGGTAGCGGTGCAGATCAACGGTAAGCTGTCGGAGTCATTCGCTGTCTCTCGGTCGGTGCGACAGGGTTGTCCGCTGTCGCCTCTGTTGTATGTCCTGGCGTTGGAACCCCTCCTTCGCAAGTTAAGGGACGAGGCGGCTACACCAGTCCTGCGCGGAATAGCTCTCCCTGGAGGCACACGAGCCAGGGTTTCCGCGTTCGCCGATGACGTCACCGTGTTCGTGTCTTGCCTCACGGACGTTCAAGCGGTGGTCGAGGCGCTCGCTCGATACGAAGAAGTAACAGGGGCCATCTTCAACCGTAGCAAGTCAGTTGGCCTGCGGTTGGGGGCCTGGACCGGGGTAAACTCGCTTCCAGGTATTTTCAGCTGGACCGATGGACCGGTCCGCATTCTCGGTGTCTGGTTTGGACCGGGACTTCAGCTGGAAAAGAATTGGTCGGAAGTACAGTCTAAGGTCAAATCGTCAGTAAAGACTTGGATTGGAAGGAAATTGTCCTTGAAGGGTCGGGCGGAGGCGTGTGCTACATACGTCTTTCCGCTCATCCTTTACCGTTTGTCTGTACTTCCTCTCCCTGCAGAACGACTAACCCGCTTACAAGGGCGCCTCGATTCACTTTTGTGGAACGAGGGTAAGCATTATGTCTGCAGAGAGGTCTGTATTCAAAATCCGAGCGAGGGAGGCCTGGGTCAGCCCAGTCTCTTGTGTCATAGAAATGCCGAGAGATTGGCTTTCCTGGGTCGTTCGCTTGAAGGAGACGCTCCTTGGGTCCCTGTGGTTGAGAACTCGTTTCCCAACCTCAAACCCAACCCTTCGGTAGAAGGTCGTCGTAGACCGAAGGGGGAGTCCAAGTTCTTCTCCGAATGCCGAACCGCTCTTAGAGCTTTGCCGGGGACCAATGTCCTCGATCAGCCAAGGAAGAAACTGTATCGGGATTTAGTGGAGGGGACCGCGAAGGATCCACTTTGTAGGCGGATGGGATGGTCGATGGAGGTTGTCCGTTCTCAATGGCGTTGGGCGCCGGGACGGGAGATTCTGAATAACTCGGAATTCTCCCTGACTTGGCGACTGGTCCGAAATGCGCTGCCCCTCTTCGACGTACTTTTCCGGTATAAAGAACATACCAGCCGCTTCTGTCCGTGCTGTGACGAACGCGAGCCCGAAACAATCGAGCACGCATTTTTTAGTTGCAGCCGGATACAGCCCCTATTAAGGTACGTCGAGGGGGTAACAGCTCGCATCGATGCCGAGTGTCTGCTCGATCTCGACGTAGGAACTTTTGTGTACAACATGGAGCCGCCGTTCCCCAGGGAGGAAAGTTTGGTTTTCCTGGCGATCCTAGCAGTAGCGCGCATGACCATTTGGATCGCGCGCCTCAAGTTGGTCCACGAAGGGACATCTGTTCCTGATCGGGATCTGATCGTTTACTTTAAACATTTGCTTAAAGTAAAGATCAGATGCGATTGGAAGAGGTTGCCTAGAGTGGAATTTGACAAGAGGTGGGTGCACAGCACTAGTTTGTGCATCCGTCGAGGAGCCAAGTTTCAATACGTGTTCCCTCCTTAGGCATGGCATGGGCGGTGCTGGGTCCTACGGAACCCATCCCGCCTAGGTTAGCATTATAAGTTCAGTAAAGTAACTCTTGACTGGTGGTACAAATGAGATCCTGTTCCTGATTTTATTTTTTGGTATTAGAGAACCTCTGAGTCTGCCCAACCCCCCTGCTCCTCATCTTTATTTTCTGATGCCCCCGGTCATCCCCCTACTCAGAGGTCACCTTCCTACCCCCTCCATCCGTTGCTTTATTTTCTCCCACCTCCATTAAGGCGACTTCCCCAAACCCCATTAGGGATGCTCTGCTTGTTTTCGGTTCCCCGGAAAACAGTGGGGGATCTAGCCACATAGAATAGTACAGGGGGGTCTTACTAACAACACATTAGTAGTTTTTTCTTTATTTTTGAAATGAACATTTTCATTAGTTTTTTCCCACTCCACGAACATTTTATGCCAATTAATTCAAGAACTCTTTCTAATGAAATCGAACTTTATTTTCTCACACATACACACACACAAAAAAAAAAAAAAAAAAAAAAAAAAATGCACACACAACATACAGAAATGAATATACAAATTGTAAATAGTTAAATTTTACATTGAACGCTGGGGTTATTAGTTAGATTAGGATCCACAGAGTGATTGAGGTATTTTGGTAAATGTTGCCAGTCAAGAGTAAGACTTCAAAGTCTCATCTGTTACATAGTCAAAAAGACCCTGTACCCTCCCCCTCCCAATTTCTTGTAGGGCCTTGTGCCTAATTTTGTTGAATTGAATTTTTTGTTCGTTTTTTATGTTCAATTTTTTCTTTCTCAATAAAATATATAAACAAGATCAAAGTGTAGTATCTGTTCCCTCAGTTACTAAACTTGACCCACCACCGGGCTTTCGGGCTAGGTTAAGGTGTTTTTTCTTACTAACCTTTGTTAGTTAGGACCGACCCCCTCCTTTGGGGAGTCAGGACCTAGAGGACCGACTCCACATTTGTGGGAGCTTGGACCCGGAAACCGATCCCCTCTTTTGGGAGACTGGAATCTCGGGACCAACACCACTATCGCTGGTAGTTGAGACCTTCTTTTTTCATTTGTTGTTTTTGCATGTTGTTTTTTCTTCGTTTCGGTCTCACTTCTCGAGACTGGGATGGTCTAATTTCTCAACACTTAATTGCCTGAGCAGCACTCTGACCTGCCAGGCCCAAACTTTGTCTATCTTCGCTGCTCTCCCAGTGGATCGAGCAGACAGGGTTCTCTTTCTCGCTTCCGTTGGGGTAAGTTAGTGGGTAGGGTGACGTGGGGTAGGGCGGGTGCTTCGTTTCTGCTCCCCTCTGTGGGCAGGGATGCCTATCCCCTCTCTCTCTTAATTGCGACGCGGCACTCTGACCCGCTAGCACCCACTGCGTCTTTCTTCTCTGCTCTCCCCCCTCGCGGGGGGATCTGAGCTGCTAACCCGACATCCCCGTGAGGGGAAGTCAAAAACTCTAATTTCTTCAAAGTCCGCTCCTCCCCCTCCTCCCCCTCCATTCCCCTGGGTTTTCTTTTCCCCCCACTACACTTTGGTCCGCGCCAGCGGCAAGTGCAACCGCCACGATGCCAGGCAGGAGGGGTACGTCACCCCAAATGCGCAGCATCTCAACTGCTAACGACTCCCTATGTGAGAGAGCTGATGCATCTCCCGGCGAGACGGCGCCAGGAAACAAGGTAGGGCCCCGGCGCGCGGCGACCTTGGAAGAAAGCGGGAGGGTAGGGCCGCAGCCCGCGGCGACCCCCCGAAAAGCACCTGCAACCGCTCCCCACGAGGGCAACCCAGCGGAAAAAGCTGCCGTTAAGTCAATAGCTGGGGAAAGTGCAGAACCCAGCCAACCAGCTGCACCCCAGGACGGCAGAACCAAGGGAGGAAGACCGGGGAACCCATCCCCCGCTCCCCCAAAGGGCGACTCCCCAACAGAAAAGGAGGAAATCAGCACCGCGGACCAAACCGAGGCGCTGGATGAAGACGTAATAGCCTCCATCTGCTCACTATTCGGCGGGGAAGACAGTGATTGGCCCCCCAACACTCCCCAAGAGGACCAAATACGGAAAAGGGGTGACTCTCCGGCCAGTAGTAACAAAAGCAAGCTGGAAGGAGAGACACCCTTGACAGTACCCACCAAGGCTCCAGCTGGGAACACGGCACCAGAAGGGGAGACACCTCCATCCCCCAAGGGGACAGCCACCCAGCAAAGAAAGAAAATAAGAAAGGGGAGCGGCCCGGAGAGCAAACCAAGCCAGGACGAAACAACGCCAAGGACACAATGGCCTACTTTGCCTGGTAACGGCCCAGTTCCGAAGCCAAAAATGCCCATAACAGGAGAGAGCCCCACAACACCAGCTACGCCCCCCAACCCGAGTCCAGCTGACACCCACCAGGATGGAGGACCGGCATGGGGCCCCAAAGAGCAGCAAGGGAAGTTGACGCCCGAAGACTACAGAGCACTCTTCGACTCCACTTACAAGGAGTATACCCAGGGGAACAACATCCAACCCCTCCCGGGTCAAGTGGAAGTTCTGGAGAAAAGAGTGCTCTCGCTGATAACTTCAGACACCAAGACAAGGGGTCTGACGGGCGTCAACAAGGACACCATGATGAACGTGTTGCTGGAGCAGAACATTCCCGCCAACTACATCTGTAGAAGGAGTTACGCACAGTGGGATGTTCTGCTCCCCACCTCCGAAGACGCAGTCAGGCTGTCCAGGACCTGCCATCAGAGCAGGAACATAAAGCTCCAACCCATCTATATGAACAAGAGGAGAGCAAATGTTTCTGCTCTAAACGTCCCCTGCTATATGGAGGCCAAACAACTGGGGGCTATCCTAAGCCAGTATGGAGACGTAGAGGAAGTCACCCCGGTCCGCGGATTAAGAAACATCATGACCGGGGACTACAAAGTACAGATGGTCCTGGACAAGGCTGGATTCTACGCCATCCCAGCCACACTCAAGTTCGGAGAGTGGACACTCTCCCTTATAGTGGAAGGGAGGAGGCCTCATTGCTGGCTGTGCACACAACAAGGGCATATGGCGAAGGACTGTCCAAAGAGGAATGGAGGGAAGAAGCCCACAAAAGCGGCGGGAACAAGCGTGACAACAAATCAAGCCGCTGCTCCCGCGCCGGCCGCAAATCCTCCAGAGGCACCGACAGGCTGGGTGACGGTCGTAAAGAAAGGCAAGATCAACAAACAGCCATCCTTGCAGACAGTCACCCAAGACCAAGAACAACCGAAGAGCGAGACGGAGAAAATGGACACACAGACACCCTCCTCCTCAAACAAGAGGAAACTACCAGAATCTGAGGAGGAGGCCGCGTCAGAGGCAGAGGAAGAGACAACAACAGTCTCTATGGCCCTGAGCGCAACAGAGATCAGGAGGGCCAGGAGGAGGAAAAGCCGCAAGACACGCGCAAACCCTCCTACCCCAACTGAGACTGAGAAGGACTCCCTCGCAACAACAACACAGGATGAGCCCCTTGTGTTCCCAACACCCCAGCAACCCGAACAACCTTCCCCCTCTCCTATAAAGGCCCCAAGAAACTCTTCCCGCCCCTCATCCCGTGACAGGAGCCAAAAAGAAGAAAACGAGCAAGCTACCCCCTCCCCAAGCGCTCAGCCTCCCCATCAACCAAAAGAGGTCCCCTCCCCCACTCCCAAAGTCCGCACTGAACGGACCAAAAAGCTCCCCTTCCTGCCAGGAAGCAGGATTTGTGAAACAGACCCTCTCCAACCGGCTCCGGACCTTAAAGGACAACAGAAGGTCCGGTACAATAAACTCAAAAACTTTGAAAAAGTCGGTGGAGACCTAGTAACAGACCCCACTAAATTCAAGGACGCTCCCTTGTTGACCACTTTCGTTAGGGTCAACAAGGACGGTAGGACTGGAGGAATGTGGGCAATGATTAAGGCAGCGAAGAATGCGATCCCAGGCCAGCAGCTGGTGGATAGGGACCATCCTTCACTGACCAACATTTTCTTTAAATGTGAGGGTAGAATCCCCATGTATGTACACCCATCGCTATACAGGGCACTCAAACTAACCTTCCCCCTGGACGTGGGGGGCGTGGCCAAGGATGGATCACCTTCATCGGATTTACTTACCGGCAGCCTTGGCCAGGCCTGCCATGTCCTCACTGCCCAGGATTTCAGACCCGTCTGTGACAGTGCTTGAGGTAAGTGATCATGTCTTTGAACTTGGCTACATTGAATGTGAGGGGCATCAGGTGTCGAAGCAAGGCCTCGCGCGTTGTGAGAGACTTGGTGTCCCTCAAGGTAGATATTGCCGCTATCCAGGAGACCCACTTTGTTTGTGACGCGGATTGTCAGGTGCTGGTAAACGATTACGATGTCTACTCAGCATATGGCAATACCTATAGTCGTGGAATCTCCTTGCTAGTGAGTCGCACCCTGTCAGCGTCGTTGAATGTTGTTCACGCAGGCGAGGACGGGCGGGCGCTTGTTGTTGATGTTGCTGTTAATTGTAGTGTTTTTCGGATTGTTGCTGTTTATGCTCCCAATGCTGCTGTAGAGAGGGCAACCTTTTTTCGACGGTTGGAGGGCTTCTTAGTGGATCCGGAACGGTTAGTTTTAATGGGGGATTGGAATGCAATCCTTGATCCCAAAATAGATAAGGTCGGGGGGACTAGCGGGTCGGCATGGTGTGACAGCAGTCTGTCTGACCTGATGGCCTCATGCGATCTCGTCGACAGATTTCGTCTGGATCATCCGGGGCGGGAGATGTGGACGTGGCATCCTGTAGTGCCTTCCCATCCAAGCACTTACTTGGATCGGATGTTAGTTAGAAGAGGCGATGTAGACTTCCTATCTTGCCCCACGTTCCACTTGCTAGGACACTCGGACCATAAACTTGTTATGGCCCGTTTGAGCTTAAGCGCTAGGCCTAAACTGGCCGGATACTGGAAGTTCAACAGCACCTTGTTGGAGCTGGAGGACTACCGGTTGAAGGTCACTGAGCTAATTCAGCGGGCTTTAGTGGGGGCGGTTACAGGGAGTAAGTGGTGGGTTAGTCTCAAGGCCAAAATTAGGCGCTTCTCTGTCCAGTATAGCCAACGCCTCGCGATAGATAAGGCTAAGGCAAAGAAGCGTTTAGAGGATAAGCTGACCCGGGCGGTGGAGGGGGGGGACCCCCTAGAGTTAGCACTAGCTAAACAAGATCTCAACCGCTTGGCTAGCGAGCGGTATGAAGGTCAAGTAGTTAGGGCTAGGTTAAAGAAAGTTTCTAACGAGGCTGTGAATGTTGACGCTGTTGAGCGTAAGGCTGCTTTAAGGCGCGGTTCGGATGGGTACATTCGTAAAGTACATAACCTGGAAGGACACCCCTTAGTATCGACTCGGGAGATCTGCGAGGGGTTTCGGGAGCATCTATCGGTGCGCTTCACCCAACTACCCGGACTCAGGGTTGATGAGTTTGGCAGCTATTTGGCTGACTCGCCCCGCCTCACGGCGGCTCGGGCGGCTAGCTGTGATGGTCTTATTACTGAACATGAGGTCATTACTGCGTTGAAGCAGGTCGGCTATAACAAATCCCCGGGGCTTGATGGTTTACCCTACGAGTTTTACTTGAGGCTGTCGCCCATGTTGGTCCCTATTCTGAAGGATATGTTCAACCATTGGTTTGCCCAGGGTTCCATCCCTGGACAGGTGACCAAGGGTGTGATCACATTGCTGAGGAAAGGTCAACGGCATGGTGGGAGGGAAAACTTTGATGATTTTAGGCCCTTGACTCTGCTAAACACAGAGTTAAAGATTTTGGCAAAGATTCTTGCGAATCGCTTGCAGGTTGTCATCACTGACTTGATCGAACCGGACCAGACTTATGCTGTGAAGGGGAGATCGATTCAAGACAATTTGCACTTGATACGCTCGATCATAGAGGGGACAGAAGACGACGCCGAAGCCGCGCTGATCAGTTTGGATCAGTCCAAGGCATTCGATAGGGTCGACCATCGGTTCCTAGGATCTGTGCTAGAGGCCGCCGGATTTAATCCGGACTTCCGCAAGTGGATCTTTGTTCTGTATGACAGGCCGACGGTAGCGGTGCAGATCAACGGTAAGCTGTCGGAGTCATTCGCTGTCTCTCGGTCGGTGCGACAGGGTTGTCCGCTGTCGCCTCTGTTGTATGTCCTGGCGTTGGAACCCCTCCTTCGCAAGTTAAGGGACGAGGCGGCTACACCAGTCCTGCGCGGAATAGCTCTCCCTGGAGGCACACGAGCCAGGGTTTCCGCGTTCGCCGATGACGTCACCGTGTTCGTGTCTTGCCTCACGGACGTTCAAGCGGTGGTCGAGGCGCTCGCTCGATACGAAGAAGTAACAGGGGCCATCTTCAACCGTAGCAAGTCTGTTGGCCTGCGGTTGGGGGCCTGGACCGGGGTAAACTCGCTTCCAGGTATTTTCAGCTGGACCGATGGACCGGTCCGCATTCTCGGTGTCTGGTTTGGACCGGGACTTCAGCTGGAAAAGAATTGGTCGGAAGTACAGTCTAAGGTCAAATCGTCAGTAAAGACTTGGATTGGAAGGAAATTGTCCTTGAAGGGTCGGGCGGAGGCGTGTGCTACATACGTCTTTCCGCTCATCCTTTACCGTTTGTCTGTACTTCCTCTCCCTGCAGAACGACTAACCCGCTTACAAGGGTGCCTCGATTCACTTTTGTGGAACGAGGGTAAGCATTATGTCTGCAGAGAGGTCTGTGTTCAAAATCCGAGCGAGGGAGGCCTGGGTCAGCCCAGTCTCTTGTGTCATAGAAACGCCGAGAGATTGGCTTTCCTGAGTCGTTCGCTTGAAGGAGACGCTCCTTGGGTCCCTGTGGTTGAGAACTCGTTTCCCAACCTCAAACCCAACCCTTCGGTAGAAGGTCGTCGTAGACCGAAGGGGGAGTCCAAGTTCTTCTCCGAATGCCGAACCGCTCTTAGAGCTTTGCCGGGGACCAATGTCCTCGATCAGCCAAGGAAGAAACTGTATCGGGATTTAGTGGAGGGGACCGCGAAGGATCCACTTTGTAGGCGGATGGGATGGTCGATGGAGGTTGTCCGTTCTCAATGGCGTTGGGCGCCGGGACGGGAGATTCTGAATAACTCGGAATTCTCCCTGACTTGGCGACTGGTCCGAAATGCGCTGCCCCTCTTCGACGTACTTTTCCGGTATAAAGAACATACCAGCCGCTTCTGTCCGTGCTGTGACGAACGCGAGCCCGAAACAATCGAGCACGCATTTTTTAGTTGCAGCCGGATACAGCCCCTATTAAGGTACGTCGAGGGGGTAACAGCTCGCATCGATGCCGAGTGTCTGCTCGATCTCGACGTAGGAACTTTTGTGTACAACATGGAGCCGCCGTTCCCCAGGGAGGAAAGTTTGGTTTTCCTGGCGATCCTAGCAGTAGCGCGCATGACCATTTGGATCGCGCGCCTCAAGTTGGTCCACGAAGGGACATCTGTTCCTGATCGGGATCTGATCGTTTACTTTAAACATTTGCTTAAAGTAAAGATCAGATGCGATTGGAAGAGGTTGCCTAGAGTGGAATTTGACAAGAGGTGGGTGCACAGCACTAGTTTGTGCATCCGTCGAGGAGCCAAGTTTCAATACGTGTTCCCTCCTTAGGCATGGCATGGGCGGTGCTGGGTCCTACGGAACCCATCCCGCCTAGGTTAGCATTATAAGTTCAGTAAAGTAACTCTTGACTGGTGGTACAAATGAGATCCTGCTCCTGATTTTATTTTTTGGTATTAGAGAACCTCTGAGTCTGCCCAACCCCCCTGCTCCTCATCTTTATTTTCTGATGCTCCCGGTCATCCCCCTACTCAGAGGTCACCTTCCTACCCCCTCCATCCGTTGCTTTATTTTCTCCCACCTCCATTAAGGCCACTTCCCCAAACCCCATTAGGGATGCTCTGCTTGTTTTCGGTTCCCCGGAAAACAGTGGGGGATCTAGCCACATAGAATAGTACAGGGGGGTCTTACTAACAACACATTAGTAGTTTTTTCCTTTTTTTTTTGAAATGAACATTTTCATTAGTTTTTTCCCACTCCACGAACATTTTATGCCAATTAATTCAAGAACTCTTTCTAATGAAATCGAACTTTATTTTCTCACACATACACACACACAAAAAAAAAAAAAAAAAAAAAAATGCACACACAACATACAGAAATGAATATACAAATTGTACATAGTTAAATTTTACATTGAACGCTGGGGTTATTAGTTAGATTAGGATCCACAGAGTGATTGAGGTATTTTGGTAAATGTTGCCAGTCAAGAGTAAGACTTCAAAGTCTCATCTGTTACATAGTCAAAAAGACCCTGTACCCTCCCCCCTCCCAACTTCTTGTAGGGCCTTGTGCCTAATTTTGTTGAATTGAATTTTTTGTACGTTTTTTATGTTCAATTTTTTCTTTCTCAATAAAATATATAAACAAGATCAAAGTGTAGTATCTGTTCCGGCAGATGCTGCACTTAAGATAATTTGTACCAGTCAATGGAGGGGAAACCCTCTATACTGGGACAATTATTATTTTTGGTAACCAGAGTGACCCCTTTTAGGGGAGCTGGTTTTTACCTCACATTAAAAACGGCCTTGTGCCTAATTTGCTCAGTGGGGGAGCAAATAAACACCATCTGTTCCGGCAGATGCTGCAAGCTTTGACTAGCAAAGACCAGATGTGGGGGCAACCCCACATGCCTGACCTTTAACCAGCTCCCATTTCCCACCTCTCGGGAGCTGGTCCCCTTTTTCCCTTCCCCCTCCCTTCACTCCTCACATTAAAAATTGGCCTTGTGCCTAATTTGCTCGGTGGGGGAGCAAATAAATACCATCTGTTCCGGCAGATGCTGCACTTAAGATGATTTGTACCAGTCAATGGAGGGGAAACCCTCTATACTGGGACAATTATTATTTTTGGTAACCAGAGTGACCCCTTTTAGGGGAGCTGGTTTTTACCTCACATTAAAAACGGCCTTGTGCCTAATTTGCTCAGTGGGGGAGCAAATAAATACCATCTGTTCCGGCAGATACTGCAAGCTTTGACTAGCTATGACTAGCTATGACTAGCAAAGACCAGATGTGGGGGCAACCCCACATGCCTGACCTTTAACCAGCTCCCATTTCCCACCTCTCGGGAGCTGGTCCCCTTTTTCCCTTCCCCCTCCCTTCACTCCTCACATTAAAAATTGGCCTTGTGCCTAATTTGCTCGGTGGGGGAGCAAATAAATACCATCTGTTCCGGCAGATACTGCACTTAAGATAATTTGTACCAGTCAATGGAGGGGAAACCCTCTATACTGGGACAATTATTATTTTTGGTAACCAGAGTGACCCCTTTTAGGGGAGCTGGTTTTTACCTCACATTAAAAACGGCCTTGTGCCTAATTTGCTCAGTGGGGGAGCAAATAAATACCATCTGTTCCGGCAGATGCTGCACTTAAGATAATTTGTACCAGTCAATGGAGGGAAACCCTCTATACTGGGACAATTATTATTTTTGGTAACCAGAGTGCCCCCTTTTTGCCTACTTTTAGGGGAGCTGGTTTTTACCTCACATTAAAACCGGCCTTGTGCCTAATTTGCTCAGTGGGGGAGCAAATAAATACCATCTGTTCCGGCAGATGCTGCACTTGAGATGATTTGTACCAGTCAATGGAGGGGAAACCCTCTATACTGGGACAATTATTATTTTTGGTAACCAGAGTGACCCTTTTTAGGGGAGCTGGTTTTTACCTCACATTAAAAACGGCCTTGTGCCTAATTTGCTCAGTGGGGGAGCAAATAAATACCATCTGTTCCGGCAGATACTGCAAGCAAAGACCATATGTGTGGGCAACCTCACATATAAGACCTTGGTCAATGTAGGGGCAACCCTTCATACCAATTGTCATTATCCAACTCCCCTACTCCCCGGGGAGTTGGTCCCCATTTCCCCTTCACTCCTCACATTAAAAATCGGCCTTGTGCCTAATTTGCTCGGTGGGGGAGCAAATAAATACCATCTGTTCCGGCAGATGCTGCACTTAAGATAATTTGTACCAGTCAATGGAGGGGAAACCCTCTATACTGGGGAAATTATTATTTTTGGTAACCAGAGTGCCCCCTTTTTGCCTACTTTTAGGGGAGCTGGTTTTTACCTCACATTAAAAACGGCCTTGTGCCTAATTTGCTCAGTGGGGGAGCAAATAAATACCATCTGTTCCGACAGATGCTGCACTTAAGATATTTGTACCAGTCAATGGAGGGGAAACCCTCTATACTGGGACAATTATTATTTTTGGTAACCAGAGTGCCCCCTTTTTGCCTACTTTTAGGGGAGCTGTTTTTTACCTCACATAAAAAACGGCCTTGTGCCTAATTTGCTCAGTGGGGGAGCAAATAAATACCATCTGTTCCGGCAGATACTGCACTTAAGATAATTTGTACCAGTCAATGGAGGGGAAACCCTCTATATTGGGACAATTATTATTTTTGGTAACCAGAGTGCCCCCTTTTTGCCTACTTTTAGGGGAGCTGGTTTTTACCTCACATAAAAAACGGCCTTGTGCCTAATTTGCTCAGTGGGGGAGCAAATAAATACCATCTGTTCCGGCAGATACTGCACTTAAGATAATTTGTACCAGTCAATGGAGGGGAAACCCTCTATACTGGGACAATTATTATTTTTGGTAACCAGAGTGCCCCCTTTTTGCCTACTTTTAGGGGAGCTGGTTTTTACCTCACATTAAAAACGGCCTTGTGCCTAATTTGCTCAGTGGGGGAGCAAATAAACACCATCTGTTCCGGCAGATACTGCAAGCTATGACTAGCAAAGACCAGATGTGGGGGCAACCCAACATGCCTGACCTTTAACCAACTCCCATTTCCCACCTCTCGGGAGCTGGTCCCCTTTTTCCCTTCCCCCTCCCTTCACTCCTCACATTAAAAATTGGCCTTGTGCCTAATTTGCTCGGTGGGGGAGCAAATAAATACTATCTGTTCCGGCAGATACTGCACTTAAGATAATTTGTACCAGTCAATGGAGGGGAAACCCTCTATACTGGGACAATTATTATTTTTGGTAACCAGAGTGACCCCTTTTAGGGGAGCTGGTTTTTACCTCACATTAAAAACGGCCTTGTGCCTAATTTGCTCAGTGGGGGAGCAAATAAATACCATCTGTTCCGGCAGATGCTGCAGGCTATGACTAGCTATGACTAGCTATGACTAGCAAAGACCAGATGTGGGGGCAACCCCACATGCCTGACCTTTAACCAGCTCCCATTTCCCACTTCTCGGGAGCTGGCCCCTTTTCCCCTTCCCCCTACCTTCACTCCTCACATTAAAAATCGGCCTTGTGCCTAATTTGCTCGGTGGGGGAGCAAATAAATACCATCTGTTCCGGCAGATGCTGCACTTAAGATAATTTGTACCAGTCAATGGAGGGGAAACCCTCTATACTGGGACAATTATTATTTTTGGTAACCAGAGTGCCCCCTTTTTGCCTACTTTTAGGGGAGCTGGTTTTTACCTCACATTAAAAACGGCCTTGTAACTAATTTGCTCGGTGGGGGAGCAAATAAACACCATCTGTTCCGGCAGATGCTGCACTTAAGATAATTTGTACCAGTCAATGGAGGGGAAACCCTCTATACTGGGACAATTATTATTTTTGGTAACCAGAGTGCCCCCTTTTTGCCTATTTTTAGGGGAGCTGGTTTTTACCTCACATTAAAAACGGCCTTGTGCCTAATTTGCTCAGTGGGGGAGCAAATAAATACCATCTGTTCCAGCAGATACTGCAGGCTATGACTAGCTATGACTAGCTATGACTAGCAAAGACCAGATGTGGGGGCAACCCCACATGCCTGACCTTTAACCAGCTCCCATTTCCCACCTCTCGGGAGCTGGTCCCCTTTTCCCCTTCCCCCTCCCTTCACTCCTCACATTAAAAATCGGCCTTGTGCCTAATTTGCTCGGTGGGGGAGCAAATAAATACCATCTGTTCCGGCAGATGCTGCACTTAAGATAATTTGTACCAGTCAATGGAGGGGAAACCCTCTATACTGGGACAATTATTATTTTTGGTAACCAGAGTGCCCCCTTTTTGCCTACTTTTAGGGGAGCTGGTTTTTACCTCACATTAAAAACGGCCTTGTGCCTAATTTGCTCGGTGGGGGAGCAAATAAACACCATCTGTTCCGGCAGATGCTGCACTTAAGATAATTTGTACCAGTCAATGGAGGGGAAACCCTCTATACTGGGACAATTATTATTTTTGGTAACCAGAGTGCCCCCTTTTTGCCTACTTTTAGGGGAGCTGGTTTTTACCTCACATTAAAAACGGCCTTGTGCCTAATTTGCTCAGTGGGGGAGCAAATAAATACCATCTGTTCCAGCAGATGCTGCACTTAAGATAATTTGTACCAGTCAATGGAGGGGAAACACTCTATACTGGGACAATTATTATTTTTGGTAACCAGAGTGCCTCCTTTTTGCCTACTTTTAGGGGAGCTGGTTTTTACCTCACATTAAAAACGGCCTTGTGCCTAATTTGCTCAGTGGGGGAGCAAATAAATACCATCTGTTCCAGCAGATACTGCAGGCTATGACTAGCTATGACTAGCTATGACTAGCAAAGACCAGATGTGGGGGCAACCCCACATGCCTGACCTTTAACCAGCTCCCATTTCCCACCTCTCGGGAGCTGGTCCCCTTTTTCCCTTCCCCCTCCCTTCACTCCTCACATTAAAAATTGGCCTTGTGCCTAATTTGCTCGGTGGGGGAGCAAATAAATACCATCTGTTCCAGCAGATACTGCAGGCTATGACTAGCTATGACTAGCAAAGACCAGATGTGGGGGCAACCCCACATGCTTGACCTTTAACCAGCTCCCATTTCCCACCTCTCGGTAGCTGGTCCCCTTTTTCCCTTCCCCCTCCCTTCACTCCTCACATTAAAAATTGGCCTTGTGCCTAATTTGCTCGGTGGGGGAGCAAATAAATACCATCTGTTCCGGCAGATACTGCAAGCAAAGACCATATGTGGGGGCGACCCCACATATAAGACCTTGGTCAATGTAGGGGCAACCCTTCATACCAATTGTCACTATCCAGCTCCCCTACTCCCCGGGGAGTTGGTCCCCATTTCCCCTTAACTCCTCACATTAAAAATCGGCCTTGTGCCTAATTTGCTCGGTGGGGGAGCAAATAAATACCATCTGTTCCGGCAGATACTGCAAGCAAAGACCATATGTGTGGGCAACCTCACATATAAGACCTTGGTCAATGTAGGGGCAACCCTTCATACCAATTGTCACTATCCAGCTCCCCTACTCCCCGGGGAGTTGGTCCCCATTTCCCCTTAACTCCTCACATTAAAAATCGGCCTTGTGCCTAATTTGCTCGGTGGGGGAGCAAATAAATACCATCTGTTCTTCAGATGCTGCACTTCATTTTCTTGTTCTCTTTCGGTGGAGGAGAAATCCTTCACGACTGAGACAATTTTTATTTTTGTACCTTTCCTCCACGTTAAAAACGACCCTGGTGTCTAACTCTGTCCCGTGGGGAGGCATAGTAAATAGGTACAATATAATTGGTCAAGATCAAAGTGTAGCATCTGTTCTTCAGATGCTGCACTTCTATTTCTTGTTCTCTTTCGGCGGAGGAGAAATCCTTCACGACTGAGACAATTTTTATTTTTGTACCTTTTCTCCACGTTAAAAAACGACCCTGGTGTCTAACTCTGTCCCGTGGGGAGGCATAGTAAATAGGTACAATATAATTGTTTATAATTGTACTATTCAGAAATATTATTTATAGTTCGTCCATTTCAGTTAGTATACATTTCCTTTACGCTTAATTAATTTACAATCATTAATATCGTTAAACAATTCCGTTTAAAACCGAAATTATGCCACCCAAACGAAGTAGAAACGAAAGTGAGGAAGAAAGAATGGAAAGATTGGAAGCTAATAGACTAAGAGTTGCTGCAATTCGCTCCAATGAAAACAATTCAGATAGAGAAAGACGTCTAGAACTTAACAGGATACGTCAAAGAGAAAGGAGAGCAAGACTGTCAGATTTGGAAAGAGAAACCCAACGTGAAGCTGACAGAACTAGACATGCTGTAAGGCGGTTAAATTCATCACAAGATGAAATTCAAGAAAGGCAAAGATATGCACTGGAAAGAGAAGCAATATTTCGATCGAATGAATTATATGAGGTAAGTAGACGTACAAAAGGTCAGTTGAGAGTGGCTCAACGACATCAGAATGAATCGGAAACCCAACGAAGCTTTCGCCTATACCAAGGGCAACAACGAGAGGCTGCATGGAGAGAGAGTATGACTTTGCCCCAGCAATTGACAGAAAACGAGGCAGCTAGACAACGAATGACTGCTTTGAGACACCATGAAATAGAACACTGCAATAGAAAAGGATTGCTCTACAACAAAAATGACTCTCTCACTACAGCTGATATAGGAAAAATGGACAAAGTATGTCAACATTGCTCAGCTGTAAAATTTAAAGGAGAAACCCCTGGTTGTTGTTGTTCTTCTGGCAAAGTTGTGCTTGATAGCTTTCCACCACTGCCTCAGTTGCTTCAAGATTTGCTCTCCGGCAATGGTCCCATCTCTAAAGATTTTCTGCAAAATCTACGCAGTTATAACAATTGTTTTGCAATGACATCATTTGGTCACAAAATTGCGGCAGTACATGGGTGGAATTCTTCTTTTAGAATTCGAGGCCAGGTTTGCCACCAGATTGGGAGTCTTTTACCACCTGAAGATGAAACAGCAAAGTTTATTCAAGTCTACTTCTTGGATAGTCTGGAAGAGGAACTACATAATCGGGGACGTGACAGTAGACTCAATAGAGACATTCTCCAAAGTCTGACTGAATTTTTACAAGAGAACAACAGCTTCATTTGTCAGCTGAAAACAACAAAGGAGAGGATTGAAGAAGAACACTTGGTAGAACATAAAGTTGTCATAAGGGAAGACCGAAGGCCGCAAGAAGAGCATCCACGGTGATTCTATGCTCCAACAACAACGTATGAGATTGGAATATTAATGGAGAATGAACCAACAGCTAACCGGGATATTGTCTTGCGTTTTAGAAATGATACATTAAAACGGATCTCCGAACTACATCCCCTCTACGATACTTTAATGTACCCGTTAATGTACCCCTATGGTTCTCCATCTTACAACATCTACATGAAGGCATCCAATGGGCGAAAAGTTACCCAACAGCAATTTTATTCGTACCATTTAATGACTCGGCCTGGAAACTATTTTCTCTGGTACCGAAGGCTATTTCAACAATGGCTGGTGGATGTGTACTGCAAGATTGAAACAGAACGTTTACAGTTCCTGAGGCGTGAGCAACAGACCCTGAGAGCTGACAATTATAGCAACTTGAGAGATTCAATTCTTAGGGAGGATGGGAATCCAGAACAGTTTGGTCAACGAGTTGTACTTCCGGCAACTTACACAGGAGGCCCTCGATACATGTTTGAGCGTCAAAGTGATGCCATGGCATATGCTCGGCAAATGGGCCGAGCCAACCTCTTCATCACGTTCACAACAAATCCAAAGTGGACAGAAATTACAGAAAATTGTCTTCAAGGGCAAGACCCTCAGGATCGTCCAGATATTGTTGCCAGGGTTTTCAGGCAGAAGCTAAAAAAGTTACTTGAATTTATTAAAAAGGGAGGATTTGGCAGGTTGAGGGCTTTCCTGTACAGTATTGAATATCAAAAAAGAGGACTGCCGCATGCACACATCCTCACCTGGCAGGCCCCAGAGGACAAACTTCTACCAGAAAAAATGGATCTCTGCATATCTGCAGAGATCCCTGACAAAGAGGAAGATCCTGATCTTCATGCTAAAGTGATGGCACATATGGTGCATGGGCCTTGTGGACCATTTAATCCAAATTGTCCATGTATGATTGACAACAAATGTTCCAAAAAATACCCAAAAGAATTTCTTCAGTGTACCGAGCAAGGCCAAGACTCTTACCCCAAGTACAGGCGAAGAAAACCAGAAGATGGAGGCCAGACTGGTACAATAAGGATGAAGAGAAATGGTCGGTATGTTAATCAAGAAATAACAAACCAGTGGATTGTTCCGTACAACAAGGTCCTCCTTCAGCAGTTCAACGCTCACATTAACGTAGAAATTTGCAGCTCGATCCAAAGCATCAAATATGTCCTCAAATACGTGAATAAAGGATGTGATCAAGCAGTGTTTGAACTACAAAGAACTGATGGAGCAGCTAACCAACAAGGCCAAGTACAAAGTCACATTGCGGATGAGATCCAGCAGTTCCAGAATGCAAGGTATGTCGGCAGTTCAGAGGCGGTCTGGAGGATATTGGAACATCCCATCCATGAACATTTCCCCCCAATTGTACAACTTTCTGTTCATCTTGAAAATGGGCAGCGTGTCATGTTCTCAGCTGATACTGCTCTGGAACGAGCCCAAGGTCCACCGCCTGCCACAACTTTGACAGCATTTTTTCAACTCTGCCATGAGGATGACTTTGCAAGGGGTCTCAAATACGTAGAAGTCCCTGAGTTTACACTTGGAACAAATCGACAAAGAAATGGATGAGAAGAATGCGTGGGGTACAAGTTGAAGGTACTGAAAATGATGATGTATGGAAGGCACCATGCATTGGGAGAATCTACACGATTAGTCCAAAAGCAGGGGAGTGTTATTTCTTACGCCTGTTGCTCAATGAGGTTGCTGGTCCAACTTCATTTCAAGATTTGCGAGCATACAATGGTCAGGTGTTTGAAACATACAGAGCAGCGTGCCTTGCTCGAGGCCTTCTAGAAAATGACCATCACTTGCATCAAGCAGTAGGAGAGGCAAGTGCCACTCAATCACCTTCAAATTTGCGAAGCCTATTTGTGATAATTTTAACAGCCTGTGAGCCAAGAAATCCTCTTGAGATCTGGATGGCTTTTCGTGATGTAATATCTGAAGACATTCTTCACAGATACAGGCAAGAAGTTAACAATCCAGAAGCAGATTTTAATGAGGACATCTACAATAAAACTCTTTGTCTAATTGAAGAAAAAGTTCTCCTTATGTGCGGTCAACCATTGGCAAGCTATGGATTACCTGCACCAACGCAAGGGAGAGATGAAAGACTCGCGAGAGAGTATCAACGTGAAGTTACTTATAATCTTGAAGAACTTTCCCTACAAGCAGAAAATATGCAAGAAAAACTGACCGATTCTCAAAGAGAAGTTTACAATTCATTCATGGCAATGTTGGAAGCACAAGGTGAAATGAACAAAAACATGATGTTTCTTGATGCTCCAGGTGGTACGGGCAAGACTTTTGTAATCAATTTGATCCTTGCAAAGATTAGATCCATGAGAAAGATTGTGCTTGCAACAGCATCCAGTGGCATTGCTGCTACTCTACTACAAGGTGGTCGCACTCTTCACAGCACTTTTAAAGTACCCTTGGATACTCATCGAATGGATCAGCCAGTTTGCAAAATTACTGGTAACTCAGCCTTGGCAAATGTAATTAGAGATACCTCTGCAATCATTGTAGACGAAGCCCCAATGACGCACAAGAGTGCTTATGAAGCAATTGACCGAACACTGCAAGACATCACAGGAAACAAGAATCCCATGGGTGGCATTCCAACCTTATTTTGCGGTGATTTCCGTCAAATCCTCCCAGTGGTTAAAAATGGCACAAGGGCTAACATTGTCAATGCAAGTTTGAAACAATCCTATCTCTGGAGGCACGTTATAGTGAAGAGACTGACTACTAATATGAGAGCCTATATCTCTGATAACACAGCTGCAGCAGACTTCTCAAAATTGCTTCTCCAAATCGGTAATGGTCAGTTTCCTATCACTTCTTCACCTGACACAATTAAGATTCCAACTGCGCTTGGTAAATGTGTCGGTAATCAGAAGCAACTGAAAGACAAAGTGTACCCAGACCTGCAAAACAATGAAAAATCACCAGATTGGCTTGCTGAGAGGGCTATTATTTCGCCATTAAACAGCAATGTGAATCATTTGAACAATTCAATAATGGATGAATTTCCAGGAGACACAAAGCAATACAAGTCAGTTGATTCGGCTACTAATGAATATGAAGCTGTTCACTACCCTGTGGAGTTTTTAAACTCTTTGGAGATATCTGGAATGCCTCCACACATTTTAAATCTCAAAATTGGATCGCCAATCATGATTCTTCGATCCTTGGAACCGCCAAAAACAACAAACGGAACCAGATGTGTTATCACCAGATTGCACACCAATGTACTTGAGGCCACCATTTCCTGTGGTCCCTACAAAGGCGAAACCGTTCTACTGCCAAGGATCCCCTTAGTTCCATCGGACTCAGAACTTCCATTTAAATTCCGGAGACTCCAATTTCCTGTGAAGGTGTGTTTTGCAATGAGCATAAACAAAAGTCAAGGTCAGACATTTAACACCATTGGCGTAGACTTGACATCAGACTGCTTCAGTCACGGTATGTTCTACGTCTCCATCAGCCGGACAGGAAGTTCAGAAAAACTCTACATTCTGGCTCCAAATCAAAGCAGCAGAAATGTAGTTTACCCTGAGGCTCCTCAGTGAAAAGTTCGAGAAATGGATATGAGGAAAAACTGACATGATCTTATTGTGGTAAGTTTTTAGTATTGAATGTGCAAGATAAAATTTAAGCAAGAGTTGAAAATTACTTCAATGAAAAATTTACTATGTAACATCAAGTAACCTTCCTTTTTGATGAAAATGTTTTGTGAAGTTCCTGATTGAATTTCAGTCACTACAAGAGGTAGTTAAAATGTTAATCACCTTATGCAATCGTTGCTCTTACAACATCAACTTACTGGAAAGGTGCCCACAGATTTTGGTACCCGAGTGCGCAACAAAGCTCCGTGCGAAGCACGGGTATCTTTGCTAGTATATATATATTAGCATCATTTAAGGAGAGGAAAACACAACATAAAAAAAAACTAATTATCCTTTTACATCCTGATGGTAATGGAAGGTTCTAACCATAAGAATTGGCGCTGTTTCCCATCCCTATACGCACGCAGCGGAGCCATCACGAGGAATCGAAGGGATAAATGGCGATGATCACGTGGACTATATAATAATAATAATAATAATAATAATAATAATAATAATAATATATATAATATCTTTTTTATTTATTTTTTATTATTTTTAAAACAGTAATCTACGTACACGCGTATTTCGAGTTTCATTAACTCTCATCAGCGTAGCTCAACTATTTCTAGGGATCGAACTTCGGACTATGTTTCCACAGTCCGGGGCCCCAACCGTTAGGCCACGAAACCTAGATGAATTTACTGTTTATTTTTATCGATTATAAATTTAGATTTGTTGTTGTTGTTTTTTTCAAACGATAGATTAGGTTAATAATGGCTTCGCCTCGAAGCTAGATTTTAGAAAGTTGCCCTAACATATATATATATATATATATATATATATATATATATATATATATATATATATATATATATATATATTAGCATCATTTAAGGAGAGGAAAATACAACATAAAAAAAAACTAATTATTCTTTGAAATCCTGATTGTAATGGAAGGTTCTAACCATAAGAATTGGCGCTGTTTCCCATCCCTATACGCACGCAGCGGAGCCATCACGAGGAATCGGAGGGATATATGGCGATGATCACGTGGACTAGCACGAAGTGGTTTCATCCGCGTAGAAAGTCGGATACTGGAGGCGGGGGGGTTGGTGGTGGTGGGTGGACGATGGATGCGACTGGTGTAACAACGCACATAAAATAAAAAAAGGGGGATGCTGCGTGTGTTTCTCATCCAAAGCTTAATTATAATCAGACATTGTGCCTTCAAGCAAACTAATTGCGTTAGATGGAGGACATTATTAAATATATGTGGCATGATTATAAGTACACTCATCGTCGGTACAAACAGGGGAATCAATGGACGAGATGGCGCACGGGCAAGGTTTGTTAACTATGGTGCAAAGCGTTGAATTTCAAGTCTTAGCTTCTGCTCTCTGTAGCGCTTTGCTTTCAGTATTACGTGTGCAGAAAAGTTTTTTTTACATGGTAGTCACCACTTATCAAGACCTGGAGGCCACTCGAGGATAAGGGATATTGCGTGTACAGTAATCAATGGGATAATATCGTAGTAATCGTTAGTATTGGAGATTTGATAAGGTGTCTTACTTAAGGGGGCGGTTTATCAGAAATTTGTTTATATTGGACTTGAAGACATCCAAGTTGTAGTCAGGTGGGAAACAGGCAGACGGAACAGAGTTCCACAATTGTGCACTTCTAAGAAAGGAGCTTTGCCATTGAAATAACGATAAAACAAAGACAGGCTCTTGTGGGAGAGAGGTTGCAGGGAAGAGAAAAGGGCATCCCCACTAAGCCACGAAGTCTATTTTGTACTCTGTCAAGGCAGGATAGGCTGTTTTTAGCAGCACCTGTCCAGATCTCTATTACAGAAGCCGTTCTAAATATAGGGAGATTATGGGTGTCCATTCCGAAAGCCGTTTTAAACACGATGACGTTGGGGGTGTCTATTTCGAAAGCCGTTCTTAACATGAGCAGGTTGGGGGTGGGTAACAACAACAACAACAACAACAACAACAACAACAACAAATGTACTTTAATTTTTTATGCGGGGCAGGGAGCATGCTTACACCGGGCAACGCCGGTTAACGTTCAACGTTTCAAAACGTAGATTCCATGAACAAAGCTTCTTTCTTAGAAGTGCATGCCTGTGGAGCTCTCTTCCGTTTGCCTGTTTCCCACCTGACTACAACTTGGATGTCTTCAAGTCTAACATAAACAAATTCCTGTTGAATCGCCCGCTTAAGTAAGACACTTTATCAAATCTCCAATACTAACGATTACTACAATACTATCATTGATTACTGTACACACAATAACCTTTATTCCCGAGTGACTTCCGGGCCATGTAAATATATATATGTGTGTGCGTGTGTGTGTGCGTGTGTGTGTATTTTATTTTTTTATTACCGTTTTATCTGTTTGGTTACATATGTTTCAGATGTTGAACCATGTTTACGATCCAACAGCCTCGTCAGACCTTACAGAAGCCTTCTGTAAGGTCTGATGAAACTGTTTGATCGTGAAACATTGTCCAACATCTAAAACATATGTAACGAAACATATAAAATGGTCAGAAAATATAAAACACATATTTGCTCTGCAATAGTATTGAGCACTCTCTTCAGGTTTTTACTAATTACCAGTTTAACCATATATATATATATATATATATATATATATATATATATATATATATATATATATATATATATCAACTTCCATTCTTACCTCGATACACCGAGCAACGCCGGTTTACGTTCAATATATCTCAACTTCCATTCTAGCCTCGATACGAACCTTTGATCAAACATTCTATAACCTTCGACCTTAATCAATAATTCAGTTTAAATGCGATTCGATTCTCTGTCACGTCGGACAAGACTTGGGATTAACGTGTCCTTGGAAAAAAACAGTAGGATTTAATATGTCAAAAGGCAATCCAACTGAAAGTCGATAGCTCGACAAGCAGACGCCATCTTGTTTGTGGTCAAACTCATCGTAAAAAAAAACACACTTTTATGATGACATTGCAAATTTTAGTTGGCCGTTTGACTGCCAACACAGAATGAAACGATAAAATTGTCGCCCTAAAAAAAAAAAAAGATAACACTACAGATTTATTTTTAAACATTTATTGAAAAACAGATCAATTCAGGAAACTTGACATACGTAGTGGAGCTGACACCTATTCAATGTCCCTATTTACTATGCCTCTCCACGGGACAGAGTTAGACACCAGGGTCGTTTTTTAACGTGGAGAAAAGGTACAAAAATAAAAAAAAAATTGTCTCAGTCGCGAAGGACTGATCCTCCACCGAAAGAGAACAAGAAATGGAAGTGCAGCATGACACCTATTCAATGTAGCCACCTTCTGCCTCAATCACCCCTTAGAGACCATGTCTTTTACATAAGCGCCGACGGGAGCTCGGCGAATACTCGGCTGATGGCGGCGATCAGGCTGGTTTTGGTGTTGTCATCTGTCATGTTCTCGACGTATGACCAATCGAAGTAGTCCAGCGAATTCTGGTCGGGGGAGGAAGGGGAGTGAGAGAAGGGTAAAAACTTATAGCACTCCTTCTGAAGCAAAGCTTGTGTCTCTGGACTTGTGGGCCGGTGCCGAGCCCTACTGCCACACCCAGGGTCGACCAGCGGCCACCCGATTGCATCAGGGGGGTCACCACACTCTTCAAGCACATCCAGATACACTTTGGTGTTGACTTTCAAGTCGACTTTGAAAATGTGAGGTGGCATGATGTGGCCCTCACTTGAAACTACACCGACGACCATAACAGTAGCCGGAAACTTTGTTTTCATCACGCTGGGCACGTTATTAGTGTAAATTCAGCGATGCATTTTAAAGGATGTTGGCAATGTTCCTGTTGTCATAACTTGGATCGGTAGCGAGCATGAGTTGTATAGCGGCGCATCTCCGATCTCGCTCGTTGAACATTGTGTCTCTTTCACACGCCTCCTATCGCTATTGAGTTTTGTACAACTCATAGATGATCTGCAAAAAAAAAAAAAAAATAAATAAATAAATAAAAAAAATAAATAAATAAAAAAAGAAAGAAAACAAAAGAAAACAGGTTTTCATCAAACGGAAATGAAATCATGTCGTCTGGTTTAGGGCGACAATTTTATCGCCCCACCTTGTATAATGTGAACAGATATCTGGCTACTCAACTTTTCCCTATCTTCTGTTAAACACGGTTCTAAATAGAAGCTTCTTAGGCTCAAGTGACAGTATACGTTGAGGTCTAAATAATCCGAATAAAATAACTTGGTCACAGTTTATGAATTTTACAGATGAAATCAAAGTAGAAACAAAAATATGGTTGTGGTTTATTTATTATTTGTGTAATTAGTTTAATTTTGTTTTGTTTTCTTTTGTTTAGTTTTGTTTTGTTTTGTTTAGTTTTGTTTTGTTTTGTTTAGCTTAGTTTAGTTTTGTTTAGTTTAGTTTTGTTTTATTTTGTTTTGTTTTGTTTAGTTTTGTTTTTTTTAGTTTTGTTTAGTTTTGTTTTGTTTTGTTTAGTTTTGTTTTGTTTAGTTTTGTTTAGTTTAGTTTTGTTTAGTTTAGTTTAGTTTTGTTTAGTTTTGTTTTGTTTTGTTTAGTTTTGTTTTGTTTTGTTTAGTTTTGTTTTGTTTAGTTTTGTTTTGTTTTGTTTAGTTTTGTTTTGTTTAGTCTTGTTTTGTTTAGTTTTGTTTTGTTTTGTTTAGTTTTGTTTTGTTTAGTTTAGTTTTGTTTAGTTTAGTTTAGTTTTGTTTAGTTTTGTTTTGTTTTGTTTTGTTGTGTTGTGTTTTGTTTTGTTTAATTTTGATTTGTTTTGTTTAGTTTTGTTTTGTTTTGTTTAGTTTAGTTTTGTTTAGTTTTGTTTAGTTTTGTTTTGTTTAGTTTAGTTTTGTTTAGTTTAGTTTTGTTTAGTTTTGTTTAGTTTTGTTTTGTTTAGTTTAGTTTTGTTTTGTTTTTTAGTTTTGTTTTGTTTTGTTTAGTTTAGTTTTGTTTTGTTTTGTTTAGTTTTGTTTTGTTTCGTTTTGTTTAATTTTGTTTTGTTTTGTTTAGTTTAATTTAGTTTTGTTTAGTTTTGTTTTGTTTTGTTTAATTTTGTTTTGTTTTGTTTAGTTTAGTTTTGTTTAGTTTCGTTTTGTTTGATTTTGTTTTGTTTGTTTTTTAGTTTAGTTTAATTTTGTTTAGTTTTGTTTTGTTTTGTTTAATTTTGTTTTGTTTTGTTTAGTTTAGTTTTGTTTAGTTTTGTTTTGTTTAGTTTAGTTTTGTTTTGTTTAGTTTTGTTTTGTTTAGTTTTGTTTAGTTTAATTTTGTTTTGTTTTGTTTAGTTTTGTTTTGTTTAGTTTTGTTTTGTTTAGTTTTGTTTAGTTTAATTTTGTTTAGTTTTGTTTTGTTTAGTTTTGTTTCGTTTTGTTTTGTTTTGTTTTTTTTAGTTTAGTTTTGTTTAGTTTTGTTTAGTTTTGTTTTGTTTAGTTTAATTTAGTTTTGTTTAGTTTTGTTTTCTTTAATTTTGTTTAGTTTTGTTTTGTTTTGCTTTTTTTTGTTTAGTTTTTTTAGCTTAATTTAGTTTTGTTTAGTTTAGTTTAGTTTAGTTTTGTTTTGTTTAGTTTAGTTTAGTTTTCTTTTGTTTCGCTTTGTTTTGTTTTGTTTAGTTTAATTTAGTTTTGTTTAGTTTAGTTTTGTTTTGTTATGTTTAGTTTAATTTAGTTTTGTTTTGTTTTGTTTCGATTTGTTTTGTTTTGTTTAGTTTAATTTAGTTTTGTTTAGTTTTGTTTAGTTTTGTTTAATTTTTGTTTTGTTTAGTTTTGTTTTGTTTTGTTTAGTTTTGTTTTGTTTTGTGTAGTTTTGTTTTGTTTTGTTAAGTTTAGTTTTGTTTAGTTTTGTTTTGTTTTGTTTTGTTTAGTTTTGTTTAGTTTTGTTTAGTTTAGTTTTGTTTAGTTTTTTTGTTTTGTTTAGTTTTTTTTAGTTTTGTTTTGTTTTGTTTAGTTTTGTTTAGTTTTGTTTAGTTTAGTTTTGTTTAGTTTTTTTTGTTTGGTTTTGTTTTGTTTAGTTTTGTTTAGTTTAGTTTAGTTTTGTTTTGTTTAGTTTTGTTTAGTTTTGTTTTGGTTTGTTTAGTTTTGTTTTGTTTAGTTTTAGTTTTTTTGTTTAGTTTTGTTTTGTTTTGTTTAGTTTAGGTTTGTTTAGTTTTGTTTTGTTTAGTTTTGTTTTGTTTTTTTTGTTTTGTTAATTTTTGTTTTGTTAAGTTTTGTTTTGTTTCGTTTAGTTTTGTCTTGTTTAGTTTTGCTTTGTTTTGTTTAGTTTTGTTTTGTTTAGTTTAGTTTTGTTTAGTTTATTTTAGTTTTGTTTAGTTTTGTTTTGTTTTGTTTTGTTGTGTTTTGTTTTGTTTAGTTTAGTTTAATTTTGTTTAGTTTTGTTTAGTTTTGTTTTGTTTTGTTTAGTGTAGTTGTTTTTAGTTTTGTTTTGTTTCGTTTAGCTTTGTTTTGTTTTGTTTAGTTTTGTTTTGTTTTGTTTTGTTTAGTTTAGTTTTGTTTTGTTTAGTTTTGTTTAGTTTTGTTTAGTTTTGTTTTGTTTTGATTAATTTTGTTTTGTGCTGTTTTGTTTAGTTTAGTTTTGTTTAGTTTTTTTTTGTTTTTTTTTGTTTAGTTTTGTTTTGTTTAGTTTTGTTTTGTTTTGTTTAGTTTAGTTTAGTTTAGTTTTGTTTTGTTTAGTTTTTTTTGTTTTGTTTTCTTTAATTTTGTTTAGTTTTGTTTTGTTTTGCTTTGTTTTGTTTAGTTTCGTTTAGTTTAATTTAGTTTTGTTTAGTTTAGTTTTGTTTTGTTTTGTTTTGTTTAGTTTAGGTTTGTTTTGTTTCGCTTTGTTTTGTTTAGTTTTGTTTTGTTTAGTTTTGTTTAGTTTTGTTTGTTTTGTTTAGATTTGTTTTGATTTGTTTTGTTTTGTTTAGTTTTGTTTTGTTTTGTTTAGTTTAGTTTATTTTTGTTAAGGTTTTTTTTTTGTTTTGTTTTTTAGTTTTGTTTAGTTTAGTTTATTTTTTTTTAGTTTTGTTTTGTTTCGTTTTGTTTAGTTTTGTTTTGTTTTGTTTAGTTTAGTTTTGTTTAGTTTTGTTTTGTTTTGTTTAGTTTTGTTTTGTTTTGTTTAGTTTTGTTTTGTTTTGTTTAGTTTAGTTTTGTTTAGTTTTGTTTTGTTTAGTTTAATTTAGTTTTGTTTTGTTTTGTTTAGTTTTGTTTAGTTTAGTTTTGTTTTGTTTTGTTTTCTTTTATTTTGTTTAGTTTTGTTTTGTTTTGCTTTGTTTTGTTTAGTTTTGTTTAGTTTAATTTAGTCTTGTTTAGTTTAGTTTTGTTTAGTTTTGTTTAGTTTAGTTTCGTTTTGTTTTGTTTCGTTTAATTTAGTTTTGTTTTGTTATGTTTCGCTTTGTTTTGTTTTGTTTAGTTTAATTTTGTTTTGTTTAGTGTAGTTTAGTTTTGTTTTGTTTAATTTTTTTGTTTAGCTTAGTTTAGTTTAATGTAGTTTTGTTTAGTTTAGTTTAGTTTTGTTTTGTTTAGTTTAGTTTAGTTTTGTTTTTTTTAGTTTAGTTTAGTGTAGTTTAGTTTTGTTTTGTTTGTTGAGTAAAGTTTAGTTTAGTTTTGTTTTGTTCAAGTTAGTTTTGTTGTTTCGTTTTACTTAAATTTGTTTTGTTTTGTTTTGTTTAGTTTTGTTTTGTTTTGTTTAGTCTAGTTTTGTTTAGTTTAGTTTTGTTTAGTTTTGTTTTGTTTAGTTTAGTTTTGTTTTGTTTTGTTTAGTTTTGTTTAGTTTAGTTTTGTTTTGTTTTGTTTAGTTTAATTTTGTTTTGTTTTGTTTAGTTTTGTTTAGTTTTGTTTTGTTTCGTTTTGTTTTTTTTTGTTTAGTTTTCTTTTGTTTAGTTTAGTTTTGTTTAGTTTTGTTTTGTTTAGCTTTGTTTTGTTTTGTTTTCTTTAATTTTGTTTAGTTTTGTTTTGTTTTGCTTTGTTTTGTTTAGTTTAATTTAGTTTTGTTTAGTTTTGTTTTGTTTTGTTTTGTTTAGTTTAGTTTTGTTTTGTTTCGCTTTGTTTTGTTTTGTGTAGTGTAATTTAGTTTAGTTTAGTTTAGTTTAGTTTATTTTTGTTTTGTTTTGTTTAGTTTAATTTAGTTTTGTTTTGTTTGTTTTCGCTTTGTTTTGTTTTGTTTAGTTTAATTTAGTTTTGTTTAGTTTAGTTTTGTTTTGTTTAGTTTAGTTTAGTTTTGTTTAGTTTAGTTTAGTTTTGTTTTGTTTAGTTTAGTTTAGTTTTGTTTTGTTTGTTTAGTTTAGTTTTGTTTTTTTTGTTCAATTCAGTTTTGTTTAGTTTAGTTTTACTGAAATTTGTTTTGTATTGTTTTGTTTAGTTTTGTTTTGTTTTGTTTAGTTTTTTTTGTTTTGATTAGTTTTGTTTTGTTTAGTTTTGTTAAATTTTGTTTTGTTTTGTTTAGTTTTGTTTATTTTAGTGTAATTTTGTTTTGTTTTGTTTAGTTTAGGCTTGTTTTGTTTAGTTTAGTTTAGTTTTGTTTTGTTTTGTTTAGTTTTGTTTAATTTTGTTTAGTTTTTTTTGTTTTGTTTAGTTTTGTTTTGTTTTGTTTAGTATAATTTTGTTTTGTTTAATTTTCTTTAGTTTAGTGTAGTTCTGTTTTGCTTAGTCTAGTTTTGTTTAGTTTTGTTTTGTTTTGTTTAATTTTGTTTCGTTTTGTTTTGCTTAGTTTTGTTTTGTTTTGTTTACTTTAGTTTTGATTTGTTTCGTTTCGTTTCGTTTTGTTTAGTTTTGCTTAGTTTTGTTTTGTTTAGTTTTTTTGGGTTTAGTTTAGTTTTGTTTTGTTTAGTTTGGTTTTGTTTCGTTTTGATTTGTTTTATTTAGTTTTTTTTCGTTTCGTTTTTTTTTAGTTTTGTTTTGTTTAGTTTGGTTTGTTTTGTTTAGTTTAGTTTAGTTTTGTTTTGTTTTGTTTAGTTTTGCTTAGTTTTGTTTTGTTTAGTTTTGCTTGGTTTTGTTTAGTTCTGTTTTGTTTAGTTTTGTTTAGTTTTGTTTTGTTTAGTTTAGTTTTGTTTGGTTTTGTTTTGTTTAGTTTTGTTTTGTTTAGTTTTGTTTAGTGTTGTTTTGTTTAGTTTAGTTTTGTTTTGTTTGATTTAGTTTTGTTTTGTTTTGCTTGGTTTTGTTTAGTTTTGTTTTGTTTAGTTTTGTTTAGTTTTGTTTTGTTTAGTTTTGCTTAGTTTAGATTGGTTTTGTTTTGTTTAGTTTTGCTTGGTTTTGTTTAGTTTTGTTTTGTTTAGTTTTGCTTGGTTTTGTCTAGTTTTGTTTTGTTTAGTTTTTTTTTTTTTAGTTTAGTTTTGTTTGTTTAATTTCGTTTTGTTGAGTTTAGTTTAGTTTTGTTTTGTGTTGTTTTGTGTTGTTTTGTTTAGCTTTTTTTTTGTTTTCTTGTTTACATGGGGTAACCACTTATCAAGACCCGAATAAGGGTTATTGTACAGTAATCAATGAGATAATATTGTAGCAATCATTAGTATTGGTGGTTTTGATAGAGGGTCTTACTTAAGGGGACGGTTTGTCAGGAGTTTGTTTATGTTGAACATAAAGACGTCCAAGTTTTAGTCAGGTGGGAAACAGGCAAGCGGCTAAGCGTGTAGTTCTAAGAAAGAAGCTTTGTTCATGGAATCTACGTTTGGATTTAGGCACAGATAAAGAGTGGAGAAAATTATTGACAGTAGTTTCAGCCAGACGGGCGTTTCTCGTGAAAGATTAGCGAGGTGGGGAGGGGGGCGAGGGATTGGAGCTCAGACGAGCACTTGCCATGGAAATAACGATAAAACAAAGACAGATTCGCAGCGTCTCTTCTGTGGGAGAGAGGTTGCAGGGACGAGAAAAGGCCACCCCCTACTAAACCACGAAGTCTGTTTTGTACTCTGTCAAGGCAGGAAAGGCTGTTTTTAGCAGCTCCTGTCCAGATGTGGCAGCAGTACTCCATCATTGGACGTACTTGGCTTTTATACAGATAGAGAATTGCATTAGTAGTGAGATATCTTCTGGAGCGGTAGAAGTATCCCACCATTTTCCTAGCATTCCTGGCAACAGATTTGATGTACGTGTTCCATTTCAGATCAGGAGTAAAGGTCAAGTTCAGAAGCTTGTAAAAACATGGAGCCTACCCAAGACGAGAGCCATCCATTTCAATTGATGCCAGATGGGGATCAGAGCGTTGATGATGCAAAGATAGAAGCTTGGTTTTAGATGCATTAAAAGTGACCAGCCACCTCTTTCCCCATTGTACCACGCGCTCAAGATCAGAGGAGAGAGAATTAGAGAGAACTTTGTCATTTACGGCCTTTGATGTGTTGCCATAGATGGTCGTGTCATCAGTATAGATGTCAATGAATGATTTAAGTATGTGTTTTGGGAGATCATTGATGTAGATCAGGAAGAGAGTTCGGCCAGGATAGACCCCTGGGGGACTCTAGCATTAATACTGTAGGCCTCTGATTTCTGCCCATCAACCACCACTCTTATGAACCTATCAGAGAGAAATGATTTAATGATTGAGAAAACATTTCCAGTTATACCGTAGCTGGAAATCTTGTGAAGTAGGCCCTTATGCCATACCTTATCGAAGGCCTTCGATATGTCATGAGCAATTGCCCTGGAAAGGAAGCCTTTGTCAAGAGATTCACTAATCCTATGGGATATAACCGTGAACACGTCTGCTGTAGATCTTGCAGAGCGGAAACCATATTGCATTTCACTAAGAAGGCTGTTTCTGTTGAGGTGGTTGACTACTTCTTTATTTAATATGGATTCCAACAACTTACTCATGACACACAGGAGACTTATTGGTCTGTACTGAGAAGGAGATGACTTTTCACCTGAGTTCTTAAATACGGCGCATACTGATGAGGTTTTCCAGGGTGTTGGAAAGCACTTCTCCTTAAGGCAACGCTTAAACAGTTTTGTAAATTTGGGTGCAAGTTCTGGTTGGAGCTTTTTCAACACTGTAACTGGAATGCCGTCAGGGCCAGTTGCTTTACTGGAATCAAGGTTCTTGATTAGCTTGGCGACCTCAAACACAGATATTTGTATGTTGCATAGCGTGTTGTCTGTTATAGGAGGAAATACAGGGAGTTGATAGTCATTGTCGCATAGGGTAGAATTAGCTGCAAAGTTCTTGGGAAATAGTCTGGCCTTGTCGGATGCTGACGAGATGACTTCAGGTCCATTGATGATAGTTGGGATAGAACGCACGCTTCTGTTCAAGATCCTGTTAGCTATTTGCCAGAACTGGTGGGAACCAAGCCGCTGCTCAGCTACTTTGGATTTAACAGACTGAGCATATAGCTCTCTTGCATTTTTTATTACTCTTTTACAGTGGTTGCTGGCAGTCCTGAAAGTAGCTTTCGTCTCTGTACATCTATTACGTTGGTAGCTATGGAAAAAGTGATTTCTGTGCCCGATGGCAGCAGCACATTCAGGGGAGAACCATGGCTGGCTGTTAGGTTTTTGTTGGAATTTTTTAAATGGTATGAATCGGTCTATGCCTACAATTAACCATTCTGTCAGGTCTGATACTATAGAGGACACTTTTAGATGTTAAGTTGGAGTATCCTTTGTTTTATTTAGTTTAGTTCAGTTTAGTTTTGTTTTGTTTTATTTAGTTTTGTTTTATTTTGTTTTGTTTTGTTTAATTTTGTTTAGTTTTGTTTTATTTTGTTTTATTTAGTTTTGTTTTATTTTGTTTTGTTTTGTTTTATTTAGTTTTGTTTTATTTTGTTTTGTTTTGTTTAGTTTTGTTTTGTTTTGTTTTATTTAGTTTTGTTTTATTTTGTTTTGTTTTGTTTTATTTAGTTTTGTTTTGTTTTGTTTAGTTTTGTTTTATTTTGTTTAGTTTTGTTTTATTTTGTTTTATTTAGTTTTGTTTTATTTTGTTTTGTTTTATTTAGTTTTTTTTATTTTGTTTTGTTTGTTTAGTTTTGTTTAGTTTTGTTTTATTTTGTTTTGTTTTGTTTTATTTAGTTTTATTTTATTTTGTTTTGTTTTGTTTTATTTTGTTTAGTTTTGTTTTGTTTAGTTTAGTTTTATTTTTTTATTTAGTTTTGTTTTATTTTGTTTTGTTTTGTTTAGTTTAGTTTGGTTTTATTTTTTTTGTTTTGTTTAGTTCAGTTTAGTTTTGTTTTGTTTCGTTTTTTTCGTTTAGTTTAGTTTTGTTTTGGTTTGTTTAGTTTTGTTTTGTTTCGTTCTGTTTTATTTTGTTTTGTTTTGTTTTGTTTAGTTTAGTTTTATTTTGTTTTATTTTCTTTTGTTTTGTTTAGTTTCATTTTATTTTGTTTCGTTTGTTTTATTTTGTTTTGTTTCGTTTGTTTTATTTTGTTTAGTTTTATTTTGTTTTGTTTTATTTCGTTTTGTTTTATTTTGTTTTGTTTTGTTTCGTTTAGTTTTGTTTTGTTGATGAATCAAATTATTGGTAGACAAACTGGCCCAGATTTCTTACTAAAACATGATTTACGAATCAATAAAAAAACATCTGCGGAAAATGCAATTATTCTGTTTTTATATTAAATTAGAATATTTTCGTCCGTTTTTAAAGAGCAGATTGAATCAGTATTCATTTATCATTACCTTTTGATATATTGAATTACCTTCCTTATATCAAGACACACACACACACACACACACACACACATATATATATATATGTATATATATCATTCAAACACGGTAGTGTTTGAATATATGGTTAAGTTTTAGGCGTTTAGAATTGTTTTAAAGCTTCACCGCTCACTCATTTTTCGACCAAATTATAAATATACTAGGTTGTTTGGAGGAGGGGTGAAGTAAAGTAAAAATATTAAATATTAAAAATATAAAACAAACACAGTGAAAAGCGAAAATAAATTGGCATAAATAACCCTTCGATTCGATTAAGTCCATGGTGAGTTTCATATACCGGAAAGGAACGTTAAAATTCCATTCCAGTTTTTTTTAAGCAACTACAAAACAAAATAAAGCGAAAAAATGACATAAATTACCCTTCGATTCGGTTAAGTCCATGGTGCCTTCAACCCAGTAGAAAGCATAGAACGAAAAGGAACGTTAAAATTCAAT
This sequence comes from Euprymna scolopes, assembly GCF_053919585.1. Classification (NCBI taxonomy): domain Eukaryota; kingdom Metazoa; phylum Mollusca; class Cephalopoda; order Sepiida; family Sepiolidae; genus Euprymna; species Euprymna scolopes. The sequence continues at coordinate 13,893,281 of NC_136527.1, read as the reverse complement.
TCCAGGTTTTTAAGCAACTACGAAGTAAAGAAAACCCAAACCCGATCCGGAAACGGTGTAAGTCGTGGCGGGGGAAGGAGGAATAAATTAGTGAGAAAAGATTTTACTACTTTCATTGATTTTAACTGATTGTGGCAGTTAACGCTTAGCAGAAAAAATATAGGAATCTACGATTATCGAGGACGAGGAGAGGTAATATGCCTATAACATACCTCAGATATTGTTCTGCAGTTTGTGCATATTACATTCGTATGAAATCTCTTGATTTTTAATCCTATTAAGGTCCAAATCATAGGGGGGAAATTAATTCATTTTATATATAGGGATATCTAGATAGATAGATATCATTCAAACAAGGTAGTGTTTGAATATATGATTAAGTGGCAGTTTTAGTAATTTAGAACTGTTTTAAAGCTTCACCGCCTGCTTATTTTTCGACCAAATTTAAAACAATTATTATAGTTTATAGATCACCGCAGCTATATTGTGAAAAAATGTAATTTTCGTTCAGTAAAACAAAAGTTATGATGAATTTACTGGTGTTCAAAATGGTTAAAAACGTAAAGAGGTGAGCTACGTTTTTATGACTGGTTTCCATAGCAATAACGTCGCTTTACCGACTACTATGGCTACCAATTCACACATCTTGCGAAAAGAGAAGTAACAAGTGTAACAGAGAGAATGAAAAAATGAAAACGAGATAATTGGGGGATTTTATTGAAAGCAAACGAGTGCCGTACGTTGTTATTACATATGTGTATGTTATGTTTATGAGTGCAAAAAAATGAGACTGAAATTAAACAAAGAACAAGAGAATTTACTAGAAGCCTAGAAAAATTTATGGATTACAATAGAAAAATATTGCAGCATTAAGAATTGATTATATAATGTTATTACAATAGAAAAATGCGAACATGAAAAGTAATATGGTTAAGCTTAAACATGGAAAAGTAAAGGACTAGTTGTTAAAACTGGAAAAGAAAAGGACAAGATATTCTAGTAAATAATATAATAAATTTATTGCTTAAAATATTGCAGCATTAAGAATTTTTTAAAATTCAAATATAACATTATATAATCAAGTCTACATTCGCTCGTTGGCGGCGACCATTGGTCTTCACTGGAATATTTGTTGCAATAACCCCCCTTCCCCCAGGTTCTAGTTCTCTTCACAATCATCCAGTAGGTCTGGGTATTTCTTTCCCTCCTTTTTCCATCTTCCTTAAACATTCACGATTTGTAGTGTGGTGCCAGCCGCCGCGGACACTACCACCACTACCACCACCACCATTATTATTATTATTATTATTATTATTATTATTATTATTATTATTATTATTATTATTATTATTATCTTTTATTTACTTTTTTTAATCACTAGGAAAAGTCACACAGGCCATCATCAAATATTTCTCTTTGAGAACAACTTGCGTCATTCTCTGGAGTCTGAGCGACAACAAGTCTCCTCAGATTTCCAGGACTCTTCACCTCTTTCGATAACCTTTGCAGATGGATTTGTCTTATCGTAACAGCCGCTTACCATTGATTTCTCGTTGGCGGCGACCATTGGTGTTGACTGGAATTTTGGTCGCAATAACCCCACTTTCCTCGGTTCGCGTTCTCTTTGCAATCATCCAGTAGATGTCTGGGTATTCTTTCCTTCCTTTTTTCCATCCTCCTTAAACATTTACGGACACTACCACCACTACCACCACCATTATTATTATCAGATTTCCAGGACTCTCCTACTCTTTCGATAACCTTTGCAGATGGATTTGCCTTATCGTAACAGCCGCTTACCATTGATTTCTCGGTGGCGGCGACCATTGGTCTTCACTGAAATGTGCGTGGCAAAAAGCCTCCCCAAATCTCATTCAGCCGAGGTCTGACTAGTGCTTTGTCTCCTTGGTCAATCTATCCTCCTTAACCCTTCTCACTAATTTTGTGTGGCGTCAGTTTCAACGTACAAATATACATAGTTTTCATTATTTCCTTTGATGTTCCTTTGCGCTTTAAATCTGTGGTATTTTCTGTATTTTCACTTTGTACATGTGTTACGTTGTGAGTGCATATGAATATGTTCTATAATGACGTACACGTTTAATAGCTGGGTTTTATATTTTATCTGTATATTCATGTACGTGTAAATGCGTGTATGTATATACGTCGTATCATTTAGTTGATCGTCTAGTGTGTATATTTTAACATTTATGCAACCGTTCTAACAGGAAACGATTGACGTGGACGTATCGAAACAGTTGTAGACAAACAGATCTTTTCAACAGATGTAAATAACACAACACATATCTGAATTATTTACAAACATTTATTTTTATGATTTCGGCCGACATCTTCAATGATTACAACGTCTTTACATTACTCCCGACTGACTAGAATCTCCTCAAATCTAATCTCAAATCTCCATTACGTGTCTCAGGCCAACAACTGATGTAACCTCAATCTAGTTATTTGTTTATACAAACCAAGAATCATGTTTAAATATATTTTCTATCTTCACATTCCTTTGTAGCGATATTATTATTATTTAAGCTGTCAATCACTTTTTCCCAATCTAATTGTTTATTTTTCTAATCTTAATAATCGATCCAGCGACCGGCTGTCGCTTGAATCAATTGATAATAATAATAATAATAATAATAATAATAATAATAATAATAATAATAACCAAAGAGCCGAGAAGGGTCAAGGAGGATGGAAAGACCGAGGAGGGAGCACTGGACAAGCGTGAAGAGAACTGGGATCTTGGGGAGGCTTAGTGCCACTCAAATTCCAGTATAAACCAATGGCCACTGACAGCGAGAAATCAATGGTAAAAGGCTGTTGCGATGATGCAAATTTATTTGAAAATGCTATCGAAGGAGGTAGAGAGAGCTGGATGTCTGGGGAGACTTGTTGTCACTCAGCTTCCAGAGAATACCACAGGTTTCCAATCAGATCTTTTGTTGACTTGTGTGAAAGCTCCGTGTGAGGTGAGCCAATAATAATAATAATGATAATAATAATAATAATAATGTTTTGACCCCTTGGCCCTGCTTGCCACAGATAATACAGATACTACGCTGTTATCACAGGCACAGGTCACGACATTATACCTGTAGTTCATGTGTATATTTCAGCAGTTTTCATTTCTGTTATCCGTTGTATATTTTAAGCCATCCCACTGATTCCAATTTCTCATCTTCTATTGATTGGGCAGTTCCATACCTTCTGATGTATTTTGGGCCAGTTTACTATTTGAGAACAACCTGCAATGTTCCCTGGGGTCAGAGTCACAATAGGTGTCCCCAGATTTCTAGTACTCACTTCCCCTTTCGATAACTTCGCCAAATTAATTTGCGTTATCGCAACAGCGTTATTATAAAACTTTAAATAACTTCGATTTCACAAAATATTTTATCTGAAGTTATTTCTCGTTTCTCGTATTACTGCGTCAAACTTGTAAGCAAAAAGGAAAAAAATGGACGTCATTATTTTTCGCGCCAAATCCTAGTTTATCTCCCATCACTATAAACGCGCTTTTTCCAAACCGCAATCTAAATCGATTATTCGATTTATTATTACGTCCGCGAAGATTGCGAGTTTAACGGGTGCCCATAAACAAGGAAAAGAAAAGACCGGGGTTTAATGCATCAGAAAGCAATCAAACCGGAAGTAGAAGCGTACAAGGATCAAAGACATGTTTTTTTCTCGCTTTTTCAACAATAAAAAATAGACACGAGAAAAAGGATTATCACGTTTCTCAATTAAGCGCCATTTTTTTTTTAAACAGCAGTTGACCGTCCTTTATGTACCTTTATGAAATGAATGTCTCTCGTCTTGGGGAGGCTCCATGTTTTGAGAAGCTTCCGAGAATGTGTGTGTGTGTGTTTGTGTGTGTGTGTGTGTGTGTGTGTGTGTGTATGTGTGAGGACACTTCTCAACCTATATATTCAACGAATCTTTGATTTACAAACTTGAAATTTGGTATACAGCAAATTCAGACGCGTGGAAAACTTTAAAATCGATTTTTATCCAGAAAAACGGGCTGATAAAAGGGTCAAAATTGAAAAATTGGTACGTGGGAGTCATAGGATTTTATCTTTTTGTAAACTGTTTCACAACTGCGCATGCGTGAATCGTTCTCATGACAATAAGTAGGTTTTTAAACTCTTTTAAGGACCGTGTCAAGCTGGCATAATGGTTATCCGATTTGACTGACTGTCTTTAGGTTTTGGCTTTTATCTCTGTCTGAGTATTTTCTTTTTTCTTTTGCTTATAAGAAGTAAACTGTTTAGAAAAAAAATTATACTTATATGCACGTGTCTCAGTTTCTGTATGAATTAAAATATAATATTTATGCGTATTTTACGACCGGGCAACGCCGGGCGGCCTGCTAGTAAAGAGAAAAGAACGAGGAACCTTTCCTGGAACAGTGCGAA
>NC_136527.1:13821342-13883842 GCF_053919585.1 Euprymna scolopes | reverse complement strand
ATAATAATTTAGCGAGCGCCAACCAGACCTCGGATGGGCAACCGCAAAGAAAACTAGGACCTTGGGGAGGCTGAGTGCCACTCAAATTCCAGTATAAACCAATGGCCACTACCAGCGAGAAATCAATGGTAAGTGGTTGTTGCGATGATGCAAATTCATTTGCAAATGCTATCGAAGGAGGTGGAGAGAGCAAGACGTCTGAGGAGACTTGTTGTCACTCAGATGGCTCCTGTTTTGCTTATATATACATATATATTAGCAAAAACAGGATCTATCTATCTATCTATCTATCTATCTATCTACCTACCTATCTTTCTAATTGTCTTTCTATCTACCGGAGTAAACAACAGAGATGGAATCGTGGAAAACAGTAAGTTGAGCGAGCGGGCGTCTGTAGAAAGTGTCAAATGGTCATGTTGTGACATGTATCAAACTTGCTTGACCGATCATTTTGCACCGGCAGCTATTAAATAGGAACCAGATCTGACGTGTCAAGGGTTCCGGTTTGAGTTGCTAATAATATATATATATATATATATATATATATATATATATATATATATATATATATAATAAGTTTTTTTTGGGGGGAAAGAAATCCATCAGAGTGCTCAATTATAGGGAAAATCCGAAAGTAAGAGCGAATTTATATTTTGTTTAAAGAAAGTTTTTAGATGTGAAAGGTCATTGGTACCGTCGGTTTCAAACCTGGTAATAAGGACTGTTTTAGATACCTATATCAAGCTCTCTTCAGCCAATACTCAACATTTAAAAGATATTATTTCCAATGTCTTAGTCAGATTGTGTTAAAATTACAGATGAGTATTGGCTGAAGATGTTGTATATTGGTTGAAATTGGAATGAAGATGATATATTAAAGCGTATCATGTGTTGTCTAGTGGATGTAAGATATTGATCTTTTAACAGACAGATAATAGACGTATAAATCGTATGTATATTGTTTAGCCAGGGGACATGATATTGACGTGTAAACCGAGTCATGTTGTATCAGACTTATCACACAGGATATTTTTACAGTTCATATGTAAGAAGAATAATATATGCCTCATACCTTTTTTATTGAAGAGTTCTTCTGTATCTTCCCGCTACTCAGTGACGAACCATGAAGCGATCAGCACCATATAATTGAGACATCTGTTCTTATTTGTGAAACCATTAAAACAACTCTTTATATTTTTATAATATAAATTTATTACAGTTGTCTCAAATGGTTTTCACAGGATCTGCAGTTAGTGAACATTTTCTGTTCTTACAGCCCGCTCCTAGCTGTCTGTCCATCCCTGTCTAGACGTCTGTCTGCTCTGGTGGTCAATCCTCAACCCTGTGAATCTCCCAAAACTAACTACATCACGTGTTCTCAAACGTCACCTAATTACGTGTCTCAGACCAACCTAATCCACAACTAGTTATTTGTTTATTCAAAACCTCCAAATAATGTTTACATATATTTTCTATTTTAACATTCCTTTTGCGATTCACACGTCAATCATTTCTTCTCCGATTTAATTGTTTATTCTTCTAATCATAATAACTGATCCAGCGACCATCCGTCGCTCAAATCAATTAATAAGAATACAATAACAATTATAATAATTTTTTCACCATTGCTGCCGCTTGCCACAGTTAACAGATACTACGCTATGATCACAGCCTAAAGGGTCATAACATTACAAAGAGAGCTTGATATAGTTATCTAAAACGGTCATTATCAGGTTTGAAACCGACGGTACCAATGAATTGTCTCATCTAAAAACATTCTGAAAACAAAATACAAATATATATAATTATTTTTTGTACTATAATAATTAAACACCTACATACACAAGTGTTTCATCCTTTCGGGAATCTTCAGTGCGTGGTGTTACGATTAACACCAGTCGACAGATTCGAATTCGGCAACACGAGCCATCTCTTGCTCGATTAGCAAAGACCGTATCCATTCGGCAACCATTACTGGGGTGAAATTGTTGTATTGGGGTTTCATGATTAGTATTATTGTTATTGTTCGTATTTCTTGTTGTTAGGATTTGTTAGGAAGTCTTATTAAAAGTGAGTCTTGGAGAGTCGTAGTGAGAGATGTTGTTGAGGGATGTTGTAACAAGAGAGATTGTTTGTGTTATGAAGATATTCATATATATATAAAATGTTCATGCTTAGAAGTGTAGATATGAGATGTAGAGTTCACATTGTAGATATGAGATGTGTATGTCAAGACATTTTAAAACACATGATATATATAAGACATATATAACAATTTTCACTTTACCTTTTGGTAGAATCACAACACAAAGACGACGTTTATAAAAACACATGATGGGTTTATTTCTTCTCCCGACCGGTCGTGGTTTTCATCATCAAGAATTCAAAGCTTCACATATTAAGTTTCAAAAGTCACCGTCTCGCTTCTAGACGTTCGAATCCCACCTGCAGACTATCGTCTGTCGTCCTCAAACTCCCTCTGACTCTCTCTCAGTTTCTCCTTGCTTAACTCTCAAGTTTTCTAACTATATCTAGAACTTCCCATTTTCCATGACGTCATACACATGTTAAAACATGTCTTCTTTCACGTGTTCTGGAAATGCGTGTCCAAAACTTTTCCCTTTGTCTACAAAAGGAATTTTAACCTATATTCCCAGTAACCTATACTTCCAATATGTTAAAAACATGTTTATTAAATTATCTTGTAGTTGCATTCTTTCAATTCAATTTCCATAACAGAATTGACAACGCGCATTCTTTTCTTGAAACTATTTTATCTCTAAGCTAAACAATGGTTTATTTTCACATTCCATTACTAATTCTCTCTCGTAATCTATTTCTAAACCTAAATTACGAGGTTCGAATTTCGTCTATTCTATTTCATTTTCATTTTAACTAAATCTCTCTATTTTTATACTTACATGAAAAGGGGATAGCCCTTATCATGTAACAAAATAACGTTGAATTCAAATATTTTAATTTTAAATTTTTTATGTCCGCCAGACAGTAATCTAGTCGTCATACGATGATCTATGCATAAGAGCTAAATTGACCGACATAATCCAACTGAAAGTGCTCAACGATAAGTAACGAGTTTCTTAAAGGGGCTGACATAATTATTTTTTTTACTATAATAATTAAATACTTACCTGTATACCAACGACGGGTACTTTTGTTAGTATATATATATATATATATATATATATATATATATATATATATATATATATATATATACTAGCAAAAGTACCCCTCGTTGACTGGGTTCAAAAGCAGCCTACAGAAAATGGACTCTGATTTATGAAAGTATGATAGGTTATGAAAATGAAGGGTTGTAAAGAGATAGCTTCGAATTTGGGGGTATAAAAACCAAAGCAAAATATGATGAAAGTAAAAATAAAATAGATAAAACCCACAATTTATTATACCATACCTGTTTACACTGAAACACTTATCACTATATTCTGTGGATCTATATTAAAAAACCTTGTTAAACTTTGTGACATATTTCCATTTTATGGAGGTCAGACGATACGAACACCCCATAATTTTATTATACCATATTTCCTTTAAGAACTCTACGAAACTTCTCCGATAATTTGGGGTCAAAACACTTGAAATTTTAGATATAGATTCCTTGGATATGGATCCAACTTAATAACTTTATTTGAGCTCAAAACAATAAATGTTTAGGGGTGATAATAGGGGTCGAATTTACAAAAAATTGACCGCTTTTTTTTGCTCAACATACACCTCCAAACACGGGCAACGTCGGGAACCAATGCTAGTATATATATATATATATATATATATATATATATATATATATATATATATATGTGTGTGTGTGTGTGTGTGTGTGTGTGTGTGTGTGGTTAGAGTGAGAGAGACGACGCGCTAAGAGAGAGAGAGAGAGAGATAGGGGGGACAGAGAGGGATAGAAAAAGAGAGAGGTAGGAGAGAGAGAAAGAGAGGTGAAAACGCGACAGGAGGGCAGTGTGTGAAGGGAAAAGACGGGAAGAGAAAAATGGAGATATGAGAGAGAGAGAGAGGGAGAGAGAGAGAGAGAGAGAGGGGGGGAGAGAAGGGGAAAGAGTGGTGGCAAGGAGGAGATGAAGGAGAGGGTGTAAAATTCATGAATGAAATATTTCCTGCATCAAATACATATTAAGTGAAAGTCGCCGGTGAGCTGATCCATTGACGTAAAGGTCATTGACGAAAGTCGATCCATTCCAACAATGATTAATCGGAATCGATTTTTCACTCAGTCAATCAACAGAACGATCGATCCGTATTTTACGTGGGAGAAACTTATTATTATTATGATTATTATTGTTTATTATTTTTATTATTATTTATTATTATTATTTATTGTTTATTATTATTATTGTTATTATTATTATTTATGATTATTATTATTATTATTATTATTATTATTATTATTATTATTATTTTTATTATTTTTTTTTTTATTATTATTTATTATTATTATTATTATTAATATTATTATTATTATCAAATGAGCTTTTTTTAATTTGGTTTGGATTAAATTTTCTATAGCTTAATACCGTTATTTATATTAGTTTGAAGTTTACCATTGCGTATATCAGGTAATCACTTTAAACCCCATTTGCAACCCGTTCTTTCCTCCTCCCACCACACCACGCCGACTAACACTGACTCTGCAACCTGTTGCCATGGGGATCTATTAAATTAACTGCTAACTGCTGCTTAAACTCATGCCATTATAAATACGAATAGCGTCTTTTAATTTTAAACCGTTATAAACTAGAAGAACATATATAAGCATTAACACATAATTAATATTTAATAATAACCCCACCTCTTATTATATACAATCCTACTACTTTAAATTCCAACGTCCTCTCCCTTCCACTCCCACCTTCTTATCTAACTCCCCTTCATCTACGATTTTATAGTAAAATAATAATGGAATCTGCTACTATTTTTCCATTCTTATTTGGTATTATAACTCAGTCCATCTATGAATTCTGACGAAGCTAGTCGGTTATTTCCTCTTCTTTTTGAGGATATCCCCCTAGCTGAAACAATATGTAAACTCATTCTGGACTCACAGTAATACATTTCCTATATACTGCTTTGTCACTCTAGTCCGGTTTTTTCACCACTGATATATATATATATATATATATATATATATATATATATATATATATATATATATATATATATATATATATATCATTAGATTTTTTTTGGAAAAAGAAATCCAGCAGAGTGCTCAATTAAAAGGAAAATCCGAAATATAAGAGCGTATTTATATTTTGTATTTTGTGTACAGAAAGTTGTTAGACGAGACAAGTTATTGGTACCGTCGGTTTCAAGCCCGATATCCATATCAAACTCTCTTCAGCCAATACTCATCTGAGATGACATGTCTCCTCTAACAACTTCTGTTCACAAAATACAATATATATATATATATATATATATGTGTGTGGGTGTGTGTGTTTAGTAGAAATGGTAATTAATAAAAAATTAAGAAAGTGCTCAATACTGTTGTAGAGCAAATATGCGTTTTATTTTTTATTACCGTATCTTTCTGTTAAGTTACATTATTGTTTCACCTACCAGGTAATTTTTTGGCCGTCTGTAGCTTCCTCAGACTTTTACAGAAATGTTCGTTATGCTAGGATGAAAGAGTGAATGATGTCAGGGGAGGAGGGGTACGAGAAGAGCGGAAAAAAGAGAGGAAAGGAACAAGGGGGAAAGGTTGGAGGGGGTACTTGGTATGTCGGTAATGCTTTAGTTTTGGAGGAATTAAAACTGTAAGTTGAACTTTACAATCAAAAATTATTTTTCGACTGAATACTCCAAAAATAATTGACAAAATCCTTATTCCGCGGAGTTTCAAAGAATGCTATTCTTATTATTCTTCTCATAAGAGGACATAAAGAAATCAGCAAATTATATTGTAGCAATGCTAGAATTTGCTAGTTAAGGCATTAAGTTAAACCGCAAGTTATTGTAGTTATAAATTGCCAAATGAAAAAAATGAAAAAAAATATTGGATACCTAAAAAACTAATATAAAAACAAACCGCGCATAATATTTCAGCTTGAATGAAAATACTATAGAGTTGATCCAAAATGCAAAATAGGTCTTTAGATAGAATGTATTCCAAAATAAGTCCAGCGTGACGATGCGTATAAGTTTTCAAAACAGTTGAAATAATGAAAATTGTTTTTTTCTGGGTAGTGCAGTAGTCCAAAGAGAAGTCTGTCCCTAGTCAAATGAGCTTTTTTAATTCGGTTGGAATTAAATTTTCTATAAATATAAATACCGCTATTTATATTTATATTAGTTTGAAGTTTACCATACTACATCCCTTTGTGTTCATTAATTACATATATATATATATATATATATATATATATATATATATATATATATATATATATAGTTAAATAGAATGTGTAGAAGGCGGTACAATGCAGAGGTAACGGAAGCAGGTGATAAAGTTTGTATTAATACAACTTACAAATACATGTGTACGTATTCATATACATTATATTTATATTTACACCGTGGTCACCTGGGAAAGTCGGTCTGGTGGTATATCCGTGTTATATAATATTTCGAGAAATCTCTCTTCGTCAGATATTTATTTGACTTTTGTTCAAACCGTCTGTTGTAAACAGTAACAGTCTCGCGGCAAACAATTGCCCGTAACTTATAGATAGCATTTTAATTTAATATGGTTAAGGTTTTTTTTGTTCATTTCTTTATTTTTATTTCTAATTTATTTATTTAATTTTTTTATAATAGTTTATCTTTGGTTCAAACGTGCTGTTGTAAACAGTAACAGTCTCGCGGTAAACAATTGCCTGGAACTTGTTGATAGCATTTTAATTTAATGTGATTAAGTTTTTTTTAATTCATTTTTTATTTCTAATTTATTTATTTATTTATTTATAATAATTTATATTTTATATTGAGGAGGTTTAATTAATTAATTTATTATTTGCGTTTCTGCGTTCTGGTTGAGAGGGATGGGGGCATAGACTTTGAATAAATCGGTTGGTAAAGGGAAACTACTTGACGAGCTGATCTGATAATCGTTACAAATATTTATTCTCAGTTAAGTGTATAACGTTGCATTACTTTTTTATGCATTTTATTTATTAATTTATTTTTATTTTAGTAATATTATTCCTATTCTTTTATTTAATTCGTTATGTATATATATACTCATTTATGGATTCTTGTATCCTTAATTTAATTATATAGTAATATTTCATTGACTATAATTATTTATTTATATACGCAATGTGTTATGACGAAATGGTTAGAAGTTATTTCGAGAGTTTTTGTTTTCTATTTTTTTTTTATTGATTTATTTGGAATTATGTTTTATTTGTTATTTGCGATTAATATTATTAGGCTTACTTGGAGAAATCAATATGGCCCGCACATCTAATTCATATATCATAAGCTTGCTATTTAATTGTTATTTTGTTTATTTATTTTGATTTATTTTAATTTAATTTTAGATTTATTGTATTTTATTTATTTTATTTTATTTTTTTAAATTGTTATTATATAATGGTGGGATAGTGTGCGTTAAGTTAGGAATGAACAGCCGAATTCACGTCGGCGATTAATCTTGGGATGCAATTTGGCAATCAGGATTGATTCTTTGATACGAAGGTTGCGAACATTGCGTTCGGTGGCTAAAATATCCACTTTGATGGATTTGTTAATGTTGCCGCATGTTTGTATGTGTTCTTTTTCTCTCTCTCTCTATATATATCTTTTACACTATAACTGGAAATTCGTAGTATGACCAGTGTTCATTCCTTGCAACAATGTTCTTTTTGTCGTTTGAATTAACGCTAATACGTTGCAAAAATAATTAAAAAAATACGGCATTCTTCTTCTACAACAGACAAAACATTGTTGCAAGAAATGAACGCTGTCCATACTACAAATTTCCAGATTGTTTTTTAACGTCTTTTATTTTTATTTCGATACTTTCTTTGTGACTAAGAGCGGGGGACCGCGTGAAAAAAAAACACTAAAATATTAAGTACAAATATATATATATATATATAACGTCTGACAATTCAAAAATTAATTAATAATAAAAAAAAAAAAATATATTTTTCAATCTCTCCCAACCCGGCTACATCACTTTAAACCCCATTTGCAACCCGTTCTTTCCTCCTCCTAATACCACGCCGACTAACACTGACTCTGCAACCTGTTGCCATGGGGATCCATTAAATTAACTGCTAACTGCTGCTTAAACTCATGCCATTATAAATAAGAATAGCGTCTTTTAATTTTAAACCGTTATAAACTAGAAGAACGTATATAAGCATTAACATATAATTAATATTTAATAATAACCCCCCTCTTATAGGCTTACTCTAATATGCACTGAGCTACCGACATTTCGTGAATTTGTATGAATTTTTAAAATCTCTTCCATCAGTTTGCAGTTGATAAGTGTGGGGGTGGGATTTAGTAGCCTGTCGGGTTTGTCGAGGGTGCTCACGGCGTGGGGGCACAAGTGACTGCAGTTCGTCAGAGCATTCACCACTAAAATACTTGTAGAACAGGTGTTACATGATAAGGGCTGTCCCCTTTTCATGTAAGTATAAAAATGGAGAATTTAGTTTAAAATGAAAATGAAATAGCATAGGCGGAATTCGAACCTCGTAATCTAGGTGTAGAAATAGATTACGTGTGAGAATTTAAAAATGTAAACAAACATTTGTTTAGAATATAGATAAATATTTCAAGGAAAGAATGTTAACTATCAAGTTTGTTATGAAATTTTAAATTGAAAGAATGCAGCTTATAAGATAATGTTTTTAACATATTGGAAAAATAGGTTACTGAGAAATAGGAAAAGTTTTGGACACGTATGTCCAAAACACGTGAAAGAAGGCACATGTTTTAACATGTGTATGACGTCACGGAAAATAGAAAGTTCTAGGAATAGAGAAAAACTTTAGTTAGAAAACAGTCAGTGAAAAAACTCAGAGGGAGTCAGACGTCTGGAAGCGAGACGTCACTTCAAGGAAAAATGTGAGACTTTGAATTCTTGGTGATGGAACACGGCCGTGTGAAGAATAAACCATCAAGTGTTTTTTGTAAAGCTCGTCTTCTGTCTTATAATTCTTATACAAAGGTAAAGTCCAATTGTATTATATATTTGTGTTATATGTCTTTACATACACGTCTCAACATCATCATGTCCGAACTGTTTGAACACTGTGTCCTCACTCAAAGAGCTTTCTTCTCCTTCTAATCTACACAAGCAAAGAAATCTCACTGCTGATGCTATTCTCTATCAATATAAGAGCCAGGTACGTCCAAGGATGGAATACTGTTGCCACATCTGGGCAGGAGCTGCGAGAAAGGACTTGTCCTGCCTTGATAGAGTTCAAAATAGACTTCGTAGCCTCGTAGGAGATGTCCTTTTCTCCTCCTTGCAACCTCTATCTCACAGAAGAGATGTTGCGAGTTTGTCTCTGATGTATCGTTATTTTCATGGAAAGTGTTCAACTGAGCTTCAATCTATGGTCCCCCCTCGCCAAACTTTCAGAAGAAACACTCGTCTAGCTGTAAACACTATCAATAATTTCCCCCACTCTTTATCTGTGCCTAAACCTAAACGTAGATTCCATGAACAAAGCTTCTTTCTTAGAACTGCACGCCTGTGGAATTGTCTTCCGTTTTCCTGCTTTCCGGCTGACTACAATATGGTTGTGTTCAAGTCTAAAGTAAATAAGTTCTTGATGAGCCGTTCCATATAAGTTATCAAATTTACCAAATTTTCATTACTAATGATTACTATATTGACCAATTTCTACTGTACACTCTTTAACCCTTATCCTTGAGTGGCCTCTGGGCCTTGATAATGTGGTGACGCCTATGTAAAAAAAATGAACATTTTACTATATAAGAATCTCTCCTAACAGGAACTATCTCTCTAACTCTCTTACAACATCTCTCTCTCTCTCTCTCTCTCTCTCTGAGTCTTACAACATCCCTCACTGTAATAAGACTCTTTCAAAGCATTCTCTCACTAAGACTCTTTTAATGAAACCCTTTTGCAACACTACCACGTTTTTAGTACAAGGTGGAATGATAAAACTGTCGCCCTAAAGAAAAAAACACTGCAGCTTTGCTTTAAAACTTTTATAGAAAAAATCAGTTCAGATAACTTGATTATGTAATAGAGCTGACATCTATTCAATGTAGCTGCATTCAGCCTCAATCACCTGCTCAGTACGGGTCCAGAACTGGGAACATACCTTTTCTACATACGCTTAAATACGCTTGTATATATTATTATAGGATCAATTCAATTCTTATGAACAAATAATAAACGATAACAAATAATAAACGATAGTGTGTGTGTGCTATTTTTTTTGTGTCACGCTTGCATCTTTTTTCTTCCGAGTGACTGTCCTTTAATTGTTATGATCTTCCATTTCTTGTAATAAATAATTTTACAAAGAATTCTTCATAAGTCTTGGTTTCAGTTTCGATTATAGCTGTTGGTACTCAAGTCATCTATGTTTTTTTTATAAATAATTTTACCAAGAATTCTTCATAGGTTTTTGGTTTTGGTTTCGATTATAGCTGAAGAAACTCAAGTTATATATATATATATATATATATATATATATATATACATATTTTTTCTTCATAATATATATATGATATACAGTTAATAAAACATGTTAAAAACACTTTGAAATGGAAAAAAGCATCTCATCTCTTCCTAAGACTCTCTTTAATGAACCTATATAACAAAAGTTGAAGCAGAAAGGCTTTTATATATAAAAAATCAAAACAAGCAAAGAGCAGATTCCTATATTCATCTCAAAGATCATATAAATAACGATGGATTTTACCTTCTAGTTTCAAAGCCCACAATAGATGCATGGAAGTAGCTTTTTATCACATTCACTTCAATTCCAAAGTGGATTGGAAATTGAAATGAACTTCTTCCTTGAACAAAAATCGACAAGATGGCGTTTCGCCTGGAGATAATCAAAGTGATAAATTTGATAAATCAAAAATCGTTGGCCCACGATGCTACATAAGTGTCAAAAGAGTGGCTTCCCATCATACAGATATATTATTGTGGTTTACCAGAAAAATTAACTCTAATCAAATTGATTCCATTATACCAGTTAAGTTATCTGATATACGAACTGAAATAGTAAAGAGTTCGCTTTGAATGTTTGATGGCCCATATACAAAAAGATACCCTTAAAATTTTCTGCTTGAAACTTAGTTTAGTGAGGATGGTTATCCGTCTTATAGCAGAATATATGGAGTGGACCTGGGAGCAATGGCAATTAAAGGGTGGCTTCACACTCCACAAAGCCCGCAAGCTGGGGCCTCACCACTGGATATAGTTTAAGGTCATATCCAGGACTAGATTTTTCCTTCTATATTCTTACCCATGTTTGGCCAACAAACGAAAGAGTGCATAAGGCTTTTCATTCTTGATATACCTGGATGTCCTACATGGAATTCCTTGAGCATTCTTTTCTGTAATATCGCAGGAATTTACGACCCTGTCGTTATATAACAGGACGTTATCGCAAATTAAATAAATTTCTTCATCCAGTTTGTTATTCTTGATCCTTTCTTTCGTGCGTATAATAAATTCGTCCACATCTGCCTTACTCTTAATCTCATCAAGCGTTACTGGAAGTTCTCTTATTGTGTCACATAACATATTTTTTACTTCAACTTCCGCTTGAATGGCTGCTATTACAATATCCTCCAATGGTTCTGTCCGCTTAGGTATTAACCTCGATAACCTGTCTACAGGACCAAATTTTTTTTTTTTTTTGGTACATACTCCATTTGAAAATTGTAATTCAGAAGTATGTTATGATTTAATTTGTTGTTAAGAGTTATCCCCCTTGGGATTGACATTCATAATAAAAGCGCCCTCTGTTTCATTTTCCCGCTCGATCCTTTCAAGAGCGTACGTGTATTTTACAGTTAATAAAACCTTTCTAAAAGGCAATTCTTTACTTACTGATACTATTCACTTCAGTATCCCATCTTTGGAGTCTATTCGCCGTATGTTGTGGTAGTCCCTTTTTCGATCCGAAAATCGTTAATAATGGTTTGTGGTCTGTTTTTAACTGAAATTGCCTACCGAGCAGGAAACGGTGAAATTTCTTTATCGCGAATATAATGCTTAGCGCCTCTTTTTCAATTTCTGTAAAATGCATGCTTCTATTATTATGTTGTGAGTGTTATTTTTGCTCACTGGCAATAACAAATGATGTTCCCTGGAGTTCGAGTACAGTCAAGTCTCTTCAACTTTTCATTGCAAATCATTTTGCATTATTGCAACAGCCATTTAGCATTTGTCTTCTCTAAAATGTGCGAGTATATCACATTGTTCTTATTTAGATGACGACTATTTGTAAACGAAAAAAAAACAAAACAAAAAAGGAAATGCAAACACAAAAACACGGTAACATAAATGCATAATTACTAATTATGTCTTTCTGGCTAAACGTAGTAACCGTTTCTTTTTTCTGTATTTGTATAAAAATTAGTACATTCTTTTATTAGATAGTTGTTTTATCAAATTGAAATCCATGTTATTAGGTTGAAATGGGCGCTTCTACACTATTGGGACGAGATTTCAGAATTAAAGGATGCGAGTTAATGCGACAGTTGATGTTGAATTCGAAAGTGATTTCGGAGCCTTTAAACTGTCATTAATAATAATAAAACAGATACTACACTTGAATTATATATTTTCGTTAACAGATATTACACATTGATCGTTGTTTTTATTTGATTTGATGTTTTTTTATTTTTATTTATTTTTTTATTGATCTTATTTTTATTTAACATTTGATGGTTGTTATTAAATTGTTAGATGTTTGTAAGAGTTTTAGTGTGTTATCGAGACAGTCTTACTGTTACATGATAAAGGGCTGTCCCCTTTTCATGTAAATAAAAAAAATAGGGAATTATTTAAATGTAAATATGAAATAGGATAGTCAAGGATTCGAACTTGCGAAACTAGATTTAGAATTGAAAATTCCAATCATAAGTTAAAATAAATACAGAATGTTATTGAAATAAGGAATTGCAATTGTTTAGCTTACATATCTGTATATGGAAAAGGAATGTAATAATGAAATTTGTTTCTGTGAAAATTAAAATAAGGAATTTAATCGCCAATTGAAATTGTAAACATATTTTGTAAAAATGTTATTTGAAAAATAGGTTACTGAACTCGGGATCATGTAAAGTTTGGCAACGTGACGCATGTCATCCAACGTGATTTATGAGCATATGTTTAATCATGCGATGACGTGACGAGTTCTCAATATAGGTAGAGTTTTAGATGCAGTATGAGAGAAGAGTAGAAGAGTCGGGAAGAAAGAGCCGAGAGAGAGACGTCAAACATTGGAAGCGAAAGGTTAGAGAAGAAAAAACCATATAAAGAAACTTTGAATTCCTCAAGCAAAATCATGGACCGGTCGTGAAATAAAGGACGTCATCATCTTTGTGTATCTGTGTCTTCGTGTTGTTATTCAACAGAAAAGGTATTGTCCATTTATGTTATAAGAACTTTGTGAAAATCATCTCAAAAATAGTTAAGAAATATGTGTGTCATTGGTTATAGAAACACTCCCGTTCATATAAGAACTGTCAAAAGTATTAATTACAAACTCTCGGTCTATCTATCTATATATCAAATCTCCTCTAATTGTGTATTAACATGTCTATTAATCGTCATCTCAAAAATAGGTAAGAAAGATATGTATCAATATTTATAGAAACACTCCCGTTCATACAGAACTGTCTCCCTCTTTACCTGTTTATGTCTCCAATATGCTATCTCTTACAACACATGAACACTCCTATGATTGTCTCTAGATATCACTAGCTAAGTCTCTATAAGACTCAAGACTCTCACTAAGACTGTCTCTATCACTCTAAGACTCTCACAAATATGAACAACAACAAATAACATCAGTCCTCTTCTAATAATATTAGGTGTGTTCATGTGTTGAGTGTTCATATGTCTTAAGATGTTCATGTTGTAAGAGATAGCATATTGGAGGCATAAACAGGTATATACAAAGAGAGAGACAGTTCTATATGAACGGGAGTGTTTCTATAAATATTGATACATATATTTCTTACCTATTTTTGAGATGATGATTTTCACAAAGTTCTTCTAATATAAATGGACAATACCTTTTCTGTTGAATAACAACACGGAGACGCAGATACAAAAATACATGTTGACGTCCTTTACTTCATCTTCGACCGGGCGGACATGATTTTATCTCAGGGATTCAAAGTTGTTACATGGTTATTTCTAAAACCCTCTCACTTCTAGAGGGTGCCTTGATTCTAACGGAGAATCGATCTGAACCTCTCTGCTTCTCTCCGACTCTTCTCCTCTTCTCCCAGACTGCATCTAAAACTCTACCTATATTGAGAACTCGTCACGTCATCTCATGATTAAACATGAGCTCATAAAGCACGTTAGATGACATGCGTCACGTTGCCAAACTTGACATGACCCTGAGTTCAGTAACCTGTATGAACGGGAGTGTTTCTATATATATTGATACATATATTTCTTCTAATAATATTAGGAGTGTTCATGTGTTTAGTGTTCATATGTCTTAAGATGTTCATGTTGTATATATATAATCGACAGTGCACATGTTACTACAAGAGCACCAAGCCTGTAATTCAACTAGAAGAGATTTTTGAATACCTTGATAGATAGACTGAGAGATAGTTTGACATTTACGTTTGACAGTTGTACATATAATATAAACACGTTACCTTTCTCGTTGTAATGATGAACACAGAAAGACGGCAGTTATAAAAAAACACGATGATTATTTATTCTTCGACCGGTCGGAAATGATTCTGTATTTCAGGGATTCAAAGTTATACATGGTTATCTCTAAAAACCTCTCGCTTCCTAGAGGGTGCCTTGACTCTAACCGAG
The DNA here is from genome assembly GCF_053919585.1 of Euprymna scolopes. Taxonomy (NCBI): domain Eukaryota; kingdom Metazoa; phylum Mollusca; class Cephalopoda; order Sepiida; family Sepiolidae; genus Euprymna; species Euprymna scolopes. The sequence continues at coordinate 13,868,814 of NC_136527.1, read as the reverse complement.
AATCGGTCTGAATCTCTCTGCTCCTATGATCTGACTGATCTGACTCCCCCTAACTAACTTCGAACTCTTTCCTATATTGAGAAACCACATGTATGTCTGGTCAACGTGACTACAACTCACGTGTTTCCAATATGCGCGATTTGCACGTTTTGAAACCATTTCTGACGACCAGGAAATTTCCCAATCTCTTTGTTGTTTTACAAAGGAATTTAACCTACTTGTCTAATTCTGTAACCCATATTTTATTATGCATTCTTTCTAAGAATGTGAATAGTTTCCAGCCAAAGTTGTATTTATTAAATATTTTAACAGAATCAATAATTTACTGGACATTCCATTTATAATAACATTCTGTATTTATTTTAACTTATGATTGGAATTCTCAATTCCAAATCTCGCTTCGCAAGTTCGAATCCTTGACTATCCTATTTCATATTTACATTTAACTAATTCCCTATTTTTTTACTTACATGAAAAGGGACAGCCCTTATCATGTAACACTATGTCATAGGAGCTGGCATCGCTTGCAACTATAATTTCACGCTTGTGATTATAATGTGCCAGAAACAAGCCAGATGTTAAAGACGCTTTAATTTCCCGAAATGCTTCTTTGCACTCTTGCTGTAATGTTATGACCCTTTAAGCTGTGATCATAGCGTAGTATCTGTTAACTGTGGCAAGCGGGGTCAATGGTTAAAACATTATTATAATTGTTATTGTATTCTTATTAATTTATTTGAGCGACGGATGCTCGCTGGATCAGTTATTATGATTAGAAGAATAAACAATTAAATTGGAGAAGAGATGGTTGACTTGTGAATCGCAAAAGGAATGTGAAAATAGAAAATATATGTAAACATTATTTTGGGGTTTGGAATAAACAAATAACTAGTTGTGGATTAGGTTGGTCTGAGACACGTAATTAGGTGACGTTTGATAACACGTGATCTAGTTAGTTTTGGGAGATTCACAGGGTTGAGGATTGACCACCAGAGCAGATAGACGTCTAGACAGGGATGGATAAACAGCTAGGAGCGGGCTGTAAGAACAGAAAATGTAGACTAACTGCAGATCCTGTGAAAACCATTTGAGACAACTGTAATAAATTTATATTATAAAAATATAAAGAGTTGTTTTAATGGTTTCACAAATAAGAACAGATGTCTCAATTATATGGTGCTGATCGCTTCATGGTTCGTCACGGAGCATCGGGAAGATACAGAAGAACTCTTCAAGAAAAAGGTATGAAGCATATATTATTCTTCTTACATATGAACTGTAAAAATATCCCGTGTGATAAGTCTGATACAACATGACTCAGTTTACACGTCAATATCATGTCCTCCTGGCTAAACAACATACATACGATTTCTACGTTTATTATCTGTCTGTTAAAAGAACAATATCTTACATCCACTAGATAACACATGACACGTTTTAATATATCATCTCCTCCAATATAAACCAATATACAACAGTACGTTATTTTTGGAATATACAACACTAGCTGATGACCCCTAAATACTTTTTATTTTTACTTTTGAAATCACGATTCTATAATAATATATATGAAATCTGGATAAATTAAAATATCACATTGAAGCGTATTTTATGACCGGGCAGAGCTGGGTACCACTGTTAGTATATATATATATATATATATATATATATATATATATATATATATATATATATATATATATATATATTTTACATGTAGGTCACCACTTATCAAGGCCCGAAGGCCACTCAGGGATAAGGGTTATTGCGTGTACAGTAATCAATGTCTGTAAAAAGAACAATTTCTTACATCCACTAGATAACACATGACACGTTTTAATATATCATCTCCTCCAATATAAACTAATATACAACACTGCGTCCAGACCCATTTTTGGTCTTTCCTTAACAGTTCATTTAAACGCGACCTTAGTTTATGCATATTTAGCACAAATACATTGTAGTAATTTGCCAAACCTAAGAAACTTTGTAAAGACGCAATATTTTCTGGAGCAGACATATTCTTTATTGCACTCGATCTATCCGGATCCGAACCTTCTTCCATGTTTATCGATGATTTGCCCCAAGTATTTTATTTTCTTCATGAAAAATTAACAGTTTTCCTGTTTTACTTTAAATCCATAATCCTGGATCCTTTTGAATACTTGGTTTACATGAGATTTGTGTTGTTCTTTGCTAGCGCTTTTCATTAACACATCCTCCAGGTACCCTACTGCGAAATCTAACCCATTTAACATAATGTCCATAATTTGCTGAAAAATCGCAGGGACGACTTTGACCCCAAAAGGAAGTCTGTTAAACTTGTAAAATCCCTTATGGGTATTAATACACAGCAGCTTTTAACACTCCTCATCGACTGGAACTTGTAAGTACGCGTCACTGAGGTCGATTTTAGAAAAATATTTCCCTCCACTCAGTTTCGCAAATATCTCTGCAGGTCTCGGAAGAGGATAATGATGATCTTATAATGACCTGTTTAAGCCTGTCGCGAAGTCGGCGCAAACCCGAATCCCCTTATCTTCTTTTTGATGTAAACCGTTGGTGCAGCCCACTCACTGTGATCAATTTTTCCGATGACACCCATGTTTTAGAGTCTTTCTAATTCACCGTCTGTTCTATAGCGGCGTATGGAACATTTCTTATTTTCATTGTGCTAAGGGATCTTACATTCAAAATAACTTACTCTTTCTTAATTTCATTGTACTAAGGGATATTGCATTCAAACTAACTTCCTCTGTCTTATTTTTATTGTGCTAAATGAATCTTACATTAACAAAAAACTTCCTCTGTCTTATTTTCATTGTTCTAAGGGATCTTACATTCAAAATAGCTTCCACTGTCTTATTTTCATTGTGCTAAGGGATCTTCCATTCAAAATACCTTCCTCTGTCTTATTTTCATTGTGCTAAGGGATCTTATATTCAAGATAACTTCCTCTGTCTAATTTTCATTGTGATAAGGGATCTTACATTTAAAATAGATTCCTCGGTGTTATTTTCATTGTATAATCTTATATTCATTGTATAATCTTATATTCAAAACATCTTCCTCGCTCTTATTTTCACTGTGCTAAGGGATCTTACATTCAAAATAGCTGTTCATTTACTTTTATGTCAAATTTTGCTACCGCTTTTGTATACCTTCCCAAACCGCCTGAGAATAAGTCTGGGAAATTCTCTTTTAACTCCCTCTTAAGTTTTTCTGCCTCCACATTCGAATCCTCAACCTTTTGGCAAAATGAGGTTAAAGGCAGATCCCATAGTCTAAACTTTTCGAACAGATCAGTTCCAAAGAGGTTGTTTGATTTTCACATGACAAAAATTCTTGCTTTTTCGGCCCTGTTCTGGAAAAAAATATTCATTAATAATTTTCGTTCGAAGGCAATTTTTTCGCCACTGACGCTTCTCGCCGTTTTATGTGATTTAATCATAGTGGGCCTCCCAAGCCTCTTCCATGTCTGTACATTAATAATGGAAATGTCAGACCCACTATCAAGCTGTAGCCTTACTTTCTTTTTAAACATTTTGACCTGTACATATTTCCGGATATTTTGTTCCTCAGGTTCAATTTTCGTAAGTTTAATGGATGTCTTTCTACCAGATTTTTTTCTACAATGCAATGCTTTATGCCCTTTCGGGTGGCAGTTGTCACATTGTTTGAATTTGTAGGGACACTCATTGTACCAATGTTTATTTCCATACCTTCAACATGGTCCAGGTGGATCTTTTCCCTGTTTCTTTCTCTGGTTACTTTTAAAAGTCGATTTTTTCTTTTGATGGATTTTTTTAACATGCGACATTCTGCTGTCCTCTATGTCACGACTGTCTTGTTTCAATGCAATAAACCGTTCACAGTCTTCCGCTAAGTTTTGTGGTTTTAAATTCGGTTCGTTTTCAAGTTTATTTAAAACACGACGCCCGATTTCAGCGTCTTTATTTAAAACCAGCCCTTGCACAAATATTAAACATTTAAAATTATTATTTGCTGATAATTCCTCCAGTTTAAAATCATCGCAATGTTTGTTCACTATATTTGCATAATAGTGTAGTCGTCTTCCTCTCTTCTAGTAGCATTTATACATTTATATCACCTATGGAAAAGAGACGTTTTTGCAGAAAACAGTTCTGTAAGTTGAGTAACTGTTTCTTGGAAGCTCAACTCACTGGTCTTTTTTGAGAGAATAAAATTCACGAACTTTGTATGCTCGGCTGTTCCCAATTTCCTTAGCAAAAGCCTAAGTTTTTTCGCGTCTGACCAGGTACTACAATCCGATATAAAAATATCCCCATATCGTCTATAGTACTGGACGAAAGTGACATCGTCTTCTGGATTATAATTGAAATTTTCAATAGCAACTCACACAGCTGTTTGAGAAAATGTGTTATGATTATCGTCCGCTTTAGTTAACTGTGTCATCTCCAGAATTTTTCTTTGTTCCTCCTGTGTTTTTATCAATATTTTCTCGAAGCGTTTCTGTTGTTGAAGCATTTTTTCTTCAAATGCTTGTTTAAATCTCTCTTTCAATAGCAACTTACACAGCTGTTTGAGAAAATGTGTTATGATTATCGGTCGCTTTAGTAACTGTGTCGCCTCCAGAATTTTTCTTTGTTCATCCTGTGGTTTCATCAATATTTCCTCGAAGCGTTTCTGTTGTTGAAGCATTTTTTTTCAAATGCTTGTTTAAATCTCTCTTCTCTTTCTACTTATTGTTGAATTTGCTGCTTTTGCAACGCGAGATTTTGCTCCGCCTGGAATTGGAACAATTCCAACTGTGAATCTTTGAATTTCGCATCCATCATACGAATTCAATTTACAATTTAAACTTGCATTAAATAAATATTCCTTAGTAAAAAAATCAACTGTACACGGATTACCACGAAACTCTGATACCATCAATTCATAACCTTTCATCTAATATCTAATATTTGCTAATGACGTTTCCTCTGAGGAGATAAGCCTACATCGAAAATCTATGGATTTAAGAAAAAAAATCTGAACTGTATTTTTTATTCAAACAATAAATGTCTGTTCTGAAAAATCATGTTTTTCTTAATTAAATTTAAACAAAAAACTAGACAGACACTTTTGCTGCATAAAAACTTTTTCAGGAATGAAGCAACAACCATCGAGTTAGAAGCTATAACCACCTGACCACGCCGATAGGCGCCGCTTGTAATGTTATGTGCAATGCTTTTGTATATAAATATTGACCACCTTCTCACAGTGGTCTATTTGTTTATTTACAAAAAATGTTTGCATTATTACGAAATCTGCATGAATTAAAACACATTTAAGTGAATTTTACAACCCGGCAAGGTTGAACCCCCCTCCCCGAACTTGAATAATTTTCTAAATTTATTTTTTCTTTCCTTTAGGAAGCCTGCTTTCATATCTTCATTACGTAACTTAATTTATTTACTAGAAATCCAGCGAAATAACATTATTCTAATATTTTTTCTTATTTGCACCCCTTTTTTCGTAGCAAAAATAAAATCCGTCGCTTTAAATATCAGACGAATTCGTATGGGAAACTTTTAGTTTTTTTTTTACCCTCTTTACCTTTTGCAAAAGATGACTTGATTCTTTACGTGTTTGCTAAGCACAAATGACGTAGGCGAATAATTATTTTTCACGGTCTGTCCCTTTTTCTCTTGACAAAGTCAAGTAAATTTTTTTCAAATCCCAGATGTTATCGAAATAAGGATAAGCTTACACGGTATTTGCTAGTTGGTTTTGGACATTTAACTTTGCAGAAGAAAATTCTTACCGCAGGAAAAATTGTTTCTGGTGAAGAAAAAATGAACCCTTTTACCCTTTCTAAAGCACTTGGTAAGTGTGTTCAATTATTAAATAATTGACAACACTCGCGTTTTTCGCTGTACCTTTTGGTAACAAGTTTTTCCCGTCGCCAAATAACTATTGTAGTAATTAATTCGCTGTTAATCCTTGCGTATCCAAATATCTTTTGAAATGACGAAGGTGTTTTGCCGTAAAGATTTTACGAATCTTTATTTCAATCACTTTTGGTGATTCTCTGCAGTGACGGTCGTTTCGATTCCTTGTCGCCAATCTGTTGTGTCGTAGAATAACAGTGAAAATAAGAACAATCAAGTCGAGGTTCGGTTAAGGAACAAGTGTACTAGGAATAATGTATAAACACAAGAAAGCGTGTATATCTGCTGGGCACTCGGCTAGCAGTTGAAGTGAAATCACATCTCTTTCACCGGTGTTGGAATTACTAGCGCTATTTATAGTGCTAATCGGTGTAAATTCCTCTGTCCAAGGAAGGCCGGTATAACACACACACACACATACACACACCCACAAACACATACACACACATATATATATATATGTACATATATATACATATACATATATGTATACATATACATATATATACATATATATACATATATAATCATATATATACATACATATATATACATATATATACATATACATATATATATATATATATATATATATATATATATATATATATATATATATATATATATATATATATATATATACGTAGGCTCTCTCTACCGTGCTAGAAAACTAGAAAACTACTGACGCCTGAAAGTATCCTGTACCTCTATAAGGCCACCATTCATCCATGTATGGAGTATTGCTGTTACATTTGGGCTGGTGCATCTGCTACTAGTCTCTCGCTCCTAGACAAAGTTAAAAAAAGAGTCGCCAATCTGATAGGCCCTGAACTGGCATCTAAGCTTCAGCCTCTGTCTCATCGACGAAACATTGCATCCCTCTGCCTGTTCTACAAGTATTTTAATGGTGAATGCTCTGACGAACTGCAGACACTTGTGCCCCCACGACGTAGACACCCTCGACAAACCTGACAGGCAGCTAAATCCCCCCCCCCCCCACAGTAGATATCCCTAGATGTAAAAGATCTTTCTACTCCAGTAGTTTCTTCCCCAGAACCGCTAGACTCTGGAATTCCATTCCAGGTTCCTGCTTCCCTAACTGTACTGACATGCAGAAGTTCAAGTGCAACGTGAACCGACATCTTGCTGCCCAAATCCCAACATAGTGACCCAGTAGTTGCTGCCCCTGATAGTAGCCCCCTACACCAAAGTGGCAATGCGCCTTGTTGGGAGTGAAAATGTAATAATAAAAAAAATATATATTGAGTAAAACGATTCATAATTGTGAATTAAAAATCAGTTTCAAAACGAAAAAAAAAACAAACAAAAAAATCAACTCAATTGTACGATCGTTTCAGAAACTATGTTAATTTTATTGAAATTGACAATAAGCATTGAGAATAATTTGACAAAAGGTTTGTCGTTTTAAACATGGTTTCCTCATCAGCAAAAATAAGGGGAGAAGTTAAAGACATCAAAATAAAACTAGCAATTTTGTCGTGCGTAAGGCAGATACTCCTGGAAATATTTAAAAACAAAATAAAGAAAACGAAGCTATTAATTTTATGTTGATAGATAAAATAAAATAGAAAATTAAGAATAAGGTCGAAAGAAAAATTATTTTTCATTTTATGTTTTTTTATAATATATCTATCTATCTATCTATCTATCTATCTATCTATCTATCTATATATTGGATTTTTTACCTTTCACCGGACTATCCATTCATGTGAAATCTTTTTATCATTTTTTCTTTTACCTCCTATTCGCCTTACCTCACCTTTTTTTTAACTAAGTAAAATCTGTGACTTACTTGTGGTTTCATTAAATACTTTTACATGCAAAATCCGATTCCGCATTTTGCTAATTCCTGCCCTCTGATGAGAAGGAGAGTATTTCTTCGAAACTCCGCGGATTAAGGACTATACACTTATCTTGTGCTTCCTTTTTAAAATTAAATATGTTTTTAACTCTTTTTCAAGATGTTTTTTAACACGTTTTATTAACCATTTGTTCATATTATAAGCTCTATTTCCTTTTCGGTTTTATTGAGCTTTTACATCTGGTTGAGATTACTTTACTTGTAAATATTAACTCTTCAATATTTATAATATATTTTAAGTTTACCATTTTGATTACCTTGGTAAACTTATTGCAATTTTTAGCTTGATTATAAAGTTTGTTTTAAGTTCAGCCAGTCTATCTTTTGGCATGTTGTTATATCTTGTCTCCGAATTGAAATAATTAGTTAGAGTTAAATTACTTTCAAACGCTGTCCTAATGTACGATTAACCAGTCTTTATCGCTGAATATTAAAATCATATTAAATTAACAAGCGAGACAACTGAAAATTTTGAATAGAAATAAAAACAAACTTTTATTGATTAAATCTATATAATTATAAAACTCAAATGACCTTGTAACGATGTATGTAACCCACTTTCCGGTTTACGACATCCGGTTGCGTATGCGCGCATGACCTGCGCACTGAAATATTAACGTTATATTTTCGAAATTATTATTTAACATGGGAAGAGTGGGGTTTAAAATACATTAAACGTAATACAGAAATGAACGATGTAAAAAAAAGATATATCAAATTTTTAATTTAACTATAACAAATATTATGGTATCTGTTCAGTGCACATTTATCTATAAGTATGGCCAACCACTTATAATTCAGTAACTGTAAAATTTAAAAAAAAATAATCAATTATAATAAACAGAACGAATTACCTGCCTCTCTCTCTTTCTACCTCCCTCTCTCTCTCTCTCTTTCTACCTCTTTATTACAACTATACTGTCGCTATTTCCTTACAACTAAACAACTTTAACCCATTGACAAACATAAGAACAATTGTAGTTAAGCCAAGACTACTACTACTACTACTACTACTACTACTACTACTACTACTACTACTACTATTATTACTACTCTCTATCCGTCCCTTTTCCTTCCTTCTTTCCTTCTTTTTTATTTTTTGTTACATTTCTAGATACAAAATAGTTGTGTGAGAACAGTGAATTTGTTGACACATTTACTAATCTGTTTCAATATTCGTTTTATTTTATTTATTTAGGTTTTATTTTTTTTGCTTCAGGTTTTATTAATTATTATTTTTTTTTTTTTTTAGATGTTAAGTTTCTATAACTTGGTTGAAGGATTCCAATATGGGTTTTTCATTCTTATATTTCTCATCGGTAGGTTCATGTGCGTTTTTTTGCTGCTAAATGATTTTCGTCGGCGTTCGATTCGTAGGAAAATCATGTTTAATTTTCGATTTTTGAGCGAGTATTCGAAAAAATAGGTTACTTTACACGAATAGGGAGGATTTTTTTTTCATGTTTGAGCGATTCGTCCGTGATTTTTCATTTTAATACGCTTTTCAAAAATAATCAATTATAATAAACAGAACGACTCATAGAAATCTATCTATATTCTTTTTTCATTTTAATATACTTTCATAGAAATGTTTCTGTTATGTAAAAAAAAAAAAAAACTATTTTCTTTACGTCACATACATGAATTCCATAGCTAATATAACATACTGACCCAACGGGTCACGGCTAGTCTAGTAATATATATATATATATATATATATATATATATATATATATATATATATATATATATAACCTGTTAAATATATATATATATATATATATATATATAACCTGTTAAATATATATATATATATATATATATATATATATATATATAACCTGTTAAATAGATGAATATTGAATATTAATATACTAAGATAAGAGAGAGAGAGAGAGAGAGAGAGAGAGAGAGAGAGAGAGAGAGAGAGAGATTTCCATGCTTAAAGCAGAATAGAAAGATTGTGAAAGAAATGGATAAAAGAATTCCCCGGATTCGTAGTTTCAAAGTAGGACACATGTATTGGTATTTGTCTCAACTTTCTACCCCCCCTCTACCTGCAGCTCCCATCTCTCAAAATCCAACAGCGCGGATTAGCATGTCATTTGGAGTGAGAGGAAACCTCTACACGGCGGCTTTGTTCTTGCTCTGCAGCTGTGCGAGGCTTCCGAGCACACAGCCATCCACTCTGGTAATCCCATCGGAAGCTGTCGATCCGGTTGGTGCGCATGCCCAAAAGAATGTTACAAAATTTCCAAGTGTGGCGTTCCGGGAAATTGTTCACATCATTGTTAACCATGCCGTAAGACGAGTCTTGTATGAAAATTTACACCAGGTCTCCAAACTTGCGCGTTTCTTTTGAATACAGCAAATATGCCAATCATGACATAGAAATTAATTGAGGATGACGAATGTAGCAAACATCTGAAACACTGCGATAAAAGGATGATGTAGTTTGATTAAAGCATTGTGTGCAATATATAATTTATAAAAGTCTGTGACAATGTGAATATTTACTGAGTTGTAAGGAGCAGAGAAAGAAGAACAACCGGATATTTATTCATATATATATATATATATATATATATATATATATATATATATATATATATATATATATATATATATAAAACAACGAACCAAATTATATGTTCATCACCGTATATATATATATATATGATTACAAATATATTTTAAGCCCCCCCCCCTCTTTGGGTAGAGCGCTGTCGTAAATAATCTCACGCGCTACTTAATTGGCTGAAAATGCGAAGCTCGTTGTTTGTTTGTTTGTTTACGAAATGCGATTTGAGCACTATAAAAGTGGTGGCGGGTGTCTATTTAAATAGACATTCCGACGAGTTATTTACGGGCGTCAATTCCATGGTCGATTTGGAAAGCTGCCGACTGTCAACACGACGGTTCTAGGTTCAATCCTTGGCTTGGGAGAGATGCTAGTCTAGCGGCACTGATGAGTTGTGATACAACGAAACAGGACTGTATGTCGATGACTACAAATATATATATATATATATATATATATATATATCAGCCCCTTTAAGAAACTCGTTTCTTATCGTTTAGCACTTTCAGTGGAATTAAATTAGTCAATATAGCTCTTATGCGCAGATAATCATATAATGATTAGATCACTCTGACTAACGTAAAAACATTTAAAAATAAAATGTTTAATGTCAACGTTTTTTTTTGTGGTCTTCCCGCCCTGGTCAGCAGATGTGACCCCTAACTTGGTTGAAGCTGCACTGGCCGTTGATCGTCTATCTTCCGGGAGAACTCAATATGAATTCCAGAGCGCTTTAACAAAATTCTGAGCGTCGCTGGTTCGTGTCGATTTCCGCTGAAGATCAATTAGTTTCGCATGCAAGCCCAAAAGGAAGACAAATTCTAGACTATGAAAAAGTTAATTTCACGAAAATTACAGGTTTTTACATATGTACATTGTTCAGTTCGACCATCAAGATCTTCCAAAATCTTATTTTTCGTTCTCGATGATGGCGGTCAGGATGGATGGAGGGGTTGGGCGGTTCTCTGGGAGCGTGCGTTTTTATCGGGATTTGGCGTCAATCTACCTGCCAATGTCGGCTTGGGCATTTGCTTATATTGAGAGGTGATGGGATGGTTAGGGCAATCTGCTAAACCAATCAGAGTCCAACACGTCTTTTGGGGGATTCCCAAATCCTTTTTGCGTATGCGCACCTCAACAAGTTTTCTAATGGCCTGCGAATATGAGACTCAATTTCTCTTCACACGTCCCAAAAGGTCAATATTGTCATTTTTCCTACTCATAAAGCCAGATCGTATGAGCAGGTGTTCCTCAGACCAAACGAATGTATGATTTCATTCCACATTATTCTGACATTTTTCATAAAATATATGTCTGTTTTTACAAAACACAATAAATTCATCCCCTTTGATAGGTCACCTGCCGCTGTCCAGAATTCAATCAACATTTAACAGGCAATCTCAGCATATTTACCCGGCCTTACTCATGGTTTTAGGGGATCTATATCTTAGGATTCAATATAGTTCCTCCTAACAACATGAATGATTTTATTAATTTATTTCGTTCCTGATGATCCCCTCGCTTTACGTCACATCCCCATTATGTTAACTAGCACCTTCTGATGAGAAGCATTAGGCTTCGAAATACCTTGCTATAAAGAGTCCCCTTTATCCCCCAACTGTGTTTGTATACCTTTATTAAATAAATGACTCATTCTATATTTACCAATATATAGTTTTTGTGACTTCATTTTCCAATCCTATTCTTTTCTATATAAGCTCCAATGAAATTTGTTGAGCTTCATGTTATCCGGATAAGTCTCCTTTTATAGAATTGAATTTACCCTCTTCTTCCAACTATCCAAGTTTATATATATATATATATATATATATATATATATATATATATATATATATATATATATATATATATATATATATATATATATATATATAATTATAAAACTCAAATGACCATTACCGGATATTGTAACCCAACATCCGGTTTACAACTTCCGGTTGCGCATGCGTACATAACATAAAACCATAATACGGAAATGAACGATGTAAAAAAAAGCAGAAAGTATTTACAATTGTTTATTTGGATAATTTAAACGCAAAAAAAAACAAAAACAATTTAGATGCTGAAAACGTACACAGTAAAACAATACGTTTTATTGTTGTGTTAATTATTTATTTATAAGTATGTTTATTTTTAATTTGCGTTACAAATAAATAATCAACGCGACTATTAAACGTATTGTTTGACTATGTACATTTTCATCGTCTCAATTATTTTTTTTATCGCGTTTAAATTAAAAGATATATCAAAATTTGAATTTAAATTTAAGTATTACGATATCTGTTCAGTGGGCATTTTCCTATAAGTATGGCAAAACACTTATAATTCAATGGCTGTAATTTTTAAAAAAATAAACAATTATAAACAGAACGACTCATAGAAATCTATCTCTATCCTTTTTCATTTAAATATACTTTCATAGAAATATTTCTGCTATGTCAAAGAAAAAACCTATTTTCTTTACGTCACAAGTGTCACGCACATACATTAATTCCATAGTAAATATAACATACTGAGCAACGGATCATAGGTAGTCTAGCCTAGTATATATATATATATATATATATATATATATATATATATATATATATATATGTGTGTGTGTGTGTGTGTGTGTGTGTGTGTGTGTGTTTGGATTGCCTGCGTATATATATATAAGCAGAAATCGTTATTATATTGTATTGTATTATATTTGAGTGATTAATTGTATGTTCTGCTTAAAATATTTTTTATTTATATATATTAATCCTTGCACGCACACACATACATAACACACATACATAACACACATACATAATACAAACACGCACATAACACAAATAGACATAACACACACAGACATAACACATACAGACGTAACACATACATACATAACGCATACATAAATAACGCACATATACATGATACACATACAAAACACAGGCAGACATAAAAGATACATACATCATACATACATCACACGCACATACAAAACACAAACACATACATAAGACAAAGACATACACAACACACATACAAAACACACACATACATAACAGACACATACATAACACACATATACACAACACACACATACGTAACACACGCATACATCAAACAAACATACATTACACTCATATAAATATCACATACGTACATAACACACACATGCATAACACACGTTCTTATACCGCTGAGAAAGGCATGAACTGACACTTTCCACGAGTGGGTTGTGGATCAATTGGAGTTGGGGTTGTGTTCAATCATTTGTTTACATAGGAAGTGACAGTCGTAAAGTGGTTAACGACACGGACTAATAGCCTGGGTGTTCTAAGTTCGAATCCAGGTCGTTCCATAACGAACAAAATTTCACGTATGATGTTGGCAACCTTCATGTGGTTCCTCCTGGTGTCTTTCTAGAAAGACTTTTGACTACAATAGAATCTTCGGATTCATACGATTTGATAATGATGATTATGATGATGAATAATCAAATCAATTTCCATAGCTAACAATTACTACACTATTATCCCGATGACTATAATCGAGTGGTCTTCTAGCTGTCATTGTAAATAGATAGATATCCAGATCGGCATTTTTTTTTTGTCATTACCGTTATTTTCAACACACTCTAAAAAAGTCTTTCGCTGCCACACGTCTACTTTAGCCTGACAGGCGTTTCTCTTTCTTCCGACCGCATGTATGGCACAGCTGGACCATTCTCGTCTTCGCCTGCACGCGTCCATCCCCTTCAACGTCCACTTTATAATAATAAACACGAAATCTGCATGAATGAAAGTAAGTATACTCAACGAATTTTTTTTTTTATCTTTTGACTTGAAATTAGATATATAGGATATTTCTCTATCCGACCGCATGCCGGTCACAGCCAGCACATTCTTATCCTCGACTTTACACATCTATTTTCCTCGACGCGCACTTTGCTTCCCTTGACCACGTGGTGTATTTTTCTTTTTTATTTCTTCTCACACACACTTTCTAATTTGCATATGCGTTTTTCTCGGCTACTGCTGCTGCTAATCTTTTCGCAAGCCAGCCGTCTTTGCTGATATTCTTCTATACGCTCAAATGCACTATGTTCCATAATAAAAAATGTAAAAATGTTACATATTTGCTCCGGGCAACGTTGTGTAGCCCTGTTAGTATAACATCATATGTTTGTGGGTGTGTGTGTTTGCGTGTATTCTCAGCATATTGTACATCCGGGCAACGGGGAAATCAGATCAAATGAAATTACAAAAAATCAGAATTGAAATGAAATCCTCTTTCGACATTAATCAAGCGAAATGTGTGCCATGTCATTTCCCTTCCGGGCTTCCATACAACTACGCGATCGATCGAAATGTTGGCACAAAAATAACCGACGACTGATATCTGCAAAATTCACGGCTGACTCATGCAACCTGGGTCAGCGCTTACTTATATATAGACAACCCAAATCTTAGTTTCCATAGCAAACGCTTGAAAGTCATTCAAGCTGTGACCTTTCACCCATTGATTGAACAGATTAATAAGGGAAAAATACCGCCATATTTGATCTGTGTTCCACAATCGAGTTAGAGGATTTCCCGCCGATGAGTAGAATCTGTTTCTTATATTTTTTGTATCCGAAAAAGAAGAAAAAACAAACAACAGCCGGCTTTGTCTATAATATAAATCTCACCTGTCTGTTTAAATGTATGTATGTATGTATGTATGTATGTATGTATGTATGTCTGCATATGTCAGGTCATGTCATATGCCACTGGTATCATGTAACCCAGTACTACTTGCCCCATGGTCGGGTCATCAGCGACTAAATTGGTTCCCCTACCAGACTTGTTTGGTGAGGAGGATGGCTAGTCACCCTGAAGAATTAAAAACAAGACCTTCCAAAGGGGCGAATGAACCCTTTTTCGGGGTCAACAGCCAACTAGCACCATGTGTGTTTGTGTGTATGTGTGTGTTGGGGTGGAGAGGGCTCCTGTAAGCCGTGGTGAAGGCAACCTTTCTAGAAGAAGCAAATCTCTGTTTTAAAAAAGCCATAAAGCGAGAGACCAGTACCAGAATTAAGTTGGTCTGCAGTTTAACTTGTTGCTGGCTATCTTGTTCTTGCTTGTTGCTGGATCTCAACATTTTGAACCGAGAGAGAGACTTAGCTGTCGTACAAAGCTAAGACTCTGCAACATCATCTATGTATAGATACTCCCTCGGGCATTTGTCTATAAAAATGGTACTGTGGCGATGGAAAAGTTGTGACGCGTGGAGGCTTGAAATGCTGGAAACATGTAATAATTAATCTCAACGACCGTCTTCAGTGTCATGCCTGCTTGATAGTGTGAATTCACGGGTAGGACTAAAAAAAAACGTTATTTTTGGGCTCATGGACTTTAAGTGCCTGAGGGAGTGGCACTCGTCTGACAAGACGTTGCAATCATTATGCCTGCATAAAACTTTCGATAGAGGCGACGGATTTTCACGAGATCGATGTCGTTTTGAAGCTCGACCCTACAAGGAGGGGTCGCTTTTTTTGCCGATATTTTCGAAAGTCATCCCCTCTTTTCGATTGACTTTCCTTAATTTAAACATTCGTCGCTCACGGTTTGGCGATTGGCGCAATAGCAGAGACACCACGTTTTATTTTTCACGTTCTTTTTCCTCCTACGCGGTACGGGTTCGAGCCTGCCTCATTACTACCACTTTTTTTTTTTTTTTTTTTGCTCAACATGCATCTCCAAACACCCGGGCAACGCCGGGCACCCACGCTAGTTTCTAAATAAGAAAAATCCAATTTTTTTTTATTGGTCATCGTCCTCGGAAATATTCAAGAATTAAAGAGCTTTGGAAGAAACATTAAAAGTAAAGCCTGCGCGTCTGTCCTGTCCCAACTCGAAGTCGAAGATATCACAAAATGCTCCATTCACCTTTTTCTTTTTTCTTTCTTTTTTTCCTTACATTTTCACCCCAAACAAGGCATATTGCCACTTTAATGCAAAGGGCTACTATCAGAGACATAACTACAGGGGTACATTGTAGGGAGTTGGGCAGCAAGATGTCAGCTCACGTTACACTAGAACCTCTGCATGTCAGTACAGTTGAAAAAGCAGGGACCTGGAAGGGAATTCCAAAGTCTAGCGATTCTGAGGAAGAAACATCTGGAGTAGAAAGCTCTCTTACATCTAGGGATCTCTACTGTGTAGGGGTGGGTTTTAGCAGCTTGTCGGGTTTGTCGAAGGTGTTTACGTCGAGGGGGTACAAGTGCTTGCAGTTCGTCAGAGCATTTACCATTAAAATGCTTGTATAACAGGCAGGGGGATACTACTTTTCGTCTGAAGTTTAGATGACAGTTTAGGCACTATCACATTGGCGACTCTCTTTTCGACCTTGTCTAGGAGCGAGAGGATAGTAGCAGATGCACGAGCCCAAATATTACAACAGTACTCCATACATGGGCGAATGGTGGCCTTATAATGGTGCAGGATACTTTCGGGCGTTAGTAACTTTCTTTTTGTCCAGGAGCGAGAGATTAGCAGCAGAAGCACCAGCCCAAATATGACAACAATACTCCATACATGGGCGAATGGGGGCCTTATAGAGGTACAAGATACTTTCGGGCGTTAGTAGCTTTCTAGCACGGTAGAGAGAGCTTACCTTCTTCGCAGCGATCCTGGCAACGATCTCAATGTAATTGTTCCAACTCATTTTCCTGTGAACGTTTGGCCGAGGAGTTTAAATAATGAGTCTTTGGCCATTGCTATTGGTGGCTGAGAAGGTTTCTTGTAATTATTGAAGGAAACAAGCTTAGTCTTGGTAGCATTGAATGTGACCATCCATTTTTGTCCCAATTCGATTACAGATTGGAGGTCATCCTCTAGTGTTTTTGCCATTTCGTTATATATGTGTTCATTTGTTTTCCTGTCGTGCCTGTTATAGAGTGTGGTGTTATCAGCATATATACCCATCTCACCGACAATTACAAAATATTTCCATACAGTTGAGAGCAAAATACACGTAGGGATGCGGTAATATTTAGAGATAGGATGGGGACATTAATATTGATGAGGGAAGATACATTTATACAGTTCTGGAGTGTTTCTTCTTAACACATATAGCGAGAAGAGAGGGTGATCAGTTCTTTTAACACAGGAGGGGACAGTCATTACTTATGATGGAGAGGGGGACACATTACTTGGATGGGTTCTTAAACACAAATCAAGTGTGTTGTTATGTTTACGTTTATATTTTTTTTTGTGTGTATTGATATTCATATCAAAAACCATTTTTTTCCTATTTATTTAGTTATTTATTTGCTTCGCCACTGAGCAAATAAGGCACAAGGCCGTTTGTTTGAGAGTGATGGGAGGGGAACCAGTTCTCTCTCTGGGGAACTGGATAGTGACAATTTGTATGAATGGTTTTCCCTACATTGACCAAAACTGATTGCACAAGAGCAATTGTCTGATATGAGGGCTGTCACATATTACTTTGATTGCAGTTATTCCTCAGAATCTTGCTTTCAGGTACCTACAATACCGTCTAGCAGTCAAACTCCAGAAAGAGTGCGTTGGGCTGACAGATAAACTCAAATTAACATAACGAAAACAACTTTTACGTTGAAAACGCTTTATTAATTAGGTAAAAAAATCTGAAACAAAAACAAAACAAATAGTTAAAAGGAGAAAACATAATTAAACAAAAGGAAATAATACATGAAAATAATTATGTTTTGGACAGGCTTCCAAATTAACAGATTCTGGGATATCTTATCCTTTTTCAATCAACTGTTAGGTGAAAGTCCGTAACAGTTAGAAAAAGTGTATTTTCTCCATTAAATTGTTAGGTGAAAGTCTGGAGCAGCTAAAAAATGTCCTTTCTTTATTATTATTATTATTATTATTAAATCGTTAGGCGAAAATATGGAGTGGTTAAAAAAATGTCTTTTCTTTTTTTTTTTATTAAATATTAAATCGTTAGGTAAAAGTATGGAGTGGTTAGAAAATGTCTTTTTTTCTTTTTCTATTAAATCGTTAGGTGAAAGTATGGAACAGTTATGTCTCTTTTTTACAAAGGTTGTTATTCTAGTGCGGCGCATAAACTACCCAAAATAATAATAGAAGTCTGAGAAAAGACACAAGTTCTGTGCGGGCGACGAAGGAAAGAAGAAAATAAGAACTTCTACAAATTAAATATAGAAGTCACGCACTAGATTAAATAAGCAGAAACAGGGTTTCGAGTTCTTCATAGAAGGAATAATAGGATGTTCTAAAGCCTTTTTTCTGTTCATTTAAAAAGAAAATACAACTTTGTTATATATGGGTTGTTGAATTGGATTCACTAGCAAAAGATGTAGCTAATTTGCATATTCTTTTAACATTCATTTTAATTAATTCTCTATCAGTTTTTTCGGTTTTCTTAGTGAATGATACTATCTGGCGTATAATTTGCAGGAGTACTAAGTAGGGAGTTGGCCAGCAAGATCTTTGTTCACATTACACTTGAACTTCTGCATGTAAGAACAGCCAGGAAAGCAGGACACCCGAAGGGAATTCCAAAGTCTAGCAGTTCTGGAGAAGAGACTATTAGAGTAGAAGGCTGAGGGATTCAACATTTCATCACTGGGACAGAGGTTGAAGCTTAACTGGCAGTGTGGGACTTATTAGGTTGGCGACTCTCTTTTGAATCATGTCTAAGAGTGAGAGACTAGTAGCAGATGTACCAGCTCAAATATAGAAACAATACTTCATAGGGTGTCCAAAAAGTCGCTTAAGGGTTGACAGTCTTTGTCATTTTATCATTAATGATTATTTTTTTCTCTAATTCAGATATTTTACAGATACTATTTTGGAAATTAATTATAGATAAGTATTAAATAACGTACGCATGTAGGAAGACATTATTTATTTTGATCGCTAACGAGCGAGAATGCGTTTATGTGCATTTTAACGTCACACCCGAAACAGTGCATATTCTCTCCTGATGACCCGATATTATCATGAGGCTTAAATGAAATACTCCGTACATAAAAACAGTCGATAAACACGATTATATACAAGTCTACAAGTAAAAATAACTGAGACGATGGAGGCCCTGAAACGTTCCTTATTCTCTCCTGACGACCCGATATTAAGTGGAAGACAAAATGAAATACTTGACAAATGAAAACTGTCAATAAAAGGATAAAATACTATATGGTAATATTCATCGATGGGACAGAGGCTAAAGCTTAGCTACAGTGCGGGACCCATTAGGTTGGCGACTCTCTTTTGAATCCTGTATAAGAGTGAGAGACTAGTAGCATATGCACTAGCAGACATATGACAACAGTACTTCATAGGGTGTCTAAAAAGTCTCTGAAGGATTAGAAATCTTTGTCATGATTATTTTTTTCTATATTTCAGATATTTTACAGATAATATTGCCCGGGTGTTGGGGGTGTATATTGAGCACAGACACACACACACGGACACGTTCACTTTTATAGATATACTAGTATGGGTGCCCGGCGTTTCCCGGGTGTTTGGAGGGGTATGCTGAGCAAAAAAACAAAAAACAAAAAACAAACAAACAAAAAACAAACAAAAAAACGGTCACTTTTTTAAAATTTGACCCCTATTATGACCCCTTAAAATTTATTGTTTGGGGCTCAAATCAAGTTATTAAGTTAGATCCATGTCCGAGGAACCTATATCTAAAATTTCCAGTGTTTAGACCCCAAATTGTCGGAGGGGTTTGGTAGAGTTCTCAACGATCAAATTGACCTCTTAACAGCCAAATTTCTGGCCAAAAACCGACCACATCGATTTTCCCAAATCTCAGTACCCTGTATATCAAATTTCGAGTCTGTAGACTGAAAATTGACAGAGTTATTGCGTAGGGAAATGTACACACACAGACACACACACAGACAGACACTTTCACTTTTATAGATATATAGACTAGCATTTCAGCCCGGCGTTGCCCGGGTGTTTGGAGGTGTATGTTGAGCACAGACACACAGACACACACACACAGACACACACACAGACACACACACAGACACGTTCACTTTTATAGATATATATATTGATAGATTGATAGATTGTTAGATTTATTGGTAGATCTTTATTAATTGAGATAGATACATACATATTAACTGGGATGCATAGGTAAGTGTAATGTACACGTGTCTAATTCTTGATGTGTGTTTGCATCTGTGGCGTCGCATTTCCCACCGCCGATTTCTCCTCGAGTCTACCGAGGCGCTAAAGACGGTGAAGTACTACCACTTGAAGAACGAGACAAAACCGTTTTCCATCTTGCTTGCAATGCCATTATTTGGTTGCAAAGAAGCGAACTGGAGTGGATGGTTCAGCGCTATTTTACCCGCAAGGCAGAGATTGGGTTTCAGGTGCGCGGAGGAAACAAACAAACTAACAAACAAACAAACAATTGTGATTATTGGCCTATTGATCCACGAAGGAAAACATTCCAAACTGATACACATCGTTATATATATATATATATATATATATATATATATATATATATATATATATATATATATATATATATATATATATATATATATGTGTGTGTGTGTGTGTGTGTGTGTGTGTGTGTGTGTGTGTGCATGATCTATGCTGACGACGACTAAAAAACAGAAACATGCGTGTTCATAGGTATAATTTTACGCACGTAAATAAAAACAAGTGCGATCTATACATGTGTTTTTTTTTTTTTTACATGGGGGCACCACTTATCAAGGCGCGAAGGCCACTCAGGGATAAGGGTTATTGCGTATACAGAAAGAATGAGATAGTATTGTATAGTAATCATTAGTATTGGGGGTTTTGATAGATTGTCAGGAGTTTATTTATGTTGGACTTGAAGACGCGTATATATATATATATATATATATATATATATATATATATATATATAGAGAGAGAGAGAGAGAGAGAGAGAGATAAAGAGTGTGTGAGATAAATAGATAGGGAGTGTGTGTGTGTGTGTGTGAGAGAGAGAGAGAGAGAGAGAGAGAGAGAGAGAGAGAGAGAGAGAGAGAGAGAGAGAGAGAGACTGACAGAGACATTCCGACGTGTTATTTGCGGGCGTCGCTTCTGTGGTCGAGTGGGAGAACTGCCGACTGTCAACACGATGGTTCTAGGTTCAATCTTTGGTTTGGGAGAGATCCTAGTCTAGCGGCACTGATGAATTGTGATACAACGAAACAGGACTGTATGTCGATGACTACAAATAAATTTTAAGCCCCCCCTCTTTGGGTAGAGCACTGTCGTAAATAATGTCACCCGCTACTTAATTGGCTGAAAAATGCGATGCTCATTGTTTGTTCGTTTACAAACAGGCGGTTTGAGCACTGTAAAAGTAGTGGCGGATGTCTATTTGAATAGACATTCCGACGAGTTATTTACGGGCGTCACTTCTGTGTTCGAGTGGGAAAACTGCCGACTAGTTCTAGGTTCAATCCTTGTCTTGGGAGAGATGCTAGTCTAGCGGCACTGATGAGTTTTGATACAACGAAACAGGACTGTATGTCGATGACTATATATATATATATATATATATATATATATATATATATATGAATAAAAAAAGAGCTTATAGCTCTTAAAAAATCGCTAAGGTGGCGGAAAAATAAAAATAATTGTTAATATCGCTAAAAAAAAAAACGCCAACAACAAATCTTATATATATACTAGACTACCCGTGACCCGTTGGGTCAGTATGTTATATTAGCTATGGAATTCATGTATGAGCGTGACACTTGTGACGTAAAGAAAATAGTTTTTTTTTGACATAACAGAAACATTTTAATGAAAGTATATTAAAATGAAAAAAGAATATAGATAGATTTCTATGAGTCGTTCTGTTTATTATAATTGATTATTTTTGAAAAGCGTATTAAAATGAAAATCGCGGACGAATCACTCAAACATGAAAAAAAATCCTCCCTATTCGTGTAAAGTAACCTATTCTTCCGAATAATCGCTCAAAAATCGAAAATTAAACATGATTTTCCTACGAATCGAATGCCGACGAAAGTCATTTAGCAGCAAAAACGCACATGAACCTACTGATGAGAAATATAAGAATGAAAAACCCATATTGGAACCCTTCAACCAAGTTATAGAAACTTAACATCTAAAAAAAAAATAATAATTAATAAAACCTGAAGCAAAAAAAAATAAAACCTAAATAAATAAAATAAAACAAAACTAATATTGACACAGATTAGTAAATGTGTCAACAAATTCACCGTTCTCACACAACTATTTTGTATCTAGAAATGTAAACAAAAAATAAAAAAGAAGGAATGGAAGGAAGGAAAAGGGACGGATAGAGAGTAGTAGTAGTAGTAGTAGTAGTAGTAGTAGTAGTAGTAATAGTCTTGGCTTAACTACAATTGTTCTTATGTTTGTCAATGGGTTAAAGTTGTTTAGTTGTAAGAAAATAGCGACAGTACAGTTGTAATACAGAGGTAGAAAGAGAGAGAGAGAGAGAGAGAGAGAGAGAGAGAGAGAGAGAGGCAGGTAATTATTGCGTAGCAGGGGGAAGAGATGAAAGGTCCAGATACATAGAAGCTGCTCCAGTAACGAATGATATTTTTTGTATAGTTTTAAAGGTTAAAAACTTCCAAGAATATATATATATATATATGTTGTTGTTCCTTCTTATGAAACTGATTTTTAATTTAATTAAAATTTGATTTTTAAATTAAAAATTTTTTTTTTGAATTTTTAAATTATAAATCACATTACTTAATATATATATATATATATATATATAGTCTTTGAAGTTTTTAACATTTGAAACCACACAAAAAATTATTTTTTATCATTCATTAAAAAAAAAACATCTAGTCAGTAAGTCATTTAATCACCTGCAATCACTGCATCAACTCTCAAATTTACTATAATACCAATTTTTATATTTTTTAAGGGATCATCAGACATTAGGTCGTCAGTATTGCACAATTTATGAGTGCGACGACCTGGGTTCGCGCCTATGTCGGAGCACGTCACTGATGAGATGCAGTACATCGAAACCCACTTTGGGTCTGGCGTTGTCCGTTGTCGATGCAATTGCTCGATTCTATCTAGTTCTGGGTTCTAGCTTTATTCTGAAAGGTGTATCTGAACGGGAATTTATCTATCTATCTATCTATCTATCTATCTATCTATCTATCTATATATATATATATATATATATATATATATATATATATATATATATATATATATATATATACGCAACTGATGATCCCTTAAAAAAATAAATTATTAGTACTATGGTAAATTCTAGAACGGTCTGATCTGATGCAGTGATTGCAGGTGATTAAATGACTTACTGACTAGATGGGTTTCTAACGAATGATAAAAGATATATTTTTTGTATAGTTTTAAAGGTTAAAAACTTCAAAGACTATATGTCTATATATATATATATATATATATATATATATATATATATATATATATATATATATATGCGTTTTATTTTTTATTACCGTATTCCATAGCTAATATAACATACTGACCCAACGGGTCACGGATAGTCCAATATATATATATATATATATTTAGTAGAAATGGTAATTAATAAAAACTGAAGAAAGTGCTCAATACTGTTGTAGAGCAAATATGCGTTTTATTTTTTTTATTACCGTATCTTTCTGGTAAGTTACATTATTGTTTCAGCTACCCGGCCGTTTTTTTTTGGCCGTCCGTAAGTCTGAGGAAGCTATGGACGGCCAAAAAAAAAACGGCCGAGTAGCTGAAACAATAATGTAACTTACCAGAAAGATACGGTAATAAAAAATAAAACGCATATTTGCTCTACAACAGTATTGAGCACTTTCTTCAGTTTTTATTAATTACCATTTCTACTAAATATATATATATATATATATATATATATATATATATATATATATATATATATCATTCAAACACGGTAGTGTTTAAATATATGATTAAGTGCAGTTTTAGTCGTTTAGAACTGCTTTAAAGCTTCACCGCTCACTCATGTTTTGACAAATTTTTGTAAACAATTATTACAGTTTATAGATCAGCTTCTCGGCTATATTGTGAAAAAAAAAATTAATTTTCTTTCAGTAGGACAATGTGGTGTTACACCGTATGCGCATGTGTAAGCTGAGAAATTTACGTGTTCAAACACCAATGGCATCATTCATTTTTAATATATTGCTGCTGGACATTCTGTGGACGTTCAGTGTGAATTTAAACCCCGTGTCATTATTGTAGCCCTCTTATACAAACTGTAATTTTCTTTCTCTAGTAATTTGGTTTATGTAGTGTCATAATATCTCTAGTTATTCCAGTTAATCCCCAATATTATAAGAGCCTGTGACATTTTCCCATTATATTGACCTTTGGCATGAACGAAAACCCCATGATATCATTATACCATCTTCAGACAGAACAGAAACCACGCTTGGATCCTTATCCCTGAGTGGCTTCCGGGCCTTAGGCGATATATTTTTAAATTTTATTAATATTGTTTTACATTGCACCATCTGTGATCGGGAGATCCTATTTATTATAAAGGAGGATAGAAGGTTATCACTTACTCCGAACATAATATTAGCGTATCTATATACTAATTTTATGTTCGAGTATATTATGACCTATCCTCCTTATTAATAATTAGGATTTCCGATCGAATAATTTATAATCTGGAAACTGTGTCGCACGTCTGTACGTTAAAGGTACCGCGGTATCTATATAATTATAAAACTAAGATCGGCTTGCTTGCTTGAGCGTTTAAACCGTCTATCCTATATGTGACTTTCAGTTTCAAATAATGTCGTTTGCTTAACTATTTCATGGCCGCTCTGTTGAAGTCCGGTATTAAAAGCCACTCAAAGCATACTGGTGTTAAAAATCGCAAAAAAAAAGAAAAAAAAAGAAGGTAACCTAACGTCCTAAAGCATTTGAGAAGTTTTATTACTACGCAAGCAGAATGGCCGGACATTTAAAATCAACAGTACGTTCTTTGATATGATAGGAGCGTATTTAAACAATGATACTTGATTCTGGCATTTTAAACTTCAATTCAAGGCATTATCATCAAACAAGCAGAAAGTCCAGTCAGATAAAATCAACAGTACTTTCTTTGATATGACAGGACACCCTCGAAATGAATGTTTCTATTTAAAGCAAAATCGGACCATGATATTTCACGTTTGCATTTTAAGTTTAAATCTAAGTCGTTATATATAAAAATAATCTATTAAAATACACAGTAGGTTCTTTACAGTGCAATGTAGACTAAAATATATTTTGGAATACGTCACCACGGGGAGGCTTGTGAAGCTTCCCTCTGGTACACTGCGATGTGCCCCGAAGTAATGCAGGCAATCAATTGATTTGATTTGAAAATGAGCGATCGGGTCTCAAAACTTAGGATTTCAGATCAGTTTCTTCATGGAAGCCATGCGGAAGAGACACCTTCAATTATGTAGTAAAAATCTTATTGGAATGTTACCTTGAGTTTCTGTCCGTGTGCGTCACTCAGTTTCAACAATCAAGGCGAACGTTATTTCGATGTCAGTTCGTCTCCGTCATTCCACATCAGTAAGTTAGAAGGCAAAAGAAGGTAAACAATCAGCCAAGATTACATTAGTCCGTCTCAGTCTTTTCTAAGTCCATTCTCGTCAAATAAAACCCCGGTGAAAACTCAGCAAACGTCTCCTTGTGTCTTTCAGGGTCCATAATGATTTTTTAATGTCCATTTTCAAAGTTTTTCGATGGCTTCTACAAACAAATTTCAAGTTTTTGTAACAAAGTTTGATATATAAACAATGATATAATAAACTAAATAACTTAATGATTGACAACCGGAAAAAGTCATTTACATATAAAACAATATGCCTGTCGGCAATCATATATGTCCAACCAAGCGCAATTAAACGTTATTTTCTTTTGATTGTGTTCGTTTTATTTTAAAATTTTGAATTTATTATTGTAGATACAAGAGTTACGTCCCCTAATCACGAAACTTTCCAATGTTATTATTTGGAAAACATCAGATAGTTTCATGACAAATGGACGTAACTCTTGTATCAGCAATAATACGATGTAATTTCAGAACAATGTATTTGCATTTTATTTTCAATATTAAAAATTTTTTTTTATGTTATTGGAAAACATCAAATAGTTTCGCGATAAGCAATTAAATATTGTTATTCTCCCTTGAGTGGTCTAGGTTTTTTTTTTTTACCTTAAATTTTTTAATTTCCAGTATTGTGGATACAAGAGTTACGTCCCCTAATCACGAAACTTCTCAATGTTATTATTTGGAAAACATCAAATAGTTTCGTGATGAAGAGACGGAACCGTTGTATCCGCAATAATACGATGTAATTTCAGAACAATCTATTTCGATTTTATTTTCAATATTTAAAAAACATTTTAATGGCATTTTTATTAATACCTAAAAATAATTCAATAGTATTTACTTTGATTTTATTTTTAACTAGCGGGGGTACCCGGCGTTGCCCGAGTGTTTGTTTCCGGGACGGGGGGGGGAGTTTTAAAAAATGTTATGGTAGGTAAGTAGGAATGATCAAACCCGGAGTCATGAGTAAAAGTAGGAAAATAAAGTGTGAAAAAAAAAACATCTGCAACGTTAACAGTTCGGCCACCAAGAAAAGTCCATTCCAGTTGTTTAGGGAAAAAACGACTACGGTAGGTCGGCGCGAACGTGAAAATATAATGTGAATTGTCCAGCACGCTAACCACTACGCCACAGAGCACTGCAGCTTAGTTTAGTGATTTTAAATAACTTCAAATGAAAGAACTACGAAGCCAAACCGGTGTTCTCTTCTCAACTGTTCCTTGTGAACGATCCCCAAACGGTATTAAGTGGTGGCAGAGGGAGGAGGAATTTATTAGAGAGAAAATATTTTACCACTTCCATTGATCTTAACCGATTTTGGCTGTGACTTCTCAGCAGAAAAAGTATAGAAATCTAAGATTATCGAGGAATTTGAGAAATAATAAGCCTATAACACACCTCAGATATTGTTCTTCCGTTTGTGCATATTATATTTGCATGAAATATCTTGATTTTTAATCCTATTAAGGTCAAAATCCGACGGAAAAAATGAGTTCATTTTATTTGTATAGAGAAGAGAAGAAGAGAAGAGAAGAGAAGAAGAGATATTCCGGCACAAATTTTTACTGGACATAAAGAGTACGATTTTAAAGGCATTTTCAAGACATTTAGCATATTTGCAAGTGTTGTATAGTCGGGATAAAACGTGTCATATGCTAGAGATTGGATGAGATATCATTCTTATAACGTATAAATTGTATGTATGTTTGTTTAACCAGAGGATATGATAATGACGTGTAAACTGAGTCATGTTGTATCAGAGAGTTATCACATGGGTATATTTCACAGTCCATATTTTTTTTTTGCATAGGCATCACCACATTATCAAGGCCAAAAGGCCACTCAAGAATAAGGGTTAAAGAGTGTACAGTAGAACTTGGACAATATAGTAATCATTAGTAATGAAAATTTGGTAAATTTGATAACTTATATGGAACGGCTCATCAAGAACTTATTTACTTTAGACTTGAACACAACCATTTGTAGTCAGCCAGAAAGCAGGAAAACGGAAGACAATTCCACAGGCGTGCAGTTCTAAGTAAGAAGCTTTGTTCATGGAATCTACGTTTAGGTTTAGGCACAGATAAAGAGTGGGGGGAATTATTGATAGTGTTTACAGCTAGACGAGTGTTTCTTGTGAAAGTTTGGCGAGGGGGGACCATAGATTGAAGCTCAGTCGAACACTTTCCATGAAAATAACGATACATCAGAGACAAACTCGCAACATCTCTTCTGTGAGATAGAGGTTGCAGGGAAGAGAAAAGGACATCTCCTACTAGGCTACGAAATCTATTTTGAACTCTTTCAAGGCAGGACAAGTCCTTTCTAGCAGCTCCTGCCCAGATGTGGCAACAGTATTCCATCCTTGGACGTACCTGGCTCTTATATAGATAGAGAATTGCATATTCAAAGTTATTTAATTTATTTAACCTAGCTAAGTATCATTTGTTTATAAGAATAATAATATATGCTTCATACCTTTTTTATTCATGACGAACCATGAAATGACCAACACCATCTAATTGATACATCTATTCTTCCTTCTTTTGTGAAACCACAGAACAACACTTTACATTTTTATAATATAAATTTATTTCAGCTGTCTCAAATGGTCTTCACAAAGAGTCTACTTACATGTTTACTGGGGCACTATGTTGGGATTTGGGCAGCAAGATGTCGGTTCACGTTACACTTGAACTTCTGCATGTCAGTACAGTTAGGGAAGCAGGGACCTGGAATGGAATTCCAGAGTCTAGCGGTTCTGGGGAAGAAACTACTGAAGTGGAAAGATCTTTTACATCTAGGGATCTCTACTGTGTGGGGTTGAGATTTAGCTGCCTGTCGGGTTTGCCGAGGGTGTCTACGTCGTGGGGGCACAAGTGTCTGCAGTTCGTCAGAGCATTCATCATTAAAATACTTGTAGAACAGGCAGAGGGATGCAACGTTTCGTCGATGGGACAGAGGCTGAAGCTTAGATGCCAGTTCAGGACCTATCTTCCTGCTGAGCTCCGTGACGAACCATGACCAACACCATTCAATTGAGACATCTGTTCTTCCTTCTTTTGTGAAACCACAGAACAACACTTTACATTTTTAAAATATAAATTTATTTCAGCTATCTCAAATGGTCTTCACAAAGAGTCTTCTTACATGTTCTTACAGCTCGCTTCCTGCGTTACTAGACTCAAACTCTCCGATTCTTCATCTCAATTCCGGTCACGTAACCAATTAAAAGGCACGTCCCCCTTAACATGACCTTTCCGTCGCGTACGCATGTTCAAGGTTATTTTGTTTATATTTTACCTAGCTAATTTATATAAACATTTTCCGCTCAAACCCATTGCTACACTTTATTCTATAAACAATAAATAACTTCCAATAAAAATAATTTAAAAATATCATTGAATAGATAGATAAATAGATATATAGACAGATAGATCGATAATAACTAATTAACTTTAAGCAAGGATGGAATACTGTTGCCATATCTGGGCAGGAGCTGCTAAAAACAGCCTATCCTGCATTGACAGAGTACAAAATAGACTTCGTGGCTTAGTGGGGGATGCCGTTGTCTTTACCCTGCAACCTCTCTCCCACAGAAGAGATGTTGCGCGCCTGTCCTTGTTTTATCGTTATTTCCATGGCAGATGCTCGTCTGAGCTCCAATCTCTGGTCCCCCCTCGCCAATCTTTCACGAAAAACACCCGTCTAGCTGAATCCACTGTGAAAAATTTCCCCCACTCTATATCTGTGCCTAAATCAAAACGCGGATTCCATGAACAAAGCTTCTTTCTTAGAACTGCACGCCTGTGGAACTCTGTTCCGTCTGCCTGCTTCCCTCCGGACTACAACTTGGATGTCTTCAAGTCCAATGTTAACAAATTCCTAATGAACCGCCCTCTTAAGTAAACACTTCATCAAATCTCCTCACTAACGTAATGTACTTGCAATAACCGTTATCCCAGAGTGGCTTCCGGGCCTTGATAAGTGGTGATCACTGTGTAAAAAAAAAGCAATGTTAATCATCCAACACAAGGACTTTTCAATAATAGAAATGAGGTCTTTTTAGGCCAAAAGTTAAAATTAAAGGGCTTTTCACGTTTGTACGAACGCTGTTTTTTTTATTCATGAAAAGAGTCTTAGTTAAACGGATCGGATGATTAACGACCACCTATGAAATGTATTACACTATTAGCAGGTCACTGGTGTGTGACCGACCCACGTGTTACACTAAATGTCTTAGAAACGGTCCCATGATGATGTGACGATGGGCCAGTCATTAGGGTCTGAGTACCAAGAGGAATGGCATACCTGAGATGTTGGCGGTGACTGTTTGGCTCCTTCATTCTCTCAATATGATGTCTTCACAATACGCACTGTTCCAGCATTTTGAAATAGAATCGCTGAAATACATAATTCTTTCTCCAACTTTACAACATGGCAAGAAAGAAGAAAAGAAAAAAAAGAAAAAACAAAATAAAATAACATACTGAGGATGGAGTGTAGCTTCGAAATATATTTGTTATAAATTTCAAACAAGTAAAATATTTGTTTATTTTCCTAATATTACGTGGTGATTTGGCTTTCAAGCGCACTTGATGTGTATTTTATTTCAATATACAATCGCCTGCACTGTGGATTTGTTACATCTAGGGGTTTCATTAAAAGAGAGTCTTAGAGATAAAGAGATGTTGTTGTAAGAGACTTAGAGAGATTGTTCATGTTATAACAATTCCTATATTTTAAATGTTCATTCCTTAGACGTGTAGAAGAAGAAAGCTCTTAGAATGATGAGATAGTGTTCACTGTTCAGACATTGTGTAGACATGAGATGTCGAGACGTGTATGTAATGACATTTTATAACACAAATATATAATACAATTTTCACTTTATCTTTTTGTAAGAATCACAAATACAAAGATGAGCCTTATCACAAAACACATGATGAATTTATTTCTTCACGACCGGCCGTGGTTTTCTCACCAAGAATTCAAAGCTTCACATTTTAGTTTCAAAGTGATCGTCTCGCTTCCTAGACGTTCGAATTCCCAGACCCTTTCTGAGTTTCTCACTGACTGTCTAACTAACTAACTAACTAACTAACTAACTCTCACTTCCTATATTGAGAAATCCATGCATGTCCGGCCAACGTGACTAAAATTCACGTGCCACCAACATGCGCGGCTTTGCACGTTTCCCGAACATTATGATTTCCCAATAACCTATTTTTTCTTTGATGTTTTTACAAAAGAATTCAACCTACATATCTAATTTATTTAACCCATATTTTATTATCCATTTTATTATTTCTAACAATTGAGTAGTTTATTTATTATTTATTTCATCAGAATTAACAATTTACTGGACATTCCATTTAAACCTATTGCTCTTTGAAACTTATGTTCAGGGTTCCGTTTCTGCTTTCTCTCGCTTTATTTTCATTTTAACTAATCTCTCTATTTTTATACTTACATGAAAAGGGGACAGCCCTTATCATGTAGCACAAATATACTCCATTAAAAATCGTTCTTCAAAATAACTAGATTCGGCATTAAATAACCTGAAAAAGGTTGATATGCCGTAAAACAAAAACAACCAACCAACCTTCACCGTTGAGGTCCCTAGAGGCCGGAAAACTTTCTATTCTATTAGTTTCTTCCCTCGGACTGCTAGACTTTGGTATTCCTTCCCTATTTCCTGCTTCCCTGACTATGCTGACATGCAGAAGTTTCAAGATAATGGAAACAGACATTTCGCTGCTCAACTCCTCACAAAGTCCCCTGTAGACATGATCCTGATTAGTAGTCCCTCACGTTCAAGTGGCAATACGACTTATTTAGAATGAAAAAAAAATGTACGGCCACAAATTGATGCAGCCAGACGGGTGTTTTTAGTAAAAGATTGGTGAGGGGGGACCAGAGATTGGAGTTCAGATGAGCACCTGCTATGGAAATAACGATAAAACAAAGATAGGCTCGCAATGTCTTTTCTGTGGGAGAGAGGTTGCAGGGTAGAGAAAAGGGCATCCCCCACTAAGCCACGAAGTCTATTTTATACTCTGTCAAGGCAGGATAGGCTGTTTTTAGCAGCTCCTGCCCAGATATGGCAGCAGTATTCCATCCTTGGACGTATTTGGCTTTTATATAGATAGAGAATTGCATCAGTAGTGAGATATCCTGATTAGTAGTCCCTCACGTTCATTCTGTAACAGATTGAACTTTCAACCTCCGGAAGAGTGTTACTTAGATGTAACATAGCACTTTATCTGTTACGCCACTGAAGATGTGAATAATAGTTTGAATAATCCAATGAATACAAAATAACAATATTAATATAAAATATTCTGAAATAATAATAGTTTTTGTACTTCCTTTTTATAATTACAGGTTTTGGCAAAAAAATGACTGTTTTGTACAAGTTGTCCAA
This sequence comes from Euprymna scolopes, assembly GCF_053919585.1. NCBI lineage: Eukaryota > Metazoa > Mollusca > Cephalopoda > Sepiida > Sepiolidae > Euprymna > Euprymna scolopes. The sequence goes on along the minus strand of NC_136527.1, from coordinate 13,836,370 downwards.
GGAGCAGTTGTCAAAACAGTAGGATTGACATGACATTCTTAAAGATAAACTAAAATGACCGAACGATGCGCTGAAATGACTTAAATAAATAAAAACTAAATGATTAGAATGACTTTAATGGACGTAAGGATGAATTGAATGATCTTAAGAATGACTTGAATGTGTAAAAAATAATTGGAATCCTTCAAAAACAACTTGACTGGTCTGGAGATTGACTTAAATGTAGGCACCGCCAAAACTGGGGGGGGGGGCAGGTCAGTACTTTTTGACGGACCGTCTTTTTAAAAATCTACCAAAAATCAGGTAATTATCCGATCAATACGAAATTTTCAGCGATTATTAGAAGAAGAATGAACTTTATAACAGTGTACTTATTTTTCATAAACGATATTTATATATATATATTTTTTTGCTTACAAAACCCCCCCTTGTTTTGAAGTGGGAACAAATATGCTTAAAATAATCATCTGAAACTGAAATCAACATATTGTGTTGTTGTAAGGAGCAGAATTATAGATTCCCCCCCAAAAAAATTGTTTGCATACCTTATTTTGACGTCTGAATATCAGAACTTCAATTGTGTTTAATTATCCCGCTTTTGAGTTTTGAAGTGTGAAATTCGGTGAATATGTTAAGTAAAATAATTAATTTAAGTTAAGCAAAACAAAAAATTTTTTTTTAATATTTATACGAAAAAAGCTATTTTAAATTTTTTGATAAATAAATTAACAATTTTTTTTAGCGAGCCGAATAATGCATGACCATTATTAAACAGGGCATGCTTTGAATAATCGATACCAAATGGTAATGGCAGGGGAACTGAAGAGGAGTTCGGCTGATCTGCCAGAGGTAAAATTCTATAATGCATTCCTTTTCATGATAGCAATTGTTCTAGTGACATTCTGGTTGAAGTCGTTTGCAGGTTTTGAACGACACTCTGCGTCATCCACCATACTCTTCAGACCTCTCACCTACTGACAACCACTTTTTCAAGCATCCCAACAACTTGCTGCGTGAGAAATGTTTCAAAAGCCTAAGCAATATGGAAAACGCCTTAAGCGACTTTATGATACTATCGTCTCCCGGGGAGAGTTACTTGATTGAGGAAGGTCCTGGGAACGCAACCAGCTCCCCGGGGGGGGGGGATAAACGATATCCCAATGATAGAGACATGGTTAGAAGTCTTAGAAACGGCCCCATGAAGATGGGCCAGTCATTAGGGCCTGAGTGTCAAGAGCAAAAAGCATACCTGAGATGGTGGCATTCTTGTTGGAATCTTCTTCCTTCGTCTTTGGTTATGCCGTCTCGTTCGACTTAAGACATTTATGACAGACACACAAACACACACACACACAATGCGACACAATCGCAATATATCTTCTTCTCTATATAAATAAAATGAACTCATTTTTTTCCCGTCTGATTTTGACATTAGCGTGCTGGACAATTCACATTATATTTTCACGTTCGCGCCGACCTACCGTAGTCGTTTTTTTTTTTTTTTCCTAAACAACTGGAATGGACTTTTCTTGGTGGCCGAACTGTTAACGTTGCTGATGTTTTTTGTTTTTGTTTTTTTCACACTTTATTTTCCTACTTTTACTCATGACTCCGGGTTTGATCCTTCCTACTTACCTACCATAACATTTTTTAAAACTCCCCCCCCGTCCCGGAAACAAACACTCGGGCAACGCCGGGTACCCCCGCTAGTATGAAATATAATTAACTATTTTACTTCATACAATCTATACAATATTTTTGCAATTGCTTTTAACCGTTACTTAAACTAACTACCCTTGACTAGTGTTGAGGAGGAGGGAGTGCCCCCCTCTCGTTTACAAAAAGGGGAAATAACGTGTGGTTACCCAATGCTGTCCGGACGAAAAGAGGTCGATAGAGGAAAGGGAATTATGGGGGCTGCATTTCTATGTATTCCTCCGCCTACAGCCAAATTACCACCTTGCCATGCAGGGGGAGGGTACATAAGTAACTACCACAAACATGGCACTACGATATAGTGCCACACCCCTCCCTATACACTCTGAAATTTATGAGTATTCATAAATGTTAGAAGTCTCTAATTTTCCGTGGATGGCGCTTCAACCAGCCGTCTGCAATTAACGTGTCCAGGTCCTCCGTTCTGTGAAGCAATTTATTAGTTTTTTCTCAAGATGACTTCTTGACTCTGGTGGCATTCTGGTCAAAGTTTTAAAAAATTTAACCTCTACCAAATTACTCGGACAATTTCTGGTCTAAAGATTTGAAATTTTACATAAAGCTTATTCAGAGATAGGGCAAGCTTTTTAATTGGTTTGGGTTGAAAATTTTTAGTTACCAATATATAAATGTATGTATGTATGTTTGCATGTCTACATAAAACTTTCGACAGAGACGACAGATTTTACCAAGATCATTGTCGTTTTAAAGGTCGACCTTTCAAACGACAAATATCGAAAAATTGGCACTTTTCTACAGGGGGGGGTCGCTTTTTTCGCCGATATTTTTGAAAGTCATCCTCTCCTTTCGATTGTTTAGCCTTAATTTAAACATGAGTCACTTCATGTTTGGCAGTGGTCGTAACAGCAAACACGTCAGGTTCTTTTTTCCTGTTCTTTTCCTACTTTGCGCAACGGGTTCGAACCTGCCTGTTTTTTCTTTTTTTTTTGCTCAACACATACCTCTAAACACCCGAGCAACGCCGGGCTGAAATGCTAGTGTATCTATCTATATATCTATAAAAGTGAACGTGTCTGTGTGTCTGTCTGTCTGTGTACATTTCCCTACGCAATAACTCTGTCAATTTTTAGTCTACAGACTCGAAATTTAATATACAGAGTACTGAGATTGTGAAAAATCTATGTGATCGGTTTTCGGCAAGAAATTTGGCGATTAAGGGGTCAAAGTTCAACGATTTGACCTTTGAGAACTCTACAAAACTCCTCCGACAATTTTGGGTATAAACAATTGAAATTTTAGAGATAGGTTCCTTGGACATCGGTCTAACTTAATAACTTGATATGAGCCCAAAACAGTAAATGTTAAGGGGTCAAAAAAGGGGTTAACGTTTAAAAAAATTGACCTCTGCGGTCTCTACCAAATTACTCAATTTCTGGTCTAAATATTTGAAATTTTACTTATAGGTATTCAGAGATAGAGCAAGCTTTTTCATCGGTTTGTGTCGAAAATTTTTAGTTACCAATATATAAATGTATGTATGTATGTATGTATGGATGGATGGATGGATGTATGTTTGCATGTCTGCCTAAAACTGTCGACAGAGACGACAGAGACGACAGATTTTACTAAATGTAAAGTATCGTTTTGGAGCTCAACTCTTCGGATGACAAATATCGAAAAATTGGCTAAGAACATTAATATCTTCACATTTAACTAGGCACTTTTCTACAGGGTAGGGGTCACTTTTTTCACCGATATTTTTTAAAGTTATCCTCTCCTTTAGATTGTCGAGCCTTAATTTAAACATGAGTCACTTCAAGTTTGGCTGTGGTCGTAACAGCAAAGACGTCGTTTTTACCCCGTTCTTTTCCTATCTATCTATCTATCTATATATCTATAAAAGTGAACGTGTCTGTCTGTCTGTCTGTCTGTGTGTCTGTGTGTCTGTCTGTCTGTGTACATTTCCCTACGCAATAACTCTGTCAATTTTTAGTCTATAGACTCGAAATTTGAAATACCGGGTACTGAGATTTGGGAAAATCGATGTGACGGGTGTCAGCCAGAAATTTGGCTGTTAAAGGGTCAAATTTCAACGATTTCACCTTTAAGAACTCTACCAAACTCCTTCGACAATTTTGGGACTAGAAACTTGAAATTTAAGATATAGGTTCCTTGAACCTGGATCTAACTTAATAAAGTGATTTGAGCCCGAAACTATAAATTTTAAGGGGTCATAATAGGGGTCAAAGTTTAAAAAAATTAACCATTTTTTTTGTTTTTTTGCTTTTTTTGCACAGCATACACCTCCAAACACCCGAGCAACGCCGGGCACCCCTGATAGTATATCTATAAAAGTGACCGTGTCTGTGTGTCTGTGTACATTTCCCTACACAATAACTCTGGCAATTTTTAGTTTACAGACTCGAAAGTTGATATACAGGGTATGAGATTTGGGAATATCTTTGTGATTGGTTTTCGGACAGAAATTTGGCTGTTAAGGGGTCAAAGTTCAATGATTTGACCTTTGAGAACTCTACCAAACTCCCTTGCTAATTTGGGGTATAAACAATTGAAATTTTCGACAGAGGTTCCTTGGGCATGGATCCAACTTAATAACTTGATTTGAGCCCAAAACAATAAATTTCAAGGGGTAATAATAGGGGTCAAATTTTTTAAAAATTGACTGCCTTTTTTTTTGCTCCACATACACCTCCAAACACCCGGAATGATATATATATATATATATATATATATATATATATATATATATATATATATATATATATATATATATAGGGCAAGCTTTTTAATCGGTTTGGGTCGAAATTTTGAGCTACCAATATAAAATGTATGAATGTATGTTTGCATATCTGCTTAAAACTTTCGACAGAGGCGGCGGATGTTCACAAGATCAATACGTTTCGCAGCTCAACCCTTCGGATGACAAATACCGAAAAATTTGCTAAAAAAATTAATTTCTTCATCCTCAACCCCTCAACTGGACACTTTTTTACAGGGAGGGGTTGCTTTTTTTTCGCCGATATTTTCGAAAGTCATCCCTCTTTTCGATTGTCTAGCCTTTATTTAAACCTACGTCACTTCCGGTTTGGCGGTGGTCGTAGCAGCAAAGACGTCACGTTATTTTCATGTTCTTTTCCTCCATCGCGGTACGGGTTCGAGCCTGCCTACCACTTTTTTTTTTTGCTCAACACACACCTCCAAACACACGGGCAACGCCGGGCACCCATGCTAGTATATATATATATATATATATATATATATATATATATATATATATATATATATATATACACCGCTATAACCACCGCACGTATATTGTACATACATGAAACCACACGATATTTGTAGTCATACAACAGGTCGTTGTATGAACATATCATGTTTAGTGTTTGTGCAAAATTTCGAAACATTCCAAAGCATAGTTATTGAGGAAAGTGTGGACAGATGAACAGAAGTTGGTGATTCTACATTATTGAGATGAAATTTCGGAAACCGTCATACTGAATTTTTAATGGAAACAGTTATATGTATTCCTCGTATTTTTAAGATGATTATATATCCAAAAATTACGAAAATCGATAAGGTAGAAAATTATTTATTAAAGAAAATAAAAAAATAGAATTTGATTAAAACGATGGCAAAGCGCAGGAGAATTCAAAAGGGAGGTAATTTTCCGTTTCGATTAAAACAAGATGGCGGAAAAGTTGTTTACCTACTAACCACGATTAATGTTGTTTTGTTTAATAATTTAGTAATATTTAAGTAATTTCGACTGCATAATTTGGAACTTATTAGAATCGACAAAAAAACGAGTGCACTGTGAACGAGGCATAAAAATGACTAAGTTAAGCATTTGTTCCCCTCCCATTCATCCCTAAAAGCCCCCAGAGGATGTCAAATCCAGGTAAAAATGAATAAACAGTACAGTCTTAGGTGTTAGCATATGTAAATTTCAGTTCTACACTATGTAAAAAAAAGAAATGACTAAGTCTATTATTTGCCCCTCCCACCATTTAGCCCCCAAAATCCCCAAGACCATAACATATTTAAATTTGAGTTCAGCACCATGCAAAACTGCTAAATAGACATACACAGAAAATTTTGGACAAATATGGTAAAATAGTTCCAAAAATGGAGGGTTTTTATTTGCCCTAAAAGAGCCCCTGGGGTAAACCCAAAAGTTATCGCGAAGTATAGACAAACAAAATTATATCGAAATCAGTTAGTTACAAGTTTCCAGAAAGTTTTATAAAAATCCAAGGCATCAATTTTTTTAATGAGCATAAAAGTGTCAATTTTAGACATCTTAACCCGAAAGGTACCGACAAGGGTAGGGGGACCGGAGTTTTCCCGAAAAATTCCTTCTGTTACTTTTTTTTTACTCATATCATGTTTAATGTTTGTGCAAAATTTCCAAAAATTCCAAAGCATAGTTATTGAGGAAAGTGCGGACAGACAAACAGACAAACAGACAAGGGTGAATTTACAGGTCCACCCTCCTTTTGTTGGGGGTCAAAAATCAGTTGAAACCATTGTTTTTTTTTATATATATGAAAACTTTATTTATCGACTACAAAAATTTCGTCCCAATAGTGTAGAAACGCCGGAAGGGTTAATATGATTATATAATATAAAGGTGTTTGAGTTTATAATGAAAGACAGTCAATCGACGCCATACTGAAATCATAATACAACCAATTCGCACTTCCATTCCTATCAACTATGAACATTTGACCTCTGTGTCTCGATACATCTTATATCATTATATGTAATCAGTTTTTTAAAATAGTCAACCATATAGGAGCCTATTCGTGACCGGATACACACAGGCATTCAGCTTTATGTATATATATATATATATATATATATATATATATATATATATATATATATATATATATAGTGGTGAACATGTTAAAAAGGATGAGGGGATGGTAATCACTACCCAATGTAGTTTTAATGGAATGAAAATGTGTCAAGATACGTACAGAATTTGTATTTTTTTTTAAACATATCTGATGAGATGTAACTACGAAAATTTTTAAATAATATAAAATTTAAAATTGTCTAAACAATTGTAATATCCGAAAAAATACAAATATGATGTTATTCCTTCTTGTTGTTTTTGGTTTTGCCAGTATATATAAGGCCAGAAATAGAAAAATTCTACATAGGCAGCACATCAATGACAATTAAAAACAGATTCTGTGGTCATACACTGTCAATAAATAATAAAGCATATGCTACGAACACCTCACTCTCGGTATACTACTGGAAGGTAATCGAGGCAAACAAAACACCTTTAGTCGTCCTGTATTCGTCCTTCCCAAGGTCACTCAAATAGATAATAGCGAAAGATAATAACCTAGAATCGAACGGTGGATACACAGAAGACAATATATACATCAAATCTATTGCTACGATTGATGCACAAATGGTTAGATCATTCTGTCACTCCAGAAACAACCTCACTTCCGACGTAATCTTCCACCAATAAATGAGTAGTTGGAATACCTTGCCACATCTACAGAGGTGCCTGTAGTACATCTTTCAAACTGCTTGACCTAAGGTTCACAGGAAACATGAGTTGGAACAATTATATTGAAAACATTGCCAGGGCTGCTGCGAAAAAGGTAGGCTCTCTCTACCGTGCTAGAAAACTACTAACACCTGAAAGTATCCTGTACCTCTATAAGGACACCATTCGCCCATGTATGGAGTATTGTTGTCACATTTGGGCTGGTGAATCTGCTGCTAGTCTCTTGCTCCTAGACAAGGTTCAACAGAGAGTCGCCAATCTGATGGGCCCATAACTGGCCTCAGCCTCTGTCCCATCGACGAAACGTTGCATCCATCTGCCTGTTCTACAAGTATTTTAATGGTGAATGCTCTGACGAACTGCAAACACTTGTGCCCCCACGACGTAGACAACCTCGACAAACCCGACAGCCAGCTAAATCCCTCCCCCCACACAGTAGAGATCCCTAGATGTAGAAGATCTTTCTACTCCTGTAGTTTCTTCCCCAGAACCGCTAGACTCTGGAATTCCATTTCAGATCCCTGCTTCCCTAACTGTACTGACATGCAGAAGTTCAAGTGTAATGTGAACCGACATCTTGCTGCCCAAATCCCAACATAGTGCCCCAGTAGTTGCTGCCCCTGATAGTATCACCCTACACCAAAGTGGCAATGTGCCTTGTTTGGGGTGAAAATGTAAATAAATATATATATATATTCATTTTTCTTTTGTGTGTATTGATATTCAGATTAAAAACCCTCTTTCCTATTTATTTAAAAAGAAAATACAATTTTCTTATATATGGGTGGTGGAATTGCATTCACTAGCAAAATATCTAGCTAATTTGCATATCCTTTTAAACATTCATTTTAATATTTTTTTTTACATAGGCATCACCATTTATAAAGGCCAAGAGGCCACTCAAGGATAAGGATTAAAGAGTGTACAGTAGAAATTGGACAACATAGTAATCATTAGTAATTTTAATTTGGTAAATTTGAAAACTTATATAGAACGGCTCATCAAGAACTTATTTACGTTAGACTTGAAGACAACCATTTGTAGTCAGCCGGAAAGCAGGAAAACGGAAGACAATTCCACAGGCGTGCAGCTCTAAGAAAGAAGCTTTGTTCATGGAATCTACGTTTAGGTTTAGGCACAGATAAAGAGTGGGGGAAATTATTGATAATGTGTACAGCTAGACGAGTGTTTCTTGTGAAAGTTTGGCGAGGGGGGACCATAGATTGAAGCTCAGTCGAACACTTTCCATGAAAATAACGATACATCAGAGACAAACTCGCAACATCTCTTCTGTGAGATAGAGGTTGCAAGGAGGAGAAAAGGACATCTCCTACGAGGCTACGAAGTCTATTTCGAACTCTATCAAGGCCGGACAAGTCATTTCTAGCAGCTCCTGCCCAGATGTGGCAACAGTATTCCATCCTTGGACGTACCTGGCTCTTATATAGATAGAGAATAGCATCAGCAGTGAGATATCTACCGGATCGATAGAAAGATCCCACCATTTTTCCAGCGGCCTTGGCAACAGATTTGATGTACGTGTTCCATTTAAGATCAGGAGTAATGGTCAAGCCCAGAAGCTTGTCAAAACTTGAGGCCTCCTGAAGACGAGAGCCATTCATTTCAATTGATGCCAGATGGGGATCAGAATGTTGATGATGTAAAGAGAGAAGCTTTGTTTTAGATGCATTAAAAGTAACCAGTCACTCCTTTCCCCATTGTACTACGTTCTCAAGATCAGGGGAGAGAGAATTGGAGAGAACTTGGTCGTTTACTGTCTTAGATGTGCTACAATAAATGGTAGTGTCGTCAGCATAAATGTCTACAAATGATGTAAGGATGTGAGTTGGAAGATCATTAATGTAGATCAGGAAAAGAGTTGGACCCAGGATGGACCCCCTGAGGGACACCGGCATTAATACTGTGAGCTTCTGATTTTTGCCCCTCAACTACTACTCTTATGAACCTATCAGAAAGAAATGATTTAATAATTGAGAAGACATTTCCAGCTATACCATAGCTAATTCCCTATTAGTTTTTTTTTGTTTTCTTATGGGATGATCATCTTTAGTTAACTATTGCCATTGCAGCCCAGCGTTGCCCGGGTGTTTGAATGTGTATGTTGAGCAAAAAAAAAAAAAAAAAAGTGGTAGTAGGAAGGCAGGCTCGAACCTGTACCGCGAAGGAGGGAAAGAATGAGGGGGAAAGAACTGACGTCGTTGCGGTTACGACCACCACCAAACCTGAAGTGACTCATGTTTAAATTAATGGCTAGACAATATCGGCGAAAAAAAGCGACCCTCAACCCCTGTAGAAAAGTGCCTTGTTGAAGGTGAAGATATTAATGTTTATAACTAATTTTTCGATATTTGTCGTCTGAAAGGTCGAACTTCAAAACGATACTGACTTTGGTAAAATCCGTCACCTCTGCCGAAAGTTTTAGGCAGACATGCAAACAGACATACATACATATATTTATATATTGGAAACTAAAAATTTTCGACACAAACCGATGAAAAACTTGCCCTATCTCTGAATACCCTTTATGTAAAATTTCAAATGTTTAGACCAAAACTTGTCCGAGTAATTTGGTAGAGACCGCAGAGGTTAATTGTTTTTAAAGTTTGACCTCTATTATGACCCCTTAACATTTATTGTTTTGGGCTCAAATCAAGTTATTAAGTTAGATCCATGTCTAAGGAACCTATATCAAAAATTTCAATTGTTTATACCCAAAATTGTTAGAGGAGTTTGGTAGAGTTCTCAAAGGTAAAATCGTTCAACTTTGATCCCTTAACAGCCAAATTTCTGGCCGAAAATCGATTACAAAGATTTTCCCATATCTCAATACCCTGTATATCAAATTTCGAGTCTGTAGACTAAAAATTGACAGATTTATTGCGTAGGGAAATGTACACACACAGACAGACACACAGATACACAGACACACAGAGAGATACACAGACACGATCACTTTTTTTTAATATATACTAGCATTCCCACCCGGCGATGCCCGGGTATTTGGAGGTGTATGTTGGGAGGGGAAAAAAACCGGCCAATTTTTTTAAAATGTGACCCCTATTTTGACCCCTTAACATTTATTGTTTGGGGCTAAAATTATATTATTAGTTTCGATCCATGTCCAAGGAACCTATATCTAAATTTTCAAGGGTGTAGACACAAAATTATCGGAGGAGTTTGGTAGAGTTCTCAAAGGTCAAATCGTTAAACTTTGACCCCTTAACAAAATTTCTGTCAGAAAACCGATCACGTCGATTTTACCAAATCTCAGTACCCTGTATACCAAATTGCGAGTCTGTAGACTAAAAATTGACAAATTTATTGCATAGGGAAATGTACACACACAGACACTTTCACTTATATATATATATATATATATATATATATATATATATAGATATATAGATATATAGATATATAAAGATATATATATATATAGATATATAGATATATAAATATATATATATATATATATATATATATATATATATATATATATATATATATATATATACAGGGTGTTTCAAAAGTCTTGGGAACATAAAGATTTTTAATAACTCAAAAACTATTAAGAGTTAAAAAATGAAATTGGTACCGTTGGAAAGGTTAAAGTTTCAAGTTTTGTGGGGAATCTACAAACTTGCTCAATATGAGCACCATTCGTCACACGGCAGACATCTAGTCGATAGTCCATTTCCTGCCAAACGCGTTCCAGCATCTTGACGTCAATGGTTCCCACAACTGCCGTTATTCGAGCCTTTAGTTCGTCAATATCTCTTTGAAGGGGCGGCACATAGACTTGTTGCTTGACAAAGCCCCAAAGGAAAAAGTCACACTCAGTACCCCATATGCGAGTGCTATGCTTGTTAACTTTGCCATTCAGATAGAAGGTCGCCTCATCGCTAAAAACAAGCCGGTCATCAAAGCCGTTATCTTCCAACTTCTCTTGCATTGCAATGCAAAAGTCACGGCGAAGTGGCTTATCAGTGTCCTTCAACTTTTGGACCAACTTGAGCTTGTAAGGTACCATTTGCAGTCGTTTCCTTAAGACACGCCAGACAGTTGCTGGAGCAAGCTGAAGTTCCCTGCTGGCTCTTCTCACTGATTTACGGAGGCTCTGCTGAAAGGCTTCCGGACTTGCTCAACTGCATCTTCTGAAGTTGAAGGGCGACCTGTTCGCTTACTTGGGCACAAACACCCATCTTTCACAAATTTAGCATGCCATCTGACAATGGGTTTCCTTTCAGGGACTTCTTTTTTAAATTTTCTGCGAAATGCACGCTGAACACATGTCCACGATTCAGTCTTTGCAAATTGGAGGACGCAAAACGCCTTGTCTTGTTTAGAGAACGCCATTACTGCACATGGAAAGATAAGACGAAAATCATTAGTATGACCAAAAACTTGATTAAGCAAGCTTTAAAATGACACCAGTTTCATTTTTCTACCTGGAATAGTTCATGAGATATACGCATTTGTAATGTTCCCAAGACTTTTGAAACACCCTGTATATATATATATGTATATATATATAGACAAAAAGATACGGAATTATGCATCCCGTATTAGTACAGATAAAAAAATAATTTTTTTTCTAAGATATTACCTATAGTTAGTATAACCATAGTTAGTATAAAAATTACATTAGAATAATGTTGTCGTCAAATACTTTTTAATGAGGTATGCGTTCGCGCCAAACACAATAATTGGCCGAACACTTGCATATCGAATTTTTTTTTTCTGTCGGCCATCGTTTACATTTTACGACATTCAAATGTTTTCTTTGACGCGTCATTCGATTGCAGCAGGCGTTTTTAATGGCAGTTCGACGTTTTAAGCAAATGTTATGTGCGACGCCAGTGTACTTTATCCATCTTAAACTTTTAGCCGGATCTCGATTGCGATAGACGTTCGTCTGATTTTAGAAATAGAACAAACACAATATGTTAGGCCTGGACTAAGTGTTCTATATATATATATATATATATATATATATATATATATATATATATATATATATATATATATAAACTATATATATATATATATATATGAACTATATATATATATATATATATATATATATATAGAACAACAGGAATAAGAAATGAAGTCACAAAACTATATATTGGTGGATATAGATTAGTTCAATTTATTCAATAAGGGAATGCAAACAATCATTTGGGGGACAGAAGGGACTCTTTATGCCAAGGTATTTCGAAGCCTAATGCTTCTCATCTAAAAAGTAGAGAAGATGCTAGGTAACATAGTGGGGATGTTACGGCTAGCGTGGGATAGATCAAATAAAATTGTAGATGAGGTTGGGGGGAGTTTTGTTTTACGGCATATCAACCCTTTTCAGGTTATTTAATACCGAATCTGGTGATTTTGGAGAACGATTTTTAATATAGTATATTTGTTTTTTTTAAGTCGTATTCTATTTAACCCATAGTTGGGACCTTAACAGGTGCTACCACTCCGGGTCAGAGTGGACCTGGGAGCAATGGCAATTAAAGGGTGGCTCCACACTCCCTAAGGCCTTCAAGCTGGGGCCCTCACTATCGGATATAGTTTAAGGTCATATCCAGGACCTAGATGATGTTGGGGAGCTTTATCGAATTCTAAGTATTATATATATATATATATATATATATATATATATATATATATATATATATATATATATATATGATACTTTTTATTTATATAGACAAATATTACATAATTGCAACACTGAACATGCTAATGTTTTGGACAATTGGTTGGCAAGAACCAAAAGTTCTCGTCAGGCGACGTCATAAAGCTTATGCACCACTGAAGGCATCTGGTTCTCAAATGGAAGAAATGGAATATCTAATTTTTTTTAATAAAAAAGAAAGCGTTAAATTTAAAATATTAAATTGAAAATGGAGGTTAAGTGACATTTTAGACTCCAAACATAGAAAGCGTTAAGCAGAAAGAGGACGTCAAGACTTAACAGGATAAAAAGGAGGAATAAAAAGGAAAAAAAAAATGGAGAACGTAAAAGAAAAAGAAAAAGAAAAGAAAAAAGGGGGAAAATCAGAAAAACGGAAGAAGGAAAAGAAGAGGGTCAGCATGATTACATTGCCATAAGAAATGAGAGGAGGAGTGGATACATTTGAAATTATCTACGATGAAGGGGAAAGTGTCATAAAAATGAGTTTACCGTAGAGGAAACATTAAGAATGAAAAGGGGTCGGCTCAAGGGTGGTGGTGGTGGATAAAAGCCCATTAGCACATAGGGTTTCCAGACAGGCAGGCAGGCAGGCAGGCACACACACACACACACACACACACACACACACACACACACACACACACACACACACACACACACGTCGAAAATACCGAGATATAAAGAGCATATTTTTTCTGTACTCCTAGTTGAAGAAACGATTAAATTTATAAGCATCAGTATATAACTTTAAAAGAAAGAAAGAAAGAAGACGAAGAAGACGAAGACGAAGAAGAAGAAGAAATCAAAACAAAACAAAAGAACAAGCTGTCCAATTTCCTAAATATGTATAATTTATTATTTGAAAATTTGAAAAAAAAATTCAATTTTATTTTATCTATGCTGATGACACGTCAAAGGCCGTAAATGACAAAGTTCGCTCTGATTCTCTCTCCTCTGATCTTGAGCAAGTGGTACAGTGCGGGAAGAGGTGGCTGGTTGCTTCTTTTTTTAATTACATTTTCACCCCAAAAAAGGCACACTTTGGTGTAGGGGGCTACTATCAGGGGCAACAACTACTGGGGCACTATGTAGGGATTTGGACAGCAAGATTTCTGTTCACGTGTCACTTGAACTTCTGCACGTCAGTACAGTTGGGGAAGCAGGGACCTGGAATGGAATTCCAGAGTCTAGCGGTTCTGGGGAAGAAACTACTGGAGTAGAAAGATCTTCTACATCTAGGGATCTCTGCAGTGTGGGGGTGGACTTTTGCAGCCTGTCGGGTCTGTCGAGAGTGTTCACGTTGTGGGGGCACAAGTGCTTGCAGTTCGTTAGAGCATTCACCATTAAAATACTTGTAGAACAGGCAGAGGGATGCAAAGTTTCGTCGATGGGACAGAGGCTGAAGCTTAGATGCCAGTCCAGGGCCTATCAGGGTTGCAACTCTCTTTTGAACCTTGTCAAGAAGCGAGTGACTAGTAGCCGATGCACCAGCCCAAATATGACAGCAATACTCCATACATGGGCGAATGGTTGCCTTATAGAGGTACAGGATACTTCTAAAACCAAGCTCCTATCTTTACATCATCAACGCTCTGATCCCCATCTGGCATCAATTAAAATGGATGCCTCTCGTCTTGGGGAGGTTCCATGTTTAGACAAGCTTTTGGGTTTGACCTTTACTCCTGATCTGAAATGGAACGTGTACATCAAGTCTGTTGCCAAGGTCGCTGGGAAGATGGTGGGATCTTTCTACTGCTCCAGAAGATATCTCACTACTGATGCAATTCTCTATCTTTATAAAAGCCAAGTACATTCAAGGATGGAGTACTGCTGCCACATCTGGGAAGGAGCTGCTAAAAACAGCCTATCCTGCCTTGGCAGAGTACAAAAAAGACTTCGTGGCTTAGTGGAGGATGCCCTTTTCTCTTCCCTGCAACCTCTCTCCCACAGAAGAGACGTTGCGAGTCTATCGTTTTTTATCGTCATTTCCATGGCAAGTGCTCGTCTGAGCTCCAATCTCTGGCCTCTCCCCTCGTCAATCTTTTATGATAAACACCCGTCTACCTGAAACC
>NC_136527.1:13786342-13816342 GCF_053919585.1 Euprymna scolopes | reverse complement strand
ATTAAATAGAAACCGACTTAAAAACAAAACTATTAAAAAATTGTTCTTCTAAATAACTGGATTCGGTGTTAAATAACCTGAAAAGGGTTGATATGCCGTAAAACAAAAACAACCAACAAAAAATTACTGCGTTTATATAATTCAGTAATCATTCATTTTAAGCCAAAACGAGATGACTTAAATTGTAAGCTCCAAAATCATCATATTTCATAATTGAGCATTCATATATTGTTTTAACAAAAACCAAGACTTCAAAGAATGGGTTGATAGCAACAAATATTTTAGGTCAAGGATGCGATAGACCGAAAATACTTTCGCTTGTTTTCTTTTCCTTATAAGAGAAATGGTTTCCATAATGTGTTATTGTTAAAGTGTTTTTATTCAATACGTCTGAAGAAAAGCTGTTCTTGTGAAAATTTTCAAACGACATAATGTTTGTATTTGTCCGATTAGTCTTGAAACAATTGTAACTAACAATGAAATACACTATTTGTTGCTTTCAATCCATTCTTTGAAGTCTTGGTTTTTGTTAAAACAATATATAAATGCTCAATTTTGAAATATGATAATTTTGTAGCTTAAAAGTCATCTCTTTTTGGCTTAAAATTTATTGGTATATGAACGATTACTGAATTATATAAATCCAGTAAAATTCGGAATAGTACAAATAAGACTATATATATATATATATATATATATATATATATATATATATATATATACACTTGTAAAATTCAGAATACTTTTACTCACATAAAATTAATATACAAAAGTATAAGTTAAATATATACTATACTCTGTAGCTGCTTTTCCAATTTTGAACACTCTTCCGCTGTCTTCTCTTGAAAAAGGACTAATAGGTCTGAAATATATTGAGATTTATAACACCATTGAAAACAACAGGAAAAAAAAACTTTACTGTTGTTTAGAGTTAAAATTTGTGTGAAAAAGAAAAAACAAACAACAAAAAAAAAGAAATTTATTTCTTTTGTTTTCATTTAATTTTACTCTATATAAAAAAATTTAAAAAAAATCTCGCATTGTTCTTGGCTTTTAATTTTACCTTACAATATATATATATATATACATATATATATATGTACACATATACATATATATGTATATATATACATATATATGTATATATATACATATATATATACATTAATTAAGGACTATCCATTTATTTATATTTGTATAGTATCGGCTAAACAACGAGAAAAAATATCAAATCTACGAAGGATGGAAACCGCATTCACTCCATTACGAGAATCCAGGACAACAACGTGAATATTCAACTGAATTTTAGCCACGAAAATGGATTTCAATTCGTTTTATTATTCCAAATTCTTGTGGACTCAAAATTCTTCGTATTTTTTTTTCTCTTCATGGGAGAGTTAAAATAGATTCTCAATTGTCTTTTGTTCTCTGTGGAAAATTGAACATTTTTTCTGTTGAAACCATATGTACCTGACTTTTTTGTTCTTCGTGAATATTAATTTTGCATATCTTCTTCGTCAAGTCGCGGTTTTTCTGTTCATCATTTCTTAGACCCAGATTTGTCTCGTGAGTCTATTTATTTTTTACTAGCGGGAGTACCCGGCGTTGCCCGAGTGTTTGTTTCCGGGACGGGGGGAGTTTTAAAAAAATGTTATGGTAGGTAAGTAGGAAGGATCAAACCCGGAGTCATGAATAAAAGTAGGAAAATAAAGTGTGAAAAAACAAAAACAAAAAACATCTGCAACGTTAACAGTTCGGCCACCAAGAAAAGTCCATTCCAGTAGTTTAGGAAAAAAAAACGACTACGGTAGGTCGGCGCGAACGTGAAAATATAATGTGAATTGTCCAGCACACTAACCACTACGCCACAGAGCACTGCAGCTTAGTTTAGTGATTTTAAATAACTTCACACGAAAGAACTACGAAGCCAAACCGGTGTTCTCTTCTCAACTGTTCCTTGTGAACGATCCCCAAACGGTGTTAAGTGGTGACAGGGGGAGGAGGAATTTATAAGAGAGAAAATATTTTACCACTTCCATTGATCTTAACCGATTTTGGCCGTGACTTCTCAGCAGAAAAAGTATAGAAATCTAAGATTATCGAGGAATTTGAGAAATAATAAGCCTATAACACACCTCAGATATTGTTCTGCCGTTTGTGCATATTATATTTGCATGAACTATCTTGATTTTTAATCCTATTAAGGTCAAAATCAGCGGGAAAAATGAGTTCATTTTATTTATATAGAGATAAAATGGTTGTTCCATTTTGTTTGCCACCAATACCCTGGCATGTTTACTAACTGAGGTTGAACAAATTCAATAGCATATCTTTTAAGAGGATATTGAACATTGAAATGGCGCATATGAGAGCTTTGCATTGCAACAATTGACCGTCCATTTTCAAAGTGACATTAAATTATCCTCACTCGTTGGTCTGTTGTAAACTGATCTATACAAAAAATTTCCAAAGATTCTATTTTATAATTCTGAAAAGAGTAATTCAAATATATTAATAGAAAAAAAGTTATTGAATTTTTAAAATGTAAAGTGACTTATGGGCACAACATAAACAAGTTCCTGGTGAACCGCCCCCTTAAGTAAGACACTTTATCAAATCTCCAATACTAACGATTACTACGATACTATCTCATTGATTATTGTACACGCAATAACCCTTATCCCCGAGTAGCTTCCGGGCCTTGATAAGTGGTCATTACCATGTAAAAAAAGTGTCGATATGCTTTGTAAGGGGTGAATATGATTAAAAAAAAAAACAATAAACAAAAAAACAAAACAAAACAAAAAAACAAACAAAACAAATATGTTCAAAATCCACTTCAATTTTCTCATTGTTTACACGGTCCCGAGCAACGCCGGGTAGCCTGCAGGACACAATGAATATGACAATAGAAGAACATTGTTATACCACTAGACGATGCAAGAACACAGACATGTATATATGCAAGACACGACCACATAACAAATTAAACATTCTTGTTATCTTTAAGGTCTTACTAAAATTTTAGCGAATGTACAAATCTTATAATTTAGAAAATGAAAATAAAATTATTTTTTATTCAATGTTTGGCTGCAATCATTCTTTTCGTTGTTCGATATTGCAAAGTTTTAACAGAATGTGCTCGCGTGATTTCGTCATGATTTTAATTACACTAATTGACCCCATCAGCAGTAGCAAAAAGAATTTCCTTCAAGCAAAGTAATCCTCGTTTTTTTTTAATCTGTCGATAATTACATAATTCGTTAAAAATAAAAATTCCATGAAAATAAAAAATATATAAAAATTTGTTGTTTTTAACTTAATTTCATTACGTTTCACCATTCCCATAATGCAATTTAAAGAGAATGATCCGGTGCAGCCAAACAACGACATTTATTTTTTTAAATTTGAATTTTTATAATTTTTATTTTTGAGGAGCCTCCATTTTTTCCTGCTTAAAATAAAATGGATGCGTATCCTAAGCTGAAAAAGTCCCCTTATTTTCTACACTGATGATTGCGTAAGAATGAAGCACTAGTGTCTGTAGGTATAAAAATGTTAATATTATTTATAAAACATATAATCTTTATATTTTATATATATATGTATGTATATATATATATGTATGTATATATATGTATGTATATATATATGTATGTATATATATGTATGTATATATATGTATATGTATATATATGTATATATATGTATATGTATGCATATATATATATATATATATATATGGTGATTGTCACTTCTTGACAGAAGAAGACCATCTTTCCCTTGCTTTATTGTTGATTACTCAATTATTTTCATGTATTTTTGAATATATATATATATATATATATATATATATATATATTATAATAATTATGTACACATATACACACTTATACACACACACATATATACATGTGGAGATGTGATCAAGAATGGATCAGTTCCTATTTTCTGTGCGAACGAAGGTGGCTCTTCAGACCATCCCTGCTCTTACACAGTCTGTTCCAAAGGTCACACTTAAACTGAGATTGAGGGATGCCAACTGGTGCTGCTCTACTGTGGACGCTCATATGACGCTTTAGGCCTCCACTCGATTTACAGACCACAGAGCAATCAGAACATCTGTGCCCTGCAAAGTTTACTCAATCAAAGAAAGATTGACCTCCATGTGAACGCTTGTGGCTAGCCAGGCCAGCTCCGGATAAAGTCATTTTACCGCATAAATCACAGGTGTGGTTCTGCATGAAATCCTCCGACAGACCTGATATATCTGACAGATTTTTCTTCCGGATATTACGCTTCATTTTTTCATGCTCATATTTTTTCTTCTCAAAACTATCACAGCCATGATAGACTAAGGAGCGCCACTTTTTACGATCATTGGAAGCACTTTTCCAACTGAACACGTCAATACCAAGAGCTTTAAGATTATCTTTGATGTTCTCCTTAAAGCGTTTCCTCGGTTTATGTTGTGGACGCTTTACTTGTGTAATTTCACCATAGAACAGGCGCTTTGGCAATCTCTCTCTCTCTCTCTCTCTCTCTCTCTCTCTCTCTCTCTCTCTCTATATATATATATATATATATATATATATATATATATAATTTAAAGGAGATTAGAATAATAGTCTAAAGAGCTAAGTGTATTTTAATGTAACAGTGAAATTACTAGTTTAATTAAAATACAGGAAATAGAAAGTGCTCGTTGTAATTTAGATATATAATAAGCTCGATATATATATATATATATATATATATATATATATATATATATATATTACTGTTGGGACGATTAATCGGAATCGCAAAAATTGATGCTTATTTTCCGATGCCAAACGATTTTTTGTCTTTTTTATTTGATTTTATTTATTTTGTTGGTAATAATGATAAAATAATAAATATTTATTGATTTTTAATTACTAGTAAAGCTAAAATCGATAAATTATCCGCCATGTATTTTAGTTTAGGAAAATATCTGCATTTCCAACATGTGTTTTTACGAAATTCGGGGAAAAAATAATTTTATAGTTAAATAATTAGAGATTTATAAAGAATTGGAATCGGAAATTGTATCGGAATCGGCAAAAATATTGGAATCGTCGCATCGCTAATATATATATATATATATATATATATATATATATATATATATATATATATATATATACTAGCATTTCAGGCCGGCGTTGCCCGGGTGTTTGGAGGTGTATGTTGAGAAAAAACAAAAAAACAAAAAAAACGTCAATTTTTTAAAAACTTTGACCCCTATTATGACCCCTTAAAATTTATAGTTTCGGGCTCAAATCACTTTATTAAGTTAGATCCAGGTTCAAGGAACCTATATCTAAAATTTCAAGTGTCTAGACTCAAAATTGTCGGAGGAGTTTGGTAGAGTTCTTAAAGGTCAAATCGTTGAAATTTGACTCCTTAACAGCCAAATTTCTGGCTGACACCCGTCACATCGATTTTCCCAAATCTCAGTACCCGGTATTTCAAATTTCGAGTCTATAGACTAAAAATTGACAGAGTTATTGCGTAGGGAAATGTACAAAGACAGACAGACACACAGACAGACAGACAGACACGTTCACTTTTATATATATATATATATATATATATATATATATATATATATATATATATATATATATATAAGACAACAGTCCAGCCCAATGAACCAGTACTAAAAATTGGACAAACGAATGAAAAGTAGAATCGTGTACACATGTTTCCACCTCTTGGAACATTTCAAATGAACTACGAAAATTTTCTTTTCATTTTTAACACGTCTTGATTATATTCTAATAATTTTAAATATTTTCTGAAGAGGACGCTTCACAGAACGTCTGAAACGCGTTAAAACAATTTCAATTATTTAAAAACATTATTACAATGATCTAAACATAATTTTCAATGAAAAACCAAAACACGGAATAATAAAATAATGTTAAAAAATACACATTGTTGGTGACCACCCCCTTATATATATATATATATATATATATATATATATATATATATATATATATATATATATATATAGAGAGAGAGAGAGAGAGAGAGAGAGAGAGAGGGTGTCGCCCTACATAAGACGACATAATTCCAGTTTTGTGCAATGAAAACCGGTTTCCTTTTTTTTTGTTGCAGACCATAGTTGGTCAGTTGTGTACAAATCCCAAGAGCGATAGCAGCCTTCTATCATGTCTGAAAGTGAACAAATGTTCAGTGAGCAAGATTAGAAATGCGCCGCTGTATAATTCATGCTCTCCACCGATCCAGGTTATGACAACAGGACCATTGCCAGCACCTTCAAAATGCAAATCTGGCCGGTTCAACGCTTGAGGGCATTACTCAACGAAGTTTTCAGCCACGGTTATGGTCTTTGGTGTGGTTTCATGTGAGCACCACATCATGTCACCTCATATCTTTGAAGTCCACTTGAAAGTCAGCACAAAATGTACCTGGATGGCAGAAGAGTGTGGTGATCCCCTGGTGCAATCAGCAGGAGTGCTACGATATTGGTCATACGTCTATAAAAGATCACCACCATGACCTCCCACAACATCAAAGCCAGCCTGATCACCGCCATCGGCTTAGTATTCGCGGAGCTCCCGTCGGTGCTTGTAAAAAAGGTATGTTCCCAGTTCCGGAACCGTATCGAGGCTGAAGGCGGTTACCTAGAATGGCTCTACCACATAATCAAATTACCTGAATTGATTTTTTTCTTTCTTTCTTTTTTTGTTGTTGTTTTTGCTAGAGAAACGCTATCACGGAGAGTAAAATAATCTAATCTTCGTACCCTTTCTCACACAGGATCCCCTTCTTCCCCGACCTGTACCCGCTGGACTACTTCGTTTGGTCATACGTCGAGAACATCACCAACATGACCTCCCACAACACCAAAGTCAGCCTGATCGCCACCATCAGCTGAGTATTCGCTGAGTTCCTGAGTTGTGGAAAAGGCACGCTCCTAGTTCTGAGCCCGTATGATTGAGGCTGAAGGCGGCTACATTAAATAGATGTCAGCTCTACTACATAATCAAGTTACCTGAATTGATTTTTTTCTGTAAAAGTTTTAAAAATAAAGCTGTAGTGTTGTTTTCTTTAGGGTGACAAATTTATCGTTCCATCCCGTAGACAACGTTAGTTGGTGTTTTATCACATACATTCAGCGCACGACTGATATATACATAATGCAAATTTCTATTGTGAGTTTGCTGGCACCCCCGGCAATCGCTAAGACGAGGGACAACATGGTTCTACAATAACTCAAGCAAATCTGTTTTAACTCACAGACATATAAATAAGCATTCATTCCGTCGACAGCAAATTTAACCCCATGTCAGAATTCGCTATTCAAAGCGCGGTTTAATAAGTTAGCGCGTATGTTTTAGTCGATGGAAGAATCTATCGCTGCTGTCCATTCCATAAGAGGACATTTTTTCTGGTTTCCTGTCAAATCCCAAATAATCAATATGGCTTCCTGATTTTCGATGCGGTCCCTCCCCCCCTCGACTTCCTTTGATAGTTGCCATGTTGTCGTTGTGACCTTTGCGGGAATGAATATTTCTTTGTATTCTCAATAGAGAAATCTCAGCGCGAAAACTTTTCACAGATTCAATTAATACAGGGTAAAAAAAAAAAACGGGCCCCAGCTCTAATTAGCCCCTGTTTCTTAGTATTATGTCCGAATGAAATGAAACTTTGGTCATAACTAGTTTATTACGTGCAAAACATCACATCAAAACACTAGGGTCTTTACCCTTTTTTCTCCGTTCTCCGTTATATATATATATATATATATATATATATATATATATATATATATATATATATATATATATATATATGTATATATATAGGTTTGGTATGGTTATTTTTGTTTTGTTATTTTATGTCGATCCAGTTATTTTGAAGAAATAATTTTTAATAGAATGTTTTTTTTTTCAAGTCGGTTTCTATTTAACCCATAGTTTGGACCCTAACAGGTACTACCTCTCCGAGTCAGAGTGGACCTGGGAGCAATGACAATTAAGGGGTGGCTCCACACTTTCCAAAACTCATATATATATATATATATATATATATATATATATATATATATATATATACTCGGGGTTTTTATTTTCAAAAGTAATGGACTAATGAATTCAACGAGGTTGTTAGATAGTGCTCAATAAAAAGAGCTGATAATACTTGTTTATTGTTATATAAACATGCTCACATCCCGCTGCTACAAATAGCCACTTGTTTCAATCAAACAACAGATATCATCAGGCAGCGACTTGACTATTCAAAAGTTCAATGAATAATCTGAATAATGGTTATTCATTGAATTTTTGAATAGTCAAGTCGCTGCCTGATGATATCTGTTGTTTGATTGAAACAAGTGGCTATTTGTAGCAGCGGGATGTGAGCATGTTTATATAACAATAAACAAGTATATATATATATGTATATATATGTATATATATATATATTCTATATATTATATATATATTATATATATCATATATTATATATATTATATATATTTGGTGGTGAATTGGAAGAAGGAATTTCATACAACCTGGGCAGTCCATTATCGGAAGGAGTTTAAGGTTCTCTGGGATTTCATTTCCAAGTAGGCAGAACATTGGTGCAGGGGAGAAGACAGTAATCCCATACAACAAAGATACGTGGCTGCTCCTTATTGATATTCCGAAAGGTATACACATATTCGTTGGTGTGTCGAATGCGTTTTGGTATATTTAATTATTTTCATATAACTATCATTCACCACATAAACAACTATTTTCAATATCTGTGCTGAAAAGCAAAGTACGTGCCTTTCTGTGGAGCTCGCTTCCGTTTGCCTGTTTCCCCCTTGACTACAACATGGAAGTCTTCAAGTCCAACATAAACAAATTCCTGATGAACCACCCCCTTAAGTAAGACACTTTATCAGATTTCCATTACTAGCGATTGCTATGATATTATCCCATTGATTACTGTACACGCAATGACCCTTATCCCCGAGTGGCTTCTGGGCCTTGATAAGTGGTGACTACCATGTAATATATATATATATATATATATATATATATATATATATATATATATATATAATCGGGATAAGACACTGATTCAAAATCAGATGAAAGATCCTGATAGATATTACTTGAAGTAATACTTCCAGGGCGATCCTAGCAAAAAAGGAGAAGCTCAATATTTAAGCATATGAGCCATTATTAAAAATCCATGGATTAAGGAAATTAATATAACTCCCCTCTATCTATTCCTTTTGTCAAACAATAAATTCTTAACTCGAATATATGTGTCTATATTTTGATTTTCAGAATTTAAATTTAACAACTAAATTTATATATTGGTCTATTCTTAAATATTGAGTTTTTCCTTTTTGGCTAGGACCACCCTGAAAGTATTAAGTATTACCTCTAGTAATATCTATCAGGATTTTTCATCGGATTTTAAGCTGTGTCTTATCTCGCTTATATATATATACTAGCAAAATTACTCGTCGTTGACTGGGTTTAAAAACAGCCTACTGAAAATGGACTCTGATTTATGAAAGTATGATAGGTTATGAAAAGGAAGGGTTGTAAATTTGGGTTGAATTTGGGGGTATCAAAACCAAAGCAAAATATAATGAAAGTAAAAATAAAATAGATAAACCCCATAATTTATTATACTATACCTGTTCACACTGAAACACTAATCACAATATTCTGTGGACTATATTAAAAACCCTTGTTAAACTTTGTGACGTATTTCCATTCTCTGAAGGTCAGGCGCGAACGAACACCCCATAATTTTATTATACCATATTTATTCAAACAGAAACATAATTATCAAAGTATACTTACGCAGATAGATATGAAAAGTCTTTATTAAACTTTGTGCCTATTTTCATTCTATGGAGACCAGGCGCGAACACAGACCTCACAATTTTATTATACCATCCCTATTTAAGTTAAAACATACTTATCAAAGTATTCTTATGTACATCTATATCAACAACACTTGTAAACGTTTTTTTTTAATTTTTAAATTTTTTATTTCCATACTTTGTGGACCAGGCGCGAACGCAGACCCCACAATTTTAATGAACCACTGTTCTGCCTGATAAAACATACCCATTCCTGTGTCTCGATACATCTTCTGTCATTATATGTAATCAGTTTTTTTTAAAATAGTCAACCATATAGGAGCCTATTCGTAACCACACACACACACACACACACACACACACACACACACACACACACACACACACACATTCAGCTTTATATATATATATATATATATATTGCACATTTCGTGTACAGAAAGCTGGTAGATGAGATAAGTCATTGGTACCGTCGGTTTCAAGCCCGATAATTAGGACCGTTTTAGATATCAAGCCCTCTTAAGCCAATACTCATCTGTTTTATAACCGGAATATAAAACCGGTGATAAAATAGATGAGGATTGGCTGAGGAAAGCTTGATATGGATATCTAAAACAGTCCTAATTATCGGGCTTGAAACCGACGGTACCAATGACATCTCATCTAACAACTTTCTGTACACAAAATACAAAATATAAATACGCTCTTATTTTTCGGATATCTTTAGATTTTCCTTTTAATTGAGCACTCTGCTGGATTTCTTTCCCCCCCCCCCGCCCCCCAAAAAACTAACCCTATATATATAATAAAAAAAATAATAAAATAAAAATTTTTGTAACTTGTCTTCTTCCTAAGATTAAGGGTGGTGGTGTTTGATCAACACTGCTGGGGAGCCATGATGTAATACACTGTTTTGTTTTTAAATCCCCGAAACAGTGTTTCATGGTAAACAACTGATGATCCCTTAAAAAATATAAAAATTGGTATTATAGTAAATTTGAGAGTTGATGCAGTGATTGCAGGTGATTAAATGACTTACTGACTAGATGTTTTTTTTAATGAATGATAAAAAATAATTTTTTGTGTGGTTTCAAATGTTAAAAACTTCAAAGACTATATATATATATATATATATATATATACTGTGATTGAGGGATAGCAAGTGGAAAGTGATGTTTTAAATCAACACTGATAAATTAATTATACTTTTCCCCCTGTTTTCCTTTCTTTCGTTTTCCTCCCCCTCCCCCTTTCCCCCCCCCATTTTTAATTTTCCTCTTACTTTCTCCTTTTCATCCTTACGTCTCTTTCGGCGCTTCTACAGAATTTGGACGAGATTTTGTAATCGCTATATGAAGTTTTCAGATAAAAACAATGTCTTCTTATAGGTTATAATCGTAGCTTCCAAATTATGCAGTCGAAATCACTCGAATATTATTGGATTGTTAAAAAAACACAACTTTAATCGAGTAAGCTGGTGAAAAAGTTGTCGCCATTTTATTTTAAATGGAAACGGAAGCAGAAAATTACCTCCGTTTGGAATTTTTCTGTGTCTTACGATCATTTTCATCAAATTCTATTTTTTTTATTTTCTTTAATAAATAATTGTCTACCTCATCGATTTTTGACCATCACTATTGTTTTCATGTAGAATTCAGTATTAAGAGTTCTAAAATTTCGTCCCAATAATGTAGAAGCGTCTCTCTTACTTTTACAATGTGGGGTTGATAGTCGTGGCACAGGAGTGGGGAGGAGAGAACGTTAGAGATATATTTTTTGACCGCAGCAAGTTCGGTCAAATTAAAAGCGTTGCCCGGTTGTTTGGAGGTGTGTGTTGAGCAAAAGAAAAAAAGTGGTAGTAGGCAGGCAGGCTCGAGCCAGTACCGCGAAGAAGGAAAAGAACGTGAAAAAAGTGACGTCTTTGCTGTTGCGCCCATCGCCAAACCGAAATTGGCGAATGTTCAAATTAAGGCTAGTCAATCGAAAAGAGGGGATGACTTCCGAAAATATCGGCGAACGAAGCTACCTGTCCCTGTAGAAAAGTGCCCAGTTGAGGGTGAAGGAGTTAATGTTTTTTTAGCCAATTTTTCGATATTTGTCGTCCGAAGGGTCCACTTCAAAACCACACCGATATCGTGAAAATCCGTCGCCTCTGTCGAAAGTTTAAGGCAAATATACATACATACATGCATACATACATTAAAACAGACAGGTGAAATTTATATTATAGACTAGCTTGGGTGTCCGGCGTTGCCCGGGTGTTTAAAGGTGTGTGTTAAGAAAAAAATGTGGTAGTAAGCAGGGAGGCTCGAACCTGTCCCGCGAGGGAGGAAAAAGAATTGAAAAAAAAAAACGTTACGTCTTTGCTGTTACGCCCGTCCTCAAACTGGAAGTGACGTAGGTTTAATTAAGGCTAGACAATCGAAAAGAGGCGATGAATTTCGAAAATATCGGCGAAAATATCGGTGAAGTGATGTTTTTAGCCAATTTTTGATATTTGTCGTCCGAAGGGTCGTCCTTCAAAACGATACCTATATCGTGAAAATCCGTCGGCACTGTCGAAAGTTTTAGGCATACACACATACATAATACATACATTTAAATAGACAGGTTAAATTTATATTATAGATGATTCCGGTGGAATCTAAACCATTTTTCACATAGATATTCCTAAACCGTTTGTAAAATTCGAACTTCTCTGGTAATTGACCCTATACGCACTTGTATGTTTAGGATTTGAGGCTGACCTCACGAACACATACATACACCTTTTCTTTTATAACCTTTCACTGTCTCTATCTCGGCTTTTAACCACCCCATCCTGTCTACCTCATTCCTATATCTCAACACCAACCTAACCTACACCCCTTGATGCGCATTTTATTTTATTCAAATTAAATCAACGCTTCTATAACAGAAATCACGCAGGAAAGAAAAAGAAGAAAAAAAGAAAGAAACAAAATACTGATGATGGAGGTTGACTCCAAAATATATTTAAATTCAAACAAGTAAAAAATTTTTTTTCGTAATATGCGTTGTAATTTAGCTTTCAAGCGCACTTTATGCGTTATATATATATATATATATATATATATATATATATATATATATATATATATATATATATATATAGATTGTGTGTTTACATGGGGAAAGAAAATATTTAAAAACACCCTAAAAAACCCTAAAAACCTTCACCAAATGGACCAAAAGCGCCCTCTTTGAATCTAACTTTGACCGGACACTTTGACCACTTACGGTTGGAGACAGAATGTCTAAGACCACACATCACTCTGAAAAACACATTTAGTATCAGCGGAGGTAAAAATAACGTTCCAAACTCCCATTTTAAAGAAAAACTTATTACGAAAACATCTGAAGAGAGCACACCCTAAGCTCGAAACGCGTTATAAAAATATTTTAAAATAAAAATATGATGAAAACCTTAAAAAAAAACCCACAATTGTTGATGGCTACACTCTTTTAAATACACATTTTTTTTTCTCTCGTTGGAACTACACAATCATCACTTTAAATATATATATATATATATATATATATATATATATATATATATAATTATTTACTATAATAATGATTAAATAACTACAAACACCAGTGTTTCATCTTTTCGAGAATCATCAGTGCAGGGTGTCATGATTAACACCAGTATATATATATATATATATATATATATATATATATATATATATATATATATATATATATATGTTGCCGGGTTCGGATATATTGACTGGTGTTATTAAAAATAAAAGTCCTTATAGATAGCTAGATATTAAGAAGAGATACACGAATTACCATTAGCGCATAAAGCGATGCTCTTTGTGTAAACAAATCGAGCTTAGGTATTTCTGACGATGTCAAAACACTGTCAATTCACGACTCGCACAGCAGCCGCCGATTACTTTAATGGTTAGGAGCCTAGACTCTCGTACAAGCGGTCGGGTTTCTATCCCGGCTTGAGGTTGTTGCCTGTCTAGCCGCACTGATGAGCTGTGAAACAGCGAAACAGTACTGTATGTGGATGATTATATATGATTATATATATATATATATATATATATATATATATATATATATATATATATATATATATATATAATAAAAATTACAATTAAATTAACCAAAATGATCCAAGATGGTAAAACTAAAGTATATTATAAATATTAAAGAATTAATATTTATTAAGTTATTTCAGCCAGATGTAAAAGCTCGATAAAACTAAATAGGAGATAGAGCTTATAATAGGAGCAAACAGTTAATAAAACATGTTAAAAAACACTTTTAAAAAGAGTTAAAAATATATATAATCTGAAAAGGAAACACTTCATAAGTGGATAATCCTTAATCCGCGGAGTTTCGAAGAAATATTTTCCTTCTCATCAGAGGGTAGGAATTAGCAAAATGTGGGATCGGATTTTAAGGATTTTTGTTTTTGAATATTTGTTTATTAAATTTATTCACATTTTTAAGTATAGGCTATTTTTTATAATATAAAAACTTACATATATTTAAATAAAAGTCATGACGGATTTTTTTTTGTATTCTCACCCTTCTAATTCTCTCCGTTCTTCTTTGTGTCCTTTTCTCTTCAATTACTGACTTCGCAAGACAAAATCCAGTTCGCAACATATCCTAGTCTCCATTTCCCCCCTCTCCTTCCATCTCTCGGTAAAATTCTATCAAATCCGCCGAGAAGTTGGACACTCATTCCCATTTCTGAAGTGTTCTTTTTTCCTGCCTTACGGATAATCGAATTCAATCACGCCGAAATAATACTTCCGGCTGATTTCAGCTTTCCGATAGACACGCTACGAGCTATCACTAGAAATATTGCAAATTACTTTTCGGGCACGGACGCCAGAAAATCAAACTCCTTCCCAAATACATAAAAAGAATACGTTACAAAAAAATCAAATGACTCAAAAGGACGTAATAATAATAATAATAATAATAATAATAAGAAGAAGAAGAAGAAGAAGGAGAAGGAGAAGAAGAAGAAGAAGAAGAAGAAGAAGAAGAAGAAGAAAAAGTGATACCAAAGAGCCGAGAATGGTCAAGGAGGATGGAAAGACCGGGGAGAGACCGCTGACCAGACCTCCGCTGGACAAGCGCGAAGAGAACTGAAACATTGTGGAGGTTTAGTGCCAATCAACTTCCTGTATAGACCAAGAAAAAAGGCGGGAATGCTTTACCTCTGTCGCATCCTTTGTAAAGTATTTTTTTAAAGATTTCTTTTCCTCATGAAGGAAATGATTTTTTCCCTTAATGTTTCATTGTTAAAGTGTTTTTTTTTATTAAATAAGTCTGAGGAAAGGCTGTTCTTGCGAAAATTTCAAACGACATACTGTTTGAATTTGTCCAAATGGTCTCGAAACAATTGTAACTAACAATGAAATACACTTTTTGTTGCTATCAACTCAATCAACTCATTTCTTGAAGTCTTGGTTTTTGTTAAAACAGTATATATATATATATATATATATATATATATATATATATATAGGCAGCATTTTCTCATTTAGACAAATATTATTGAATAGCACGGAATTATTCTGTTTTACAATTTTTCTTTTTATCTTCTCCAATCTCCGAATTGTCCCTTTTGTGTTTTTCTCGAAATTGTATATGTTGGATCCATAATCGCGAGCGCTTTTGACAGAGGTACCTCTATCATCCTCAGGCATATTGCAGAAATAAATGTAGGGATTGTTTTTTAATTTACTTATATATATATATATATATATATATATATATATATATATATAAGTAGGTTGTAGTTTGCTTGAAGCATTGTTGAAGAAAATTATAAGGTAAAATTAAAAGCCAAGAACAATGCGAGATTTTTTTTTTATATAGAGTAAAATTAAATGCAAACAAAAGAAATAAAGTTCTTTTTTTGTTGTTTGTTTTTTCTTTTTCACACAAATTTTAACTCTAAACAACAGTAATTTTTTTTTCTGTTGTATTCAATGGTGATATAAATCTCAATATATTTCAGACTTATTAGTCCATTTTCAAGAGAAGACAGCGGAAGAGTGTTCAAAATTGGAAAAGTAGCCGCCGAGTTTGCCACGTGATACCGCGAAATATAGAACAAAAAATGACGTTAGGAGAACGTTAAAATAAATCAGTTGATGTTTGAAATACTTGTTGCGTTTGTGAATCAAGGGAGATAACTATTCAAGCAAGGTTTTTTTTTGTTTTTTTTTAAATTATTGTTTTTCTTATGTTTTAAACTTATATTATAAAAGCGGAGCTCAATTCCAGTCTATTGTTTAGTGTGGGAGTATTTTTTGAAATAATTAAAGATTCGAGGATACGAAGTTGACCTACGTTTCTTGAAGAAGCAAGAATGTTGATGTGAAAATCTGGTTCTGAATTAATGCAAGTGCGAATATGTTTATAGAATGACGAAGCAGTAGTGTTTAAGTGCTCTTTAATGCGGTGATGAAGCAATCTGGTAGTGCTTCCGATGTAAGATGCACTGCATTTAGCGCATTGTAGGTCGTAAACAACGTGGTTCTTAAAGCATAAACCTGTGTGTGATATTGGGCAATTAGAGAGTGAACAAGGGGAAGGTGTATGCGATGGATGTTTTCGGTTGAGCTGTTGTCTTAAAGTAGATCCAGTGTGGATGAGTTGAATGTTGAGCCCCTCGCTGCGGATGGCTTTTCGGATTGAAGATGAGATTTTGTCACTGAGGAAGGGTAGTTTTAGAAAACAATTGTTAGAGAAGGGTCGGGTGTTGCGTTTTTTCTTTTTAAGTGAGGATAGGATCGTATTAGGGTAGCCGTTTAGTGAGAGGGTCTGTAGGAAATTGTTAGTGTGTGTATGTTTGTCGGAGATGTTAGTGCATTTGTCTTGTATGCGTGAGATTTCGGCATGTGCGTAGTTTAGTTTGTCCTTGAGAGGTAGCGCAGATTTGAAATGTACGAAGAGGCGTTTGCTGGCGGGTTTTCTGAAATATATTGAGATTTATATCACCATTGAATACAACAGAAAAAAAAAATTACTGTTGTTTAGAGTTAAAATTTGTGTGAAAAAGAAAAAACAAACAACAAAAAAAAAGAACTTTATTTCTTTTGTTTGCATTTAATTTTACTCTATATAAAAAAAATCTCGCATTGTTCTTGCCTTTTAATTTTACCTTATATATATATATATATATATATATATATATATATATATATATATATATATATATTTCCTAGTCACGTGGTAATTTGTTACAAGTTAAGTGGGCGGACTTTTTTTTGTTTACATATATTAAACAGATTTATATATACAAACACATATATACATTATTAAACATTTATCCCAAACGTTTCAAAATGTTCCGGCTGCACTCATAATTAATATTATTTATTTGAGGCTTCTTTGTTTTAATGTACAAGGCTTCGAGTATTCATTAAAGAATATTTTTTACTGGAGGAAATCACATTTGCACGGTGTGTAAGATTCCTTATTATATTCGTTTTATAGCGGAATGGACATTCACTTTTAAAATTTAAAATACAGGAATTAACGGATGTAGTTTTTTTTTTTAAACGGAGGTGATAAATTCATCGCTACTAGAGTCAATGAGAACGTCTAAAAACGAGATTTTATTATTAGTACTTAATTCATATGTAAAGTTAAGAACTGAATTATTCTGAAAGATATCCTTTAAATATTCTATTCCGTGCTATTCAATAATATTTGTCTCTCTCTCTCTTTCTCTCTCTCTCTCTCTCTCTCTCTCTATATATATATATATATATATATATATATATGTATATAAATTTATAAAATATATATGGCGATTAAGCTACACTGAATATTCGGCGTTTCATCCACTCTAGGATTCCTCAGGCTTATGCGCTAATTCTGTGTTTGTTTATCGTTTTTATATGGTCCTCTTCTATTGAGGATTTAGTTAGCCAATCAGCTTTCTAGTACTCACCGCGCCCTTTCCTATCAGCCAATGGACATGCATTTTATCGGACAAAGGATCTGTTTTAAAACTAGGTTAGTGGGTTTTTTTATTTGTTAGTTTATATAAATATATATATATATGTGTACATACATATATGAACATATATATACATATATATATATACATACATATATGTGTGATCGTTTATGTATATTCATGTTTATTTAATTTATTTATTTGCTATTGTTTTTGTTAGTTTTAAAACTATTTTGTATCGCTATCCTAAAGTAAATTTTATTTTGTGAACACAGTTATTTGCTATTTCTCTTCTACAGTTTAATAGATGTTGGGGTTCTTTAAAGTACAGGATAGCAAATTTTTCATGAAGGCATAATCTACATGGGTCATCTAGATGCCTGCACGTGGTAGCTTGTCTTATTATCATTCTCCATTCGACTACCGGCGAATGCCCGCTTTCTTTGAGTTCCCAGTATTTATTCGCTAGTGTTGTTTTTATACGGTTTTTTTTATTGTTAAATGTACTTTGTGGTCATAGTATTGGGTTTTGAAATCTAAGGAAGTCATGCCTACGTAATATTTCTTGTTATTCGGGTTTTCTTTCGCAAATATTGTTGCCTAATAAACTACGCTTTTAGTTAGACATTTATTTTGAACTGGGCAAAGTGTGCGGTGTCTAAAGTTGCATTTATCTTGTTCGTTATTAGTATTTTTATTTATAGTATGGTTGTTCTTGTCCGGGGTTGTATTTTTAGCGTTGTAGCTCGACTGAACACATGGAATAAATAACTATAACGCAGAAGTAAGGTAGAACAGACACATTGAAAGTATATACAAATATTTAGATAGCGTCCATTGGTATAGTCATGGAGAGACCCCCCCCCTGGAGAAGGTGTCTGCTGGGTGGTCATTGACTCTCGATCTCGTCTCTCTCTTTCTCTCGTTGGGTCTCTTTCGTCTTTACAGTACCAACCATATTTATTTGATTGACACTCCACATATTCTAATTAGGTAGCTCCTAACACAACAATTAGTTTCGTAGATGTAAATCCCATGAAACTCGCGTGATTATTAAAGAGAGTTCAATGAAGAACAGAGCTAGTATATAGTCTGTCGATTATACAAACATTAATGGTTACATTTTTGCATACATGTTTCAGTGGAATCCCAATTCAGGGACATAATTTCATCAGACCAAAAAAGATATGTATTGAAGTGGGTGTTAAGATTAGCACGCATCTAAAGAAATGGCAGGAACACTAGAGGACGACGTTCAATCTGTAGTGCAATGGGGACAAAAATGGATGGTCACATTCAATGCTGCCAAGACTAAACTTGTTTCCTTCAATAATTGCAAGAAACTTCTGTACCATCAATAGCAATGGCCAAATGACTCTTTATCTGAAAGTACACCCTTTAAACTCCTTAGCCTAACGTTCACAGGAAACATGAGTTGGAACAATTATATTGAGAGCATTGCCAGGACCGCTAAGAAGTAGATGGGCTCTCTCTACCGTGCTAGAAAACTACTAACACCCGAAAGTATCCTGTACCTCCATAAGGCCACCATTCGCCCATGTATGGAGTATTGTTGTCATATTTGGGCTGGTGCATCTGCCACTAGTCTCTCGCTCCTTGACAAGGTTCAAAAGAGAGTAACCAATCTGATAAGTCCTGAACTGGCATCTAAGCTTCAGCCTCTGTCCCATCGACGAAATGTTGCATCCCTCTGCCTGTTCTACAAGTATTTTAATGGTGAATGCTCTGACGAACTGCAGACGCTTGTGCCCCTACGACGTAGACACCCTCGACAAACACGACAGGCAGCAAAATCCCACCCCCACACAATAGAGATCCCTAGATGTAAAATATCTTTCTACTCCAGTAGTTTCTTCCCCAGAACTGCTAGACTCTGGAATTCCATTCCAGGTCCCTGCTTCCCTAACTGTACTGACATGCAGAAGTTCAAGTGTTACGTGAACCGACATGTTGCTGCCCAACTCCCCACATACTACCCCTGTAGCTTATGTCTCTGATAGTAGCCCCCTACATCAAAGTGACAATGTGCCTTGTTTGGGGTGAAAATGAAAAAAAAAAAAATTAGTAACTAGAGAACAATTTGTTGCTACACAGTAATGAGCATGTTTCAGTCTTCTAGTATTTAGTAACTCGAGACCTCTTCAGGAAACAACGTATATTTCCGAAAGAATTAAGAATATAAAGAATTCCGCTTTCGAAAATGAGCGTTGTTGCCTGAAGAGGTCTCGAGTTACTAAATACTAGAAGACCGAAACATGCTCATGACTGTGTAGCAACAAATTACTGCTTATGCAAAGACAAATTGAAAGTGTAACTTGCTCTACCCAGGTATTGAGCACTCTTGTATTAACCTCGTTATATTTCACTGGTTACCCTACCTTTGAAAAATAGGAACCTCAAATTATATATATATATATATATATATATATATATATATATATATATATATATATATATATATATATACTTACATGAGTGCCCGGCGTTGCCCGGATGTTTGGAGGTGTATGCTGAGCAAAAAACAAAACAAAAAACAAAACAAAAAAACGGTCAATTTTTTTAACTTTTACCCCTATTATGACCCCTTAACATTTACTGTTTTGGGCTCAAATCAAGTTATTAAGTTAGATCCATGTCCAAGGAACCTATATCTAAAATTTCAAGTGTGTAGACCCAAAATTGTCGGAGGAGTCTGGTAGAGTTCTCATAGGTCAAATCGTTGAACTTTGCCCTTTTAACAGCCAAATTTCCGGTCGAAAACCGATCACACAGATTTTCACAAATCTCAGTACCCTGTATATCAAATTTCGAGTCTGTAGACTTAAAATTGACAGAGTTATTGCGTAGGGAAATGTGCGCGCGCATGCGCGCGCGTGTTTGTTATATTCAATTGGATATATTAAAACCAGCGAATTGTTATAGGCTTTTGTTTGCTATTGGCATGGATATCACATGGGTAAAAAATAGGTCGACTTGAAGACGTAATGGGACAAAAGAATATCCGTCCATCATTTTACAAGCGATTAAAGTGTTTAGTTAAGGCATCTCATATGACCTTACTTTCCCCTCTCATACGTCATAAATATTCATGCGTTAATTAGCAGAAGATGGCTGGCTAATTGGATGATCATCCGGGCATCCTTATCAACAGGAAGGGTGAACATCGATGAATATATGAATCATTAAAAAGAAGAGAGAGAGAGAGAGAGAGAGAGAGAGAGAGAGAGAGAGAGAGAGAGAGAGAGAGAGAGAGAATAAGAGAGAAAGAGGGAAATGAAAAGAAAAAGAGTGAGTTTGAGGAAGAGAGAGAGAGAGAGAGAGAGAGAGAGAGAGGGGGGAACGTAAAGACGTACAGTTTTGTCGTTTGCGCTATGAAACGTCCGCCATTTTTAATTGTGCATAAGCTTATATCTGTGTTTGTTCCAAGTTTGACGGAATTTCTCTAAAAGAACTACTACTACTACTACTACTACTACTACTACTACTACTACTACTACTACTAATAATAATAATAATAATAATAATGATGATACTATTAATAATAGTTATAATAAGAACAACAACAATAATAATAATTATAATGATAATTATAATAATAACGATGATAATAATAACACTAGTAATAATAAAATAATAATAATAATAGTAAAATTATTATTAATAATAATAATAATAATAATAATAATAATAAAATAATAATAATACCAACAGCACAACTGAAGGAACAAATCTGACGAACTACAAGCACTTGTACCCCCCTCAACTGAATACCCTCAACCAACTCGACAAGCGGCTAAATCCCACCCCTTCACAGTAGAGATCCCTAGATGTAAGAAAGACTTCTACTCCAATAGTTTCTTCCCCAGAACTGCTAGACTTTTGAACTCCCTTCTGGGATTCTGCTTTCCCAACTGTACTGACATACAGAAGTTCAAGTGTAATGTGAACAAACATCTTGCTACTCAACTCCCTTCATAATGCGTCTGCAAATTATGTCCCCGATAGTAGCCCCCTACTTCAAAGTAGCACTGTGCCTTGTTTGGGGTGAAAATTGCAATACCAAGAACGTTGAAGCGGCATAGCTCTAAGTTCTCTAAACCCCTATTCCAAATCGCCGCCCCCTTAAAATGAATGAGACCGAATAGTCAAGGAGGAAGGACGGAAAGACCGAGGAGAGAGCACTGACCAGACCTCTGATCGACAAGCGCGAAGAGAACTGGGACCCTGGGGAGGCTTATTGCCACTCAAATTCCAGTGAAGGCCAATGGACGCTGCAAGTGAGAAATCAATAGTAAGCGGCTGTTGCGATAATGAAAAGTAATTTGCAGATGTTAACGGAAGAGGTGGAGAGTACTGGACGCCTGGGGAGACTTGCAGTCACTCAGCTTCCAGGGAACACCACATGTTGTTATCAAGAAGAGATCTTTGATGACCTGCGTGTAAGCTCTTTGTGAGCAATAATAACGATAATAATAATAATAATAATAATAATAATAATAATAATAATAATAATAACAACAACAATAACAATAATAATACTATTAATAATAACAATATTGACAATAATAATAATATTAATAATAATAACAATAATAATAGCAATAATAATAACGACGATAATAAAAAAACGATAATAAAAACAACAATAATAATAATAATAATAATAATAATAATAATAATAACCATAACAAAAATATTGATGACAACAATAATAATAATAATAATAAAATTAATAATAAAATTCAATCAGTTGGTTACAATGTGAGCCAATAATAATCGAAATAATAAAATAATAATAATAATAATGATGATGATGATGATGATAATAATAATAACAATAACAATAATAATAACAGTAACATTAATAAAAAATAATAATAATAACAATAACAACAATAATAAAAATTTTAATAACAATAATTAAAACAATACCAATAACAATAATAATAACAAAAACAATAATAATAACAATAATAATAATAATAACAATAACAATAATAACAACAATAATAATAATATCAACAATAACAATAATAACACCAACAACAATAACAATAATAATAGTAATAATAATAATAACAATAATAATAACAATATTTATAATAGCAATAACAATAATAACCATAATAATAATAATAATAAGAACAATAATAACAATAATATCAACGATAACAATAATAATAACAATAATAATAATAATAATAATAATAATAACAATAATGATAAAAATATAACAATAACAACCCCAACAATAAAATAATAATGATAGCAGTAACCAAAACAACCCTATATTAATATTATTGATAATATTAATAACATTAATAATAATAATAACGAAAATAACAATAAAAATAATAAAAATTATAATAATAAAAATTATAACAATAATGATGATAATGATGAAAATAATAATAATAACAATAATAATAATAATAATAGTAATAATAATAAGAAATAATAATAACAACAACAATAGTAATATTTACAATAATAATAGCATTAAAAATAAAAACGATAATAATAATAATAAAAATAACAATAAAAAAAACAATGGTAAAAACTATAAAAATTATAATAAAAATAACAATAATAAAAACAATAATAATAGGATTAAAAATAATAACAATAATAATAATAATAAAAATAAAATAATAATAATAATAAAAATAATAATAATACTTATAATAACAATAATAATAATAACAATAATAATAACAATATTAATAGTACTAAAAATAATAACAATAACAATGATAATATTAATAATTATACCAGTAATAACAATAATAATAATAAAAATAATAATAACAATAATATTACCAAAAATAATAATATCAGTAATAATAATCAAAAATAATAATAACAATAACAATATTAATAACAATAACATTAGCAGTAAAAAAATAATAACGATAATAATAATAATAATAATAATAATAATAATAATAATAATAATAATAATATTGATAACAATAATAATACCAGTAAGAATAATAATAACAATAATAATAATAATAATAACAATAATAATATCAGTAAAAATATTTAAAAAAAATAATATTAACAACACCGATAATAAAATAATAGTAATAATAGCAGTAACAATAACAACACAATAAGAACATTAATTATAATATTAATAATACTAGAATAAAAACAATATAAATAATAACAAAAATAATCATAAGAATAAAATAAACTAAATAATTATAGGGATGATAATAATAATAACAATAATGATAATAAGAGTAATAATTGTAAACAATAATAATAACAATATTAATAATAATAATAACAATAATAATAGCAGTAAAAATAATAACAATAACAACAAGAATAATAATAACAATAATAATAATAACAGTAATAATAAAAAGAAATAATAATAACATTAATAATAATAACAATATTAATAGCAGTACAAATAATAACAATAATAATGATAATTATAATAATAATATTAACAACAACAATAATAAAATAATGATAATAATAGCAGTAACAATAACAACAATAATAATAACAATAACAATAATAATATTAATAATAACAATAACAAAAACAATAATAATAATAACAATAATAATAATAACAACAATAATAACAATAATAATAATGACTATAAAAATAATAATAACAATAATATTAATAATAATAATAATAATATTAACAATGATAACAACAATAATAACAACATAAACATAACCATAATAATAATAATAAAACTACTACTACTACTACTACTACTACTACTACTACTACTACTACTACTACTACTACTACTACTAATACTACTACTAATACTACTAATACTACCAAAAATAATAATAGCAATAATAATAATAATAATAATAACAATAATAATAACAA
This sequence comes from Euprymna scolopes, assembly GCF_053919585.1. Lineage (NCBI taxonomy): Eukaryota > Metazoa > Mollusca > Cephalopoda > Sepiida > Sepiolidae > Euprymna > Euprymna scolopes. The sequence continues at coordinate 13,791,587 of NC_136527.1, read as the reverse complement.
TAATATGAAGAAAAATAATAATAATTGTAATAATAATCAAAATCATAACAATAATAAAAATAATAATATTAACAATAATAAAAAAAATAATAACAATAATAATGACAATAACAATAATAACAATTATAAAAATATAATAACAATAATAATAATAACAATAATAATAACAATAATAACAACAATAATATTAATAACCAAAATATTAATAATAAAAATAATAACAATAATGATAACAATAATAATAACAATAATAATAATAGTAACAATAATAATAACAATGATAATAATAACAATAATAATAACAACAGGAATAAATATAATAATAACAATAATAATAATAATAATAATAATAGCTACAATAATAATAATAATAATAATAACAATAATAATAATATAATAATAATAATAATAATAACAATACTAACAATTATAATAATAATAACATTAACAATAATAGCAAAAATAAGAACAATAATAATAACAATAATAATAATAACAATAGTAATAACAATAATAATAACAATAATAATTATAACAATAATAATAACAACAATAATAACAACAATAATAATAACAATAATGATAACAATTATAATAAGAATAATAATAGCAATAATAATTATATAAATAACAATAATAACAGCATTATTAATAATAATAATAAAAATAATAATAATAATAATATTAGTAACAATAATAATAACACTAAAAATAATAACAATAATAAGAACAATAATAATAACAATAATAATAATAAATATATTAATACCAATAATAATAACAATTATAATAACTATAATAATAGCAATAACATTAATAATAATAATAATAACACTACTAACGATAATAATAATAATTACAATAATAATAGCAATAATAATCACAATAACAATTATAACAACAATAATAATAATAGTATTAGTAATAATAATTATAATAATAACAATAATAATAATAACGATAACTATAATAAAAATAATTATAATAATAACAATAGTAACAATAATAATAATGACAGTAATAATAATAACAATAAAGATAATAATAACAATAATAATATTAATAATAATTATAATTACAATAACAATAATAATATTAGTAATAATAATAACAATAAAAATAATAACTATAATAACAATAATAATAATAACAATAACAATAGCAACAATAACAATAATAATAACAATAAAAACAATAATAATAATAACAACAACAATAACAATAATTATAACAATAATAATAATAACAACAATTACAATAATAATAATAATAATAATAACAATAACAATAATAATAACAATAATAATAATAACAACACTAATTACAACTTAATAAAAACAACAACAACAACAACAATAATAATAATAATAATAATAACAATAATAATATTAATAATAATAATAATAAAAATAATAACAATAATATTAATAATAACAATAATAACAATAATAACAACAATAATAATAACAATAATAACAACATTAAAAATAACCATAATAATAACAATAATACTACTACTAATAATAATAACAATAATAATAGCAATAATATGTATAATAATAATAATAATAATAATAATAATAACAATAATAATAACAATAATAAAATGAAAAATAATAATAATTGTAATAATAATAATTATAATAACAATAATTAAAATAATAATAATAACAATAATGATAATAACAATAATAATAACAATAATAATAACAATAATGATTATATTAATAATAATAAATGACAATAACAATAATAACAATTATAATAATAATAACAACAATAATAATAATAACAATAATAATAACAATAATAATAACAATAATATTAATAACAATAATAATAATAACAATAATAACAATAATTATAACAATAATAATAACAATCATAATAATAATAATAATAATAATAACAATAATAATAATACTTATAATAACAATAATAATAACAATAATAATATTAATAATAAAAATATTAATAGTACTAAAAATAATAACAATAAAAATGATAATATTAATAATTATACCAGTAATAATAATAATAATAAATAATAATAACAATAAAAATAATAATAATAACAATAATAATAATAATATCAGTAATAATAATCAAAAATAATAATAACAATAACAATATTAATAACAATAAAATTAGCAGTAAAATAATAATACCGATAATAATAATAATAATAATAATAATAATAATAATAATAATAATAATATTGATAACAATAATAATACCAGTAAGAATAATGATAACAATAATAATAATAACAATAATAATATCAGTAAAAATATTTAAAAAAAATAATATTAACAATAACAACAACGATAATAAAATAATGGTAATAATAGCAGTAACAATAACAACACAATAAGAACATTAATCATAATATTAATAATAATAGAAAAAAAAACAATATAAATAATAACAAAAATAATCATAATAATAAAATTAGCTTAATAATTATAGGGATGATAATAATAATAACAATATTAATAATAATAATAACAATAATAATAGCAGTAAAAATAATAACAATAACAACAATAATAATAATAACAATAATAATAATAACAGTAATAATAATAAGAAATAATAATAACAATAATAATAACAATAATAATAGCAGTAAAAATAATAACAATAATAATGATAATTATAATAATAATATTAACAACCGCAATAATAAAATAATAATAATAATAGCAGTAACAATATCTTTTTTTGTGTGATGTCTTTCGGCGGTCAGAGCCCTCCAAGGTCACTGCGGCCAGCGACCTCCAGTTGGGACGGTATAGGCGGCGTCGAATCAATAGACCGCTGCACCGTTTCGCTGTCCGTCTTTACACAGACAAGCATGTGGCGTAAGCTATTGGATTCACTGCGTCTCACAGCGGTATAACCGGGGATCTGAGGTTCGTCTGGTACAGACTTCAGCCAGGTATCCAGCGCTGACTTGAACGATTCTGTTTTGCAGTTTGTGATCTCTCTGATGTTACGTGGCAGGCAATTGAAAAGCGTAGGACCCCGGGAATTTAAACTCGATTCCCTGAGCCGTCGGATCCAGTTGTCCCTGGCACTGGTTAGGGGTGGTACCACACACCTTCTGCCACGTTTTGAGATATGGTGCTGTATACCAGCGTTGGGCACCTGGTTCTCCATCATACGCCAGATATAGATGATTAAATATCTTTCTTGCCTGCGTTGAATCGATTTGATATTCAACGCATCCAGCAGTTGCCAATAATTCAATTGACTATAACCAGTTATCTTTCTTAGAAACGACTTCTGGATGGCCTCTAATGCTTGAATATGACCTTTTCTGTCCGGAGTCCACAGCTGACAACAGTAATCAATGTGCGGCAACACCAGCGACTTCCAGAGTGTCAGCATTAGGTTTTTTTGTCTCGTTTTGAAAGTGCATAGAATCCAACTGGAAAGGCTCCGTGCAGTTGAACAAACTTTGTCGATCTGGGAGGTGAATGTACCATCAGAATCCAACGTTACTCCCAGATCGCGCACAGTAACTTTGGTTTTAATTAGCTTCCCGTCTTGGGTCGAGTACTTAGATGCTTCTCTCAGGTCCTTCCTTCTACCGTATTTTATACACTCGAATTTCCCGGAGTTAAACTGCATATTGTTGTCATCCGCCCATTGGTAGATAGCGTCTAGATCATCTTGGAGAGCCTGTACATCAGAAGAATCTTTTATTTTCCTGCCAATCCTAGTGTCGTCGGCAAAACTTGAGACGAAAGACGATTTGACTTTTTCGTCTATGTCGCCGATTAGTACGAGGAACAGCAGTGGACCAAGTACTGAACCTTGGGGAACGCCAGATAGCACTTTGGTCGGGGGAGATGCAGAGCCATTTACTACAACTCTCTGGTAGCGATCTGTTAGGAATGATTTAATCCATAGGATAAATTTACCTCCAATTCCAAGATGTTGGAGGTTTTCGATGGTTACTGCAAAGTCCACTTTGTCGAACGCCTTTGCAAAGTCTAGGTATATCACGTCGACATTACATTCATTTAGAGTATTAATGATCCTATCATGATGGATTAGAAGCTGACTTAAGCAGGATCTTCCGGTTCTGAATCCATGCTGCCCTGGATTGAACAGACTGTGGTTGTTGAGGAATTCCACCAAGTACTTTCGAAGGACCTTTTCGAATACTTTTGTAATGTGGGATATTAGTGCCACTGGTCGATATTGCTTGGGGAGAGATCGACCGTCACCTTTGTATATTGGGATAATGTTAGCGCGCTTAGAGTCGGCTGGGACTATCCCTTTGTCCAGTGATGCCCTCCATAATATGAATAGTGGCTTAGCCAGGTGCTTTTTACATTCCTTAAGGAGTAGCGCTGGGAAACGGTCGGGACCTGCCGCAGAGTTGGCTCTGAGTTCATCTATCGCGTCGGTCAGGTCTCTTTGTGTAAACGTAACATCAGTAAGCATTGGTTTAGTGTCGTCATCTGGTTCAGGTTCAGGTTTTGACGGTATTGGTCTAATGGGCTTACTGAAAACCGATTCGTATTGATCAGCAAGTAAACTGACCATTTCAGCACTATTAGCAATAACAACAATAATAATAAAAATAACAATAATAATATTAATAATAACAATAACAATAACAATAATAATAATAATAATAATAATAATAACAATAATAATAATAACAACAATAATAACAATAATAATAATAACTATAAAAATAATAATAACAATAATATTAATAATAATAATAATAATATTAACAATGATAACAACAATAATAATAACAATAATAACAACATAAACATAACCATAATACTACTACTACTACTACTACTACTACTACTACTACCTATACTAATAGCAACAATAATAATAATAATAATAACAATAATAATAACAATAATATGAAGAAAAATAATAATAATTTTAATAATAATAAAAATCATAACAATAATAAAAATAATAATAATAACAATAATAAAAACAAAAATAAAAACAATAATAATGACAATAACAATAATAACAATTATAAAAATATAATAACAATAATAATAATAATAACAATAATAATAACAATAATAACAACAATAATCACAACAATAAGATTATTAACAATAATAATAATAATAATAATAACAATAACAATAATAATAACAATAATAATAAACATTAAAAATAATAATAGTAACAATAATAATAACAATAATAATAATAACAATAATAATAACAGGAATAAATATAATAATAA
>NC_136527.1:13751342-13783842 GCF_053919585.1 Euprymna scolopes | reverse complement strand
AACAACAACAAAATAAAGAAAACCACGGCAAATTTTCTTCATGTTTGATAAAAGTGTTTCTCTTAAAGCACCTGTAATCGAACCCGGTACACAGACTTTCAATCTGTGCCATTAACCACTTACCTTTCGTCACTCCCGGTTGATTAGTTATTAATCACCATCGTTATTAACAATGTCAATGCACATCAGAATCTATAAGATAGAAATATATGTTGTTTTGTGTATCACGCTTACACATTTTTGCTTCCGAGTGACTTTGGTTTAATTGTTATGACCTTCCATTTCTTGTGATAAATAATTTTATCGGCAATTCTTCATAAGTTTCGGGTTTCCGTTTCAATTATAGCTGTTTTCCTCACCTTGGACACGTCCCTGTTATTCATGACTATCCAGCAATGCATTTTGAGGGTGCTGACAATGGTCCTGCAGTCATAACTTGGATCGGTAGAGAGCATGAGTTGTACAACGGCGCATCTCCGATCTCGTTTGTTGACCATTGTGTCACTTTCATGTTGGATAATCAATATTGTTAAAATTTAATTAGTTATTATCGATCTATCTGTCTATCTATCTATTTATCTATCTATTTATCTATCTATTGAGTGATATTGTTAAAATAGTTTATATTGGGAGTTATTTGTTGTTTATAGAATAAAGTGTAGCAATGGGTTTTAGCTGAGAATGTTTACATAAATAGATTTTTTTCTTATTTCATCCTTTATAAAATGTTATCTTATATCAATATGTTTCGACCTTTGATGAATCATAGAATTATTTGCTAATAAGATACTGCTCTGATTATCACAATGAATTACTATAGGTTTTTTTTTTTACTTAGATCTGGTTTGAAAATAGATTTTAGAAGGGTGTTCAGAAAAATTGCCTCCTGCGCGGAAAGAGTAAGAACCACATCTGGGCCCATAACCTGTTAAGTTTTTAGACATTGTGTTGAATAAAGATTTTGCGACGTTTTGATTGGTTGTTTAGCACAGCCGTTGGTTATAAAAATGATTGGCGAATCCATTCGTCTCATACCCCCATCACGAGTCAAAAACTTTTTACAGCTGTCTATCTTTTTTTTTTCAATTTTCACCCCAAACAAGGCACAGTGCCACTTTAAAGTAGGGGGCTACTATCGGGGAAATAATTTGCAGGGGCACTATGAAGGGAGATGGGTAGCAAGATGTTGGTTACATTACACTTGAACTTCTGCATGTCAGTACAGTTGTGAAAGCAGAATCCCGAAAGGGAGTTCCAAAGTCTAGCAGTTCTGGGGAAGAAACTATTGGAGTAAAAGGCTTCCTTACACCTAGGGATCTCTACTGTAAAGGGATGGGACTTAGTTGCTCGTCGGGTTTGTCGGGGGTAGTCATGTCGAGGAGGTAAAAATGCTCGTAGTTCGTCAGAGCATTCATCATTAAAGTATTTGTAGAACAGGCAGAGGGATGACACATTTCATCGATGGGACAGAGGCTGAAGCCTAGATGACAGTTCAGGACCTATCAGATTGGCGACTCTCTTTTGAACCCTGTCCAGGAGTGAGAGATAAGCAGCAGATGCACCAGCTGAAATGTGACAACGGTACTCCATACATGGGCGAATGGTGGCTTTATAGAGGTACAGGATACTTTCAGGCGTAAGTAATTTTCTAGCACAGTAGAGAGAGCCCACCTTCTTTGCCGCAGCCTTTGCAATGCTCTCAATGAATCTATTCCAGTTCAGGTTCCCTGTAAACGTTAGGCCGAGGTGTTTAAAAGAATTACTTTCAGGCAATGTGTTCTTGGCCATTGCTATTGGTGGTAGAGAAGGTTTCTTGTAGTTATTGAAGGAAACAAGCATAGTCTTAGCAGCATTGCATGTGACAATCAATTTTTGTTCCCATTCCACTACAGATTGGAGGTCATCCTCTAGTATTTCTGCCATTTCCTTAGATATGTGTTCATTTGTCCCCCCATGCTTGTTATAGGGAGTGGTGTCATCGGCAAATATACCCATCTCCGAAACAATTTTATCAGAGAAACAAGTTTTATCTATTTATCTATCTTTTCAATGATATACTTAAAATAGTTTATATTGTGGGTTATTTATTGTTTATAGAATAAAGTGTAGCAATGGGTTTTAGCTGAAGATGTTTACATAAATTAGCTAGGTTAAATATAAACAAAATAACTATGAGCAGGCAGACGTGGAATGGTCACACATAAGGGATACGTGTGCTTTTGAATGATTACGTAAGGGAACTGGGGTCAAGAGGTCGGGAAGTTTAGAGTCGAGAGTTGGAGTTTGATCACAAGAGTGAACAGACGACAGAGTTGGAGTCTAGTCACGGTGGTGGACAGTCGGTCAGGAAGCGGGCTGGAAGAATAACCATATAGACGAAATGCAGACCCTGTGAAACCATTTGAGACAACTGAAATAAATTTATATTATAAAATATAAAGTGTTGTTCTTGTGGTTTCTCAAAAGAAAGAATAGATGTCTCAATTGGATGATGCTGGTCGTTTCATGGTTGCATCACGGAGCTTAGCAAGTGAAGATACAAGAACTCTTCCAGAAAAAGGTATGAAGCTTATATTATTCTTTTTATAAAAAAAAATTATACCTTATGTAAATATAAACTGTAAAATATACCTGTGTGATGACTCTCTGATACAACATGACTCAGTATACACGTCGATATCATATCCCCTGGCTAAACAACAACACATACGATTTATACGTTTTTAACAATATCTCCTTCCACCTCACTGTGTAATATCTTCCACCTGACTATAAAACATTCAGACCTGATGGGAGGCTCCTATCGCTGTTAGGATTTGTACACAACTGGCCATTGTCTGCAGCAACAAAAACAAAAAAAAAAACGATTTTCATAAAACGGAAATGGAGTTATGTTGTCTTTTCTAGCGCGACAATTTTATTGGCTCATCCTGTACGTAACATAACAATGATATGATTAATGTAATTACCTACCCTGTCTGATATAGGTGGCAGAATGTTGGACATTGTCCAAGTGAAGAAAGGAAATATTCAAAAGTGTATTTATTCTGTGTAATGCTATTTTTTTTTCGATTATATTGCAACGAATGTTCACTTGCACCACCCCGACAAAAAGAGGGTGGACCTGTAAATTCACCCTTGTCCGTTCGTCCGTTCGTCTGTTTATACTTTTCTCAATAACTACGTCTTGGAATTATTTGAAATTCTGCACAAACATTAAACAGTATATAAGTAAAAAGTAACAAAACGGATTTTCCGGGAAAACTCTAGTTGCTCCCCCCCCCCATGGGTACCTTTCGGGTTAAAATGGCTAAAATTGACACTTTTGTGCTTATTAAAAAAAAATGATGCCTTGGATTTTTATAAAACTTTCTGAAAAGTTGTAATTAACTGATTTCTATATAATTTTGTTTGTCTATACTTTGCGATAACTCTTGGGTATGGCCCAGGGGTTCTTTTAGGGCTAATAAAAACATTCCATTTTTGGGACTATTTTACCATATTTATCCAAAATTTTCTGTGTATGTCTATTTTGCAGTTTTGCATGGTGCTGAACTCAAATTTAAATATGTTATGTCCTTGGGGACTTTAAGGGCTAAAAAGCGGGGGAGGGAGGGGCAAATTATGGACTTAGTCATTTCTTTTTTTTGCATGGTGCAGAACTACAATTTGCATATATGACTGTGCTTTTGCTTAAGAAAGTTCCGATTCAAAGTGAGGCTGAAGGACATAGCAGATTTTTTTTACATGGTAATCACCACTTATCAAGGCCTGGAAGCCACTCGCGGATAAGGATTATTGCGTGTACAGTGATAAATGGGACAATATCGCAGTAATCGTTAGCAATGGAGACCTGATAAAGTGTCTTACTTAAGGGGGCGGTTTATCAGGAACTTGTTTATGTTGGACTTGAAGACATCCACGTTGCACTCAGGTGGCAGGGAAGAAGGACATCTTTAAAGACGGGTATTGAAAGCGATCACATCTTTCTAGAAAATAGCCCATTAACAGAAACAAAAACAAAACGAAACAATACCCCACCATTAAAAGGAAAAACAAAATAATAGCCAGCAAAAAAAAAAAAAAAAAAGATAAAAATGACATTCCTAAACCAACAAAATTCTATAAAATAAATAGTCAATCCAAATCGGAAATTACAATTCTAAATGCCGGACGTTTTCCGATAATCGAGTGACAGTTTGAAAACTGGACTAAAAAAAAAAAAAAATAAAAAAATAAAAACGCTGAAACCCGTTTCTAATTAAAAATGCACAGCATTCCACGAATTAAAGACTCGGCTAATGGCTGACATTATCGAAGAGGAAACAAAGGAATCAAAGAAAATAAAAATTAAAAACATTTTACATAGACGAATAGCATAAAATTTTCATGAAATTTTAAATTCAGACATTGACAGTGAAGTTATAATAAAAATTTTAATACAATGAACAGCATATGTTAACCCTTTTAAAACGCTTTCGCAAAGGGAAAACCCCTCCTCTCTCTTTACACACACACACACACACACACACGCACACACACACACACACACACACACACACACACACACACACACACATATTGTTTTTAAAATATAATTATTTACTGACATGTGTTTCGTCGTTTACGACTCATAAGAGTGGCGATATATATATATATATATATATATATATATATATATATATATATATATAAGTGAAAGTGTGTGTCTGTGTGTGTATATTTCCCTACGCAATGACTGGCAATTTTAAGTCTACAGACTCGAAATTCCATATACAGGGTACTGAGATTTGGGAAAATCTATGTGATCAATTTTCGGCCAGAAATTTGGCGATTAAAGGGGCCAAAGTTCAACGATTTGACCTTTGAGAACTCTACCAAACTCCTCCGACAATTTTGGTTCTTAACACTTGAAATTTTAGATATAGATTCCTTGGACGTGGATCTAACTTAATAACTTGATTTGAGCCCAAAACAATAAATGTTAAGGGGGTCACAATAGGGGTCAAACTTAAAAAAATTGACCACTTTTTTTTTTTTGCTCAACATACATCTCCAAATACCCGGGCAACGCCGGGCAGCCATGCTAGTATATATATATATATATATATATATATATATATATATATATATATATATATATAATTCAAATATGGTAGTGTTTGAACATATGGTAAAGTGTCAGTTTTAGTCATTAGTCACCGCTCACTCATTTTTCAACCAAATTTCTGACAATTATTGCAGTTTATAGATTACCTTCTCAGCTATATTGAGAACATGTTTTTTTCAATTTTCGTTCAGTAAAACAAAAGTTATGATGAATTTTCTGGTATTCAAAATCATAAAAATATGTAAGGAGGTGAGCGACGCTTTTTATGACTGTCTTTATGAGTGCTGTCGCGAAAAGAGAAGCAACTCATGAAACAAACAGAATGAAGCATGAAAGGGAGATAATTGAGGGTATTTTATAGAAAGCAGACGAGTGCCATACATTGTCATTACATATGTACTGTTTATGGGGGCAAAAGAATAAGACTGAAATTAAACAAAGAACAAGTGAATTTATTGGAAGCCTGGAAAAATTATGGATTACAATAGAAAAATTCGAGCATAAAAAGTAATATGGTTAAGCTTAAACATGGAAAAGTAAAGGACTAGTTGTTAAAACTGGAAAAGAAAAGGACAAGATATTCTAGCAAAATTATAATAAATTTATAACTTTAAATATTGCAGCATTAAGAATTGATTATATAATGTTATTACAATAGAAAAATGCGAACATGAAAAGTTATATGGTTAAGCTTAAACATGGAAAAGTAAAGGACTAGTTGTTAAAACTGGAAAAGAAAAGGACAAAATATTCTAGTAAAAAATATAATAAATTTATAACTTAAAATATTGCAGCATTAAGAATTGATTATATAATGTTATTACAATAGAAAAATGCGAACATGAAAAGTTATATGGTTAAGCTTAAACATGAAAAAGTAAAGGACTAGTTGTTAAAACTGGAAAAGAAAAGGACAAAATATTCTAGTAAAAAATATAATAAATTTATAACTTAAAATATTGCAGCATTAAGAATTGATTATATAATGTTATTACAATAGAAAAATTCGGCCATGAAAAGTAATATGGTTAAGCTTAAACATGGAAAAGTAAAGGACTAGTTGTTAAAACTGGAAAAGAAAAGGAAAAAATATTCTAGTAAAAAATATAATAAATTTATAACTTTAAATATTGCAGCATTAAGAATTGATTATATAATGTTATTACAATAGAAAAATGCGGCCATGAAAAGTAATATGGTTAAGCTTAAACATGAAAAAGTAAAGGACTAGTTGTTAAAACTAGAAAAGAAAAGGACAAGATATTCTAGTCAAAATTATAATAAATTTATAACTTAAACATATAATAAATTTATAACTTAAACATATAATAAATTTATAACTTAAAAATATAATAAATTTATAACTTAAAATATTGCAGCATTAAAATATGTTTAAAATTCAATTTATAACATTATATAATCAATTCTACCTTCGCTTGTTACCGCTTGTTATCGCTTGTTGTCATTGGTTGTTGGTAACAAGCGAAGGTAGAATATATATATATTTAAATAAGGGGGTAGTCACCAACAATGTGTATTTTTTAACATTATTTTATTATTTCGTGTCTTGGTTTTTCATTGAGAATTATGTTTAGATCATTGTAATAATGTTTTTAATCAGTGAAATCGTTTTTAACGCGTTTCAGAGGTTCTGTGAAGCGTACTATTAAGAAATTATTTTCAAAATGGGTCGGAGATGTAAAAATAGCATTTTCGTAGTTCATTTGAAGTGTATCCAAGGGGTGGAGACGTGTAAGTGTCTACTATTCATTGGAATGTTCAATTTTTATTACTCATTTATTGGAATGTAGCGAGGCCGCCGAGATATATTATATCTCGGCGGCCTTGGCTGTGGTCACTCCTGTGTTGTGTTTCTCTCTCTCTCTCTCTCTCTCTCTCTCTCTTTCTGCTCGTGTTTTTTTCTTTTCCTTTAGGGTAGGATGTGTGTGTGTGTGTTTTCTTTTATGTGTTTGAAAATGTGTGTATGTTTTATAGTATTATGAGGTTATTTGCTTACCTGGGAAGGTGACTGTGATCTAAGGTCGTTACTAATGTGTATGTGTGAGGAGGAGGGGGGAGAACCAGCTCTTCTGAAATAAGGATAGGGGTGCTTGCATTCTATTTTGATATTTATTTTTTGGATTCTTAGATTTTAGTATTGTGATTTTTCGTTTCAGTCTTAGACCGTTCGGGTATTCTTTATATTATGTTTGTTTAGATAGAGGGGTGTATTTAAAAATATGTATAGGGGATTTTTTAATGTTTCTATTTATTTGTCTCCCCATGTGGGTATGGCCAGACCCAGGATCGGTTCCTAGTGTGGGGAAGATCTCGTTCCCCAGAGGAGAGGGGCCAATATATATATATATATATGACTATATATAGGACTTTATTTAAGTAGTATACTTAATATATACTATTACTGCAAGCTTGCCTGTATTGAAAATTCTTTCTTCTTGTTTTCGAATCCTACCTTATATAGTTAGCCTTATGTTCAAGTACATTCGAAATATAATACAGTGCAAAGAAAGTCACTCATGAAAACGGACCTCCTAAACAAAAACCTTGAATAATTATTTAAACTCTAATGTAAATTAATATTAAGCAGTCTTTACAAATTGATAATAGTTAATTATTGGATTTTAATTAATTATAAGATGAAACTTTAATGATTCAAACTAGATAGATAACCGACAAACTTCCACCCATTAATATGGGAGGGGAGATTATCACCAAAAGTGTCATGAATTATTAAGTTCGCACCGAACTTACTACTTAGATATAAGTCACTTGTACCCATTCCCCTTTCTCCCCCCCTTTTTTTTTTTTTTTTTTTTAAATGGAGAGTAGATAATACAGTGGATGTGTTATCGGCAGCTCCAGTAACTCTCGCTTCTCCTATTTTGTCATTCAGTCCTCATTCAATGAGTGATGTTTCTGACAAAGGGTGAAGAAAAAGCTGCTTAAAGGTCGGTACTACTTGGTGACCAGTAGTCTGAGATGTCGGATATTTTTCTGTCTTTGTCTGTCCTTGTTGCCATGTCACTAGTAAGGGTGCTGGAGGTAAACGTTTTGTCTGGGCTGACGTTATCCGCCTGATAGTCAGGGACCCGAACCTTGGATTAACCACTAAGGAGGCTGTCCTATCAGCAGGCGCAAAGTACTGGGACTGCTGTATTGCCATTTGGTGAGTGGATCTGGACCATGCAGTAGTCTCTGGTGGGGCCTCTCGATGCCATACTAGTGGGTAATTGTTACGGCTTTACCTTTTCGTGTGCTACAAATAAAAAAAAAATTTTTCCTGTCTTTTTCTCTCTTACTTTCCCTCTCTGTACAGCTCTAACCAAGTATGCCGACCTATTCCACAAATCCCAAAACCTCAACATGAAATATCTCCAGAATAAAAACTCGATTAAACCTAGAACCCCATCTTCCAACGTAGACCCCTACTACCAGGTCTCCTTCTCCAATATCAGGGGTCTACGTTCCAACCTTCCAGAGGTTGAAACCCAATTACAGGAGACGAAACCGGACATATTATTTCTATGTGAAACTGGAATAGGGCCGACCACTTCCCTAGATGAGTTCATAATTAATGGATACTCCAATTTAACAGCTAAATCTGACTCCCAAGATCGCCATGGGCATGGAATATGTGCCTACATTAAGGATGGCTTCCCATGTGGCAGGGATATCTCTAGAGAAGATCCTAATTTACCCTATATGTGCTTCAGGGTTGCACTTGCTAACACCACTGTATTTATATTTGCCCTCTATAGGCCCCACAACAGCGGAGTTACTATCTTTAAGAGCATATCTGAGAAAATAGACCACATACTGTCTTCACATCCCTCGGCTAACATCCACATCTGTGGTGACTTCAACGTCCATAACGTGGAATGGCTGACCCATTCAAATAAGACAGATGATGAGGGGAGGTTTTGTCATGATTTTGCCATTGCTTATGACCTCACTCAGATTGTTCGCGAACCCACCCGTGTGCCCGATACACCCAATCAATATGCAAGCCTCTTAGACCTTTTTCTTTCAACTTCCCCTGAGCTATGTTCATGTACCGTTCATTCTCCTTTAGGATCCTCCGACCACTCCGTCGTATCAGTTAAGATAAAAACAAAATGTAAGAAGCCATCAGACGTACCCCTCCACCGTACTGTATACCGATACTCTATGGCTGACTGGGATAGCTTCCGTACATTCATATCTGATTTACCTCTGCACTCCATGTTTAAAAAGGAAGTGTCCTCTATAGTATCAGATCTGACCGAATGGTTAATTGTAGGCATAGACCAATTCATACCATCTAAAAAATTCCAACAAAAACCTAACAGCCAGCCATGGTTCTCCCCAGAATGTGCTGCTGCTATCGCGCACAGAAATCACTTTTTCCATAACTACCAACGTAATAGATGCACTGAGACTAAAGCTGCTTTCAGGACTGCCAGCAACCACTGTAAAAGAGTAATAAAAAATGCAAGAGAGCTATATGCCCAGTCTGTTAAATCCAAGGTAGCTGATCAGCGGCTTGGTTCCCACCAGTTTTGGCAAATAACAAATAGGATCTTGAACAGAAGTGTGCGTTCTATCCCAACCATTATCAATGGACCAGAGGTTATCTTGTCAGCATCAGACAAGGCCAAACTATTTGCAAAGAACTTTGCAGCTAATTCTACCCTATGCGACGAAGGCCATCAACTCCCCATATTTCCTCCTATAACACAGAACAAGCTAGGTAACATACAAATATCCGTGCATGAGGTCGCCAAGCTAATCAAGAACCTAGATTCCAGTAAAGCAACTGGCCCTGATGGCATCCCAATTATAGTGTTAAAAAAGCTTCAACCAGAACTTGCTCCCATACTTACGAAACTATTTAAGCGCTGCCTTAAGGAGAAGTGCTTTCCGACCCCCTGGAAGACCTCCTCAGTTTGCCCTGTATTTAAGAATTCAGGTGATAAGTCATCTCCCTCTCAATACAGACCAATAAGTCTTCTCTGTGTTATGAGTAAGTTACTGGAATCAATATTAAATAGAGAAATAGTAAACCACCTCAGCAGGAATAACCTTCTTAGTGACACACAATATGGTTTCCGCTCTGCAAGATCTACCGCAGATGTGCTGACGGTTATATCCCACAGGATTAGTGAATCTCTTGACAAAGGCTTCCTTTCTAGGGCAATTGCTCTCGACATATCAAAGGCCTTTGACAAAGTATGGCATAAGGGTCTACTTCACAAGATTTCCAGCTACGGTATAACTGGAAATGTTTTCTCAATCATTAAATCATTTCTCTCTGATAGGCTCATAAGAGTAGTGGTAGATGGACAAAAATCGGAGGCCTGCAATATAAATGCTGGAGTCCCTCAGGGGTCAATCCTGGGCCCAACTCTCTTCCTGATCTACATAAATGACCTCCCTAAACACATACTTAAATCATTCGTTGACATCTATGCTGATGACACGACCATCTACGGCAACACATCAAAGGCTGTAAATGACGAAGTTCTCTCGGATTCTCTCTCCTCTGATCTCGAGCGCGTGGTTCAGTGGGGGAAGATGTGGCTAGTTACCTTTAATGCATCCAAAACCAAACTCCTATCCTTACATCATCAACGCTCTGATCCCCAGCTGGCATCAATTGTGATGGATGGCTCTCGTCTGGGTGAGGCCCCGTGTTTTGACAAGCTTCTGGGTTTGACCTTTACTCCTGATCTGAAATGGAACACGTACATCAAGTCTGTTGCCAAGGTCGCAGGAAAGATGGTGGGATCCTTCTACCGCTCCAGAAGATATCTCACTACTGATGCAATTCTCTATCTATATAAAAGCCAAGTACGGCCAAGGATGGAATACTGTTGCCATACCTGGGCAGGAGCTGCCAAAAACAGCCTATCATGCCTTGACAGAGTACAAAATAGACTTCGTGGTTTAGTGGGGGATGCCCTTTTCTCTACCCTGCAACCCCTCTCCCACATAAGAGACGTTGCGAGCCTATCCTTGTTTTATCGTTATTTTCATGGCAGGTGCTCGTCTGAACTCCAATCCCTGGTCCCCCCTCGCCAATCTTTCACGAAAAACACCCGTCTAGCTGAATCCACTGTGAAAAATTTCCCCCACTCTATATCTGTGCCTAAATCAAAACGCGGATTTCATGAGCAAAGCTTCTTTCTTAGAACTGCATGCCTGTGGAACTCTGTTCCGTCTGCCTGCTTCCCTCCGGACTACAACTTGGATGTCTTCAAGTCTAATGTTAACAAATTCCTAATGAGCCGCCCCCCTAATTAAACACTTCATAAAATCTCCTCACTAACGTGATGTACTTACAATAACCCTTATCCCTGAGTGGCTTCCGGGCCTTGATAAGTGGTGATCACTGTGTAAAAAAAAAAAAAAATATATATATATATATATATATATATATATATGATGAAAATAATGGAAAATAGTATTCCGACAAAATAGAGAAAATAAAAAAGGAACAACGTTCACCAACGTTTCGTCTTTATTTCACCCAGAGGAAGTCTCGAAATAAAGACGAAACGTTGGTGAACACATAATACGGTTTGTTCCTTTTTTATTTTCTCTCTCTCTCTCTATATATATATATATACGTAAATTGAATAAAATCACAACCTACAGCTGTTTTGTGAAAGGATGGACAATTACCTCCCGTCCATAGAACTGTAAATCTTCCATCCAGTCACTCCTCAGAGACGCTTACAGCTTTTCCCAACAAGTTTTTCAATCCGTTGCGAACACGTTAATTTTTTATTTATTTATTTTTTTTTCACACAGTGATCACCACTTATCAAGGCCCGGAAGCCACTCAGGGATAAGGGTTATTGCAAGTACATTAGTGTGGAGATTTGATGAAGTGTTTACTTAAGGGAGCGGTTCATTAGGAATTTGTTAACGTTGGACTTGAACACATCCAAGTTGTAGTCCGGTGGGAAACAGCTTTAAGAGCTTAACGACAAAATAAGTGAATTTCTATTCATGTAGGTTGTGATTCAATTTACGTATATATGCTCTGAAAATTCTTTTGAAAATTCATTGAGCTGAGATTATAATTGAATTGGTATTATTGACAATTATATTCTAAACTTGCAACAGAAAGGAATTGTTGATGGACCTGGGAGCAATGGCAATTAAAGGGCGGCTCCACACTCCCTAAAGCCCATAAGCTGGGGCCTTACCATTGGATATAGTTTAAGGTCATATTCAGGACCTCCATTGAGGGACTTTTACTCTCTGCAGGGGGGGTCAGTCGGTGTGTTCTAATGCCCCACCGACAGGGCCGTTAAACGATTAGATAGAACAAAAAACGTTCTTTGAAATGATATATAAAGTAAAGGAAAACTTATTTGAAAATACGTCATTTGAGAGTAAAATTAAAAATTCCGCAAAGAATCTTCTTCTCAACCTAATATTCATAAAATAAAGAAAATAGAAAAAGAAAGAAAACATGAAGGAACAATGGGGGGCGGGGGAGGAAACAAAGACAGAAACGAAGCGAGAAAGGGCGGAAATAAAAGGAAAAATAAATAAAGAAACAAAAAAGAAAAGAAAAAAAACATAGATATATATATTAAGTTGGCGCAAAAACAATATCGTTTTCTCACATATGTTACTTGTATATATAATTTCTTTATTAATTCATTGATATATATATATATCAATGAATTATATATATATATATATATATATATATATATATATATATGTAGCAGAAGTAGCAATAACTAAAATGAGGGGAAAAAGAGCTTACCTCGGGTACGTCTGTTGTGTCACCGGTTGGGGGGAAAAGAGAATTCCAAGATGGCGTCCGGGGCTTTTTATTAGCATTTACCCCATGCAACTCTCGGAAAATCACGTTTCTTTCTCATGTGATTATGCAAATGGAGAATTCCCGGCCACTATAAAAGCAGGAGGCTAGAGACGAGTCGGCAGTGTCCTGCAAATTGTGTGTGTGGGTGTTTCTGGCGATTGGAGTGTGTCTTCTTTTACCACGGTTATCACGGACAGGAATTCCCTCTCTTCTGGAGGTGGGCGATATTGACTATTTTGAAGTTGTACTGTTGCTGACAGAACATTTATTTTTTTTTTGCCTACTACATTTTTTGTTTCAATATATATAGCCATGTTATATATCATTTTGAAGCACGTTTTTCGCTCTATCAAATCGTGTTATTCGTTTACCGTTCTCAATCACTTCATTCATTTTTTTGCAGGCTTTTCGACAGCATGGACAAAATTCAAATCCGCACGATTTTCTTGTTCCAGTTCAAACTAGGCCGAAATGCTCCCGAGACAGCACGTGATATCAATAATGCGTTTGGCACAGGAACCACTAACGAACGCGTGACACAACGGTGGTTCAAGAAATTTCGCAATGGTGACGAGAGCCTCGAAGATGAAGATGGTCGCTGCTGACCGACTGCGTTTGATAACGAACATTTGAAAACCTTAATTGAAGCCGATCCTCGCAAAACCGCACGAGAAGTTGCTGTTGAACTCGAGATCGACCATTCAACAGTCGTTCGCCATTTAAAGCAAACAGAGAAGTAAAAAAAAAAGTTGGATAAATGGGTGCCGCATGAATTGGACGATAATAAAAAAATGTCGTCGTTTTCTTTTTCATTTCCTTCAGCGCAACAAAAATTACCCATTTCTCTAGAGGATTTTGATGTGTGATGAGAAGTGGATCCTCTAGGACAACCGGCAACGTTCGTCACGGTAGTTGGATGCTGGAGAAGCTCAACAACACTTCCGAAGCCGAAATTGCACCAAAAAAAAGGGTTATGGTGACTGTTTGGTGGTCTGCGATCTCATCTACCACAGCTTCTTGAATCCGGGCGAAACGATTACAGCGGATAAGTACTGCCAACAAATTGATGAAATGCACCAGAAGCTCCAACGTATGTGTCTGAGATTGGTCAACATGAAGGACCAATTCCCCTCCATGACAACGCTCTCCCGCATGTTGCTCAACTGACCCTGCAGAAGCTGAACAAATTGAGCTACGAAACTCTGCCTCATCCGCCATATTCACCGGATCTCTCGCCCACTGATTATCACTTGTTCAAGCATCTCGAAAACTTCTTGCGCGAAAAATGGTGATGCCAAATCATGCTTCAATGGAATAAATATATATATATGATTCTCGTTGGCAAACATGTATCGATTCAAATGGTTCTTATTTCGATTAATAAAGCTTATTAAGAAAGGAGTTATGATACTTTGAAGTTGAACGTAAAAAACGACATTATTTTTGCACCAACGTAATAAATAGATTGATCAATAGATAGATAGAAATAATAAAAACAAAGACAGAAAGGGATTTTAAAAATTTGTTGTAGGCTATCGCCCTAGAACAGATAGCATGATTCCATTTCCGTTTAATAAAAATCAGTTTTCTTTTTGTGTTGCAGACCATCACCATCACTAGTTGGCCAGTTGTATACAAATTGTATACAAATCCCAAGAGCGATAGAAACCTATCATGTCTGAAAGTGACACAATGTTCAACAAATGGGATCGGAGATGCACCGCTTTAAAACTCATGCTCTTATATCGATCCAAGCCATAAGAACATGACCATCGCTGGATTGCTACAAATAATAGTGACATGCCCAGCGTGATGAAAACAAAGTTTCCGGTCACGGTTATGGTCTTTTTGTGAGGTTTCAAGTGAGGGCCACATCATGCCGCCTCACATCTTTGAAGTCGGCCTTAAAATCAACACCAAAGTGTACGTGGATTTACTGAAGAGTGTGGTGATCCCTTGGTGTAATCAAGTAGCTGCTGATTGCACCCAGAGATTACCATACTTTGGGTGTGACAGCAGGACTCGGTGCCGGCCCACAAGTCCAGAGACACCCAGAAGGAAGAACAAAGTCGTGTCAAGGTGGAGACTGATAGCGAACTGACTTGAATCCTAAATTCGATATTTTTACAATGAGGTCAGAGGCTTCTCATTGATTAATTGTGCTTACACGTAGTTATAAATAAGATCGTCCAAGTTCTGGGCGTCATACACTACATGTTTAATAAAAACAGTTACACGTATGAACAAAAAGCAGAACAAATGAACGAAGTTCTTATTCAGATTTTAAATCTTCGTATTTAGAGACAAAATCAATAAAATATTTGGAAAAATAAACGATATAAGGATTTATATAGTTTGTTGCATAAAAAAATTTGTTCTAAAACATGCTTCGATATTTGGAAAAATGTTCTATATCATTAGAAACCACGTATTCTGTTCTACAAGATAATGGTAATCGTTTTTTGCTCATATAATTTTTTTTCTCGTTTTTCAGAACCATCATGTGGATTGTCAAGTAAATATTTAAAAAAAAAAAACACATTTTCGACATTCTCTTTTTGTCGCCTTTAATCAAAAAACGAGTGCAGTAACCAAGTATATTTGTACCGTATATGGAGAAAACGCTATAGCCGAGTGAACTGTTCGAGATTGGTTTATCAGATTCAAACACGGTAATTTTGACCTCAGTGTCGCTCCACGTTCCGGAAGACCAATCAAGATAGACGAAGACCAACTCAGGGTTCTTTTGAAAGAAAAATGGCCACCAGAAAATAGGGCGAAAAGATGAAGTGTGACTTATCGACAATTTCGCGCCACATTCAGTGGATGGGATTTACACAAAAACTTGAAGCTTGGGTCCTACACGAACTTACTTTTGCTGTTAAAATTCTTTGATTTTATATAAAAAAAAACGTCGGAAACTTACGTAATAACCTAATATGTATATAATATATATATATATTATATATAAATATATATACACATATATAAATATATATATATAAATATATATATATATATATATATAAATATATATATATATATATATATATATATATATATATATATATGTATGTATGGTTTTAAGAATGTGAGAGATTGTATATAATAAATTCCACAGCCAAACAACGTCGCAGCCCACTAGTGGAATGACAGTCAGCGAACCGGAAGTCCAAGACTTGGACTTTATTATATATATATATATATATATATATATATATATATATATATATATATATATATAATTTATTATATATATGTATATAATTTATTATATATATATACATACTATACGAATATATATATGTTTGTATATATATATATATATATATATATATATATATATACTATACAGTTGTTTTCTTCATACGTCACATTGCTATAGACTTCTTATACAATTACACGCACATACACTCAGTCATACACAAACGTAATGAAAAAAAATGGCAGCCTTTGTCGGTTGTATGAACCATGTAAGTTGTTCAAAATAATGTTTTATCTATGTTTCTGAAGGTGAACATCTGATTGTTAAGTGACTAATAATGCAGAAAAGACATAATTTTGTCGACCTTGTTATTTGCGAACGAAACAATATTTTTGAAATGTAATAAATTACTAACTAAGAAAATAACCTTTGGAATTTTTAGACTATATATATATATATATATATATATATATATATATATATATATATATATTTAAATAAGGGAGTAGTCACCAACAATGTGTATTTTTTAACATTATTTTATTATTCTGTGTCTTGGTTTTTCATTGAGAATTATGTTTGGATCATTGTAATAATGTTTTTAAGTCATTGAAATCGTTTTTACGCGCGTTTCAGACGTTCTGTGAAGCGTCTTCGTCAGAAATTATTTTCAACTGTGTTGGAGATGTAAAAATGGCAATTTTCGTAGTTCTTTTTTTTCATTGCTGAAAGGCAGTATGCATACCGCAGATTTAACCGACATAAGTCCAGTTCAAACAAAAAGAAGTACATAGAAGCTAGAAATAACGTTAAGAAAGAAATAGCGACAGCCAAGAGTGAATTTACTGAAACCACTAAAAAACGCATCGAAGCACAAAAATTAGGAAATCGTGACTTCTGGAAAATTTACAACAGTGTAGTAAATAATGGGCAATCAACAATTCCCCCACTAATCAACAATCACGAGGTTGTTTGCTCAGCAACCGACAAAGCTAGTATGCTTGCCAGCCGGTTTGCCTCGACCTCCACACTGGACACTTCCAACCACCCCCTGCCTGACTTTCCTTTGCAGACAGACGCCACGCTAGACGATCTAAAAATCACCCCGGCTCAGGTACATGCTATCATAAAAAATCTTGACACTTCCAAAGCATGTGGACCTGATCTCATCCCAGCTGTGCTATTAAAAAAGTGCTCAGCCGAAGTAGCTTCAGTTCTCTCCAAACCCTACAACAAATGTCTTAATGAATCTTGCTTTCCGGGCTGTTGGAAAACTGCTTCTGTGGTACCAATATTCAAGAATTCTGGCGAAAGAACTGACCCATCAAATTATCGCCCCATTAGCCTCCTCCCACTTTTCGGCAAAATATTTGTGACCATAATTAACCATGCTCTAGTCCGGCACCTTACAGATGCTAAACTTCTGACTGACAAACAATATGGATTTAGACAAGCCCGTTCCACAGCTGACATCCTCACTGTAATCTCTGAACATATGTACCATTCACTGGACAAAGCGGGGGAGGGCAGAGCGGTAGCTCTAGATATATCTAAGACTTTTGACAGGGTATGGCACAAGGGTCTCCTCAGGAAAATTAAAGCATACGGTATCACTGGTAGAATACTTAGCATAATTAAATCCTTCTTAGATAAGAGAAAAATCCAGGTTGTCCTCGACGGTCGAACATCTAAACAGTGCGATATAAATGCGGGAGTGCCTCAGGGGTCTATTCTTGGACCTCTATTGTTCCTAATATTTATTAATGACCTCCCCGACAAAACTGCCTCTGAGATGGGTATATATGCTGATGACACTACACTCTATAACAGGCATGACAGGAAAACAAATGAACACATATCTAAAGAAATGGCAAAAACACTAGAGGATGACCTCCAATCTGTAGTGGAATGGGAACATAAATGGATGGTCACATTCAATGCTGCCAAGACTAAACTGGTTTCCTTCAATAACTACAAGAAACCTTCTCTGCCACCAATAGCAATGGCCAGTGACTCCCTGTCTGAGAGTACATCTTTCAAACTGCTTGGCCTAACGTTCACAGGAAACATGAGTTGGAACAATTATATTGAAAACATTGCCAGGGCCGCTGCAAAAAAGGTAGGCTCTCTCTCCCGTGCTAGAAAACTACTGACACCTGAAAGTATCCTGTATCTCTATAAGGCCACCATTCGCCCATGTATGGAGTATTGTTGTCACATCTGGGCTGGTGCGTCTACTACTAGTCTCTCGCTCCTAGACAAGTTTCAATAGAGAGTCGCCAATCTGATAGGCCCTGAACTGGCATCTAAGCTTCAGTCTCTGTCCTATTGACGAAACGTTGCATCCCTCTGCTTGTTCTACAAGTATTTTAATGGTGAATGCTCTGACGAACTGCAGACACTTGTACCCTCACGACGTAGACACCCTCGACAAACCCGACAGGCAGCTAAATCCCACCCTCACACAGTAGAGATCCCTAGATGGAAAAGATCTTTCTACTCCAGTAGTTTCTTCCCCAGAACCGCTAGACTCTGGAATTCCATTCCAGGATCCTGCTTCCCTAAATGTACTGACATGCAGAAGTTTAAGTGCAACGTGAACCGACATCTTGCTGCCCAAATCCCTACATAGTGCCCCAGCAGTTGCTGACCATGATAGTAGCCCCCTACACCTGAGTGGCAATGTGCCTTGTTTTGGGGTGAAAATGTAATAATAATAATAATAATAATAATAATAATATATATATATATATATATATATATATATATATATATATATATATATATATATAGAATGTGATATTTTTATTCAATTATGACTAAAAAATATACTTTACACCCCCTCCTTGGTTAAAGCACGCTCATAAATAATCTCACCCGCTACTTAATTAGATGCTCGTTATTTGTTTGTAAACAAAACAGTTTGAGCACTATAAAAGTGGCGGGCAAATATTTGTTTGAAATAGACATTTGAGGAAGTCGTTTAATAGCGCCGCTCCCGTGTGTCGATGGTTCGAACTGCCGACTATCAACGCGATGGTCCTAGGTACAATCCTCGGCTTGGGGGAAGTGCTAGTCTAGCCGCACCGATGAGTTGTGATACAACGAAACAGTACTGTACGACTACAACGTATATATATATTCTTTGCTTTTACATAAGTAGTAATATGTTGTTACACAGTCATGAGCATGTTTCGATCAGCTAGCTATTAGTAATTAGAGACTGCTTCAGGCTATACAGCTTATATGAAAGCAAAGTTTGCAATAAAAATATCAGGTTTTCCTCGTCACAGGGAATTAATATCAGGAGGTTCCGTTAAATGTTATGAAAAATAAGATTTGGTTGTATGCATTAGGGGTGGTGATCTGTGATTCTATTTAGATGTAGGAATTAATGAAAGGTAAAGGATTAAGACAGAGATAATGGAAGACTAGAAAGAATAATATTCGTATGCGTGTGTGATAGCCGCCCCGAATCTTAAACATACTAGTGCATATAGGTTCAAAAACTAGGGGAATGTGGATTTTATATATTTATGCTAAAAGTGGTTTCAGACATAATCGCGTTTATTCAGTCATAAAAATGCCTTAAATTTGACTAGAATTTTTATGGAGAACAGTAAAACAATAACTTCAGATTATATATATATATATATATATATATATATATATATATATATATATATATATATATATATATATATTCAATTATTAATGCTATTAATTCTATTGTAATACTATATATTAATAGCATTAATAATTGATTATATAATTTTAAATTGAATTTAAAAAAATATTAATCCTGCACAAAAGCTACAAATTTATTATATTTTTACTAGAATGTCTTGTCCTTTACTTTTCCATGTTTAAGTTTAACCATATTACTTTTTAACCCTAACCCATGCTCGCATTTTTCTATTGTAATCCATGTTTTTTACAGGCTTTCAGTAAATTCACTTGTTCTTTATTTAATTTCAGTCTTATTTTTTTGCCCCCATAAACATAACATACACAATGGATGGCATTCGTCTGCTTTCATCCTCTCTGTTTCACTTGTTTCTTCTCTTTCTCGCGATAGCAGTGAATTAGTAGCAACACTAGTCGCAGAAGCGACGTGGTTGCTATAGAAACTAGTCATAAATACGTCGCTCACTTCCGTACGAACTTTTACGACTTTGAACGCCAGTAAATTTATCATAACAGTTGTTTTGCTGAACGAAAATTGAAAAAGAATTTTCACGATATTGCTGAGAAGGTGGTTTATAAACTGTAATATATTGTTTGAAATTTGATCAAAAAATGAGTGAGTGGCGAAGCTTTAAAACAGTTCAAAACGACTAAAACTGCCACTTAACCATATATTCAAACACGGTAGTTTTTGAATGATATATATATATATATATATATATATATATATATATATATATATATATATATATATATATATATATATATATATATATATATATATATATATATATATATATATATTTTAATTTTTAAAAGAGTAATCTACGTACATTCGTGTTTCGAGTTTCATTAACTCTCATCAACTTAGGCGCCGGACTGTGGAAACATAGTCCGAAGTTCGATCCCTAGAAACAGTTGAGCTACACTGATGAGAGTTAATGAAACTCGAAACACGCGTGTACGTAGATTACTGTTTTAAAAATAAAAAATAAATAAAAAGCCATTATTAACCGAATCTATCGTTTTTTTTGGGGGGCGGGGAACAACAACAACAACAAATCTAAATTTATAAGCGATAAAAATAAACAGTAAATTCATCTAGGTTTCGTGGCCTAACGGTTAAGGTGCCGGACTGTGGAAACATAGTCCGAAGTTCGATCCCTAGAAACAGTTGAGCTACGCTGATGAGAGTTGATGAAACTCGAAACATGCGTGTACGTAGATTACGGTTTTAAAAATAAATAAAAATATTATATATACGTCCAAACTAATTATGGCGACTTTCTAAAAAATCTTGCTTCGAGGCGAAGCCATTATTAACCGAATCTATCCTTTTGAAAAGAAAAAACAACAACAACAACAACAAATATATATATATATATATATATATATATATGATTGTTGAGCTGGATTAAATCCGAAGATTATATATATATATATATATATATATATATATATATATATAAAAAAATCTTAATGGGTAGCACAGACAACGGATTAGGCATAATACACTAGTGGAGGATTATTTCCAATCACAGATGGAGAAAAAAATTCTTTGATCTGAACGAAATCATATCGATTGATTTCTTTTTTCACCAATATCGAGCCGATTAAGATCTCTAATCTGGGATATCTACCTATCAAATCCTTTTTTTTTATACATAGAAAAGTTTTTAAATGACTTTTTAAATATATTTTTCACGAAACCTTATATTCGTCGGTTCGTCTGTCTGTCACATTTAAATGCAAAAAGAAGCTTTGGCTGGCTGTAAGAGAGAGGGAGGGGTTGTGTCTTTCTATATATTAGGCTGTGTAAGGTGTTAACTTGGGTCAAAATCACCTGTTCCTTCTTTCAGCGAGTAATTTCGATTACCGATTATCGATACTTATCGAAAACAGTCCGATACAATACCTATCTGAGAACACTGCTAGGCGCATAAAGTACCTTCATGTGAAATTTAATAAAAATTGGCCCAGGCGTTTTCGAGTATATAGGAAGCAACCCCTCCCACACACACGTAGACAGGAGTCATTTTATATAATAGGAAAGCTATATAAAGTATATATGTTAATATGCAATTTAACTATTTACGATAGTAATTACATATGAACAAATAACATAACGTTTGGTTGTAAGAGTGGGAGGGTTCATACCTTGTATGTTACTACTATCTGGAGTGCTTGTGGTAATCAAACTTTTTTGGATTTTACCGTTATTGGATATTTTACCATTCACCAGACTATCCATCCACGTGAAATCACTTTCTTATTCACACTATTCCTTCTGCTTCACTTTTTGTTACCAAGTAAGATCTATTACTTACTTGTAGTTTCATCAAATATTTTTGCAAGCAAAATCCGATCCCGCATTTTGCCAAATCCTACCCTCTGATGAGAAGGAAAGTATTTCTTCGAAACTCCGTGTATTAAGGACTATCCACTTATTTTGTGCTTCGATTTTGAAAATTAAATATGTTTTTAACTCTTTTTCAAAGTGTTTTTAACATGTTTTATTAACTACTTATTCTTATATATATATATATATATATATATATATATATATATATATATATATATATATATAAGTGTAGATGGTATTTTGCTTGAAGCATTGTTAGTAAAGGAATATATGGAATTTTAAAATCCAAAAGCAATGCGGAAAAGACCGGAATCATGAAAGTAAAGAAAAGAAAAACAAGCAAACAAGTAGACGGGTGTGTTTGAGTAGAGAAATGTCTAACTGTTCATCTATCATTCCTCACCTCGTTGTATAATTATTTATTTTGCAACCAAGTTGTTGGTATATCTGGTGTATATAAGGTCCGTTGGTGGTATAGAACTTTGATTAATTTCAGGAGAAAAATACTCTCCCCTTTTCAAAAGTATATTCAAGATTGCGGAAGAGAAGAGAACAGGACTGCAGATAGAGGTCAGGGCCACAGAAAGCTGTGATTAATTAAAACCTTATGGAGCTGGGGTGTAATTTTATTTTGTTTGATTCCGGTCTTTTCCGCATTGCTTTTGGCTTTTAAAACTTCCACACACACACACACACACACACACACACACACACACACACATATATATATATATATATATATATATATATATATAAAGCGAGTCAGAAAAGAAATCAAAGAAAGTGCTCGATTGCGGGTGTGAGAGCTGAAAAATCAAAATATTTATTTCAAAACTGCATTGAATGGTTGATTCAATACAATGACACCACTTGTCCGCCTTTATATATAGGTTTGAAATAAATATTTTGTATATATATATATATATATATATATATATATATATATATGTATATATATATAGTGGAAATGGTAATTAATAAAAACTGAAGAAAGTGCTCAATACTGTTGTAGAGCAAATATGCGTTTTTATTTTTTATTACCGTATCTTTCTGTTAAGTTACATTATTGTTTCAGCTACCCGGCCGTTTTTCTGGCCGTCTGTAGCTTCCTCAGACTTTTACAGAATACAGGGTTTCTGTAAAAGTCTGAGGAAGCTACAGACGGCCCCAAAAAACGGCCGGGTAGCCGAAACAATAATATAACTTAACAGAAAGATACGGTAATAAAAAATAAAACGTATATATATATATATATATACATATATATATATATATATATATATATATATATATATATATATATATATATATGTATGTATGTCACAATGCGAGGAATAAATATTGTTGGTAAAAGTAGAGCACGTGGCGATATACAAACCAATAAGTACATACACATATGTTTATATATACATATATTTATTCAGTTGTGAGTATATTATATATATATATATATATATATATATATATATATATATATATATGTAGTAAAGATTTAGAAGGCTGTCACAGTGCGAGGAATGAAATATAGTCGTTGTTGGTAAAAGTAAACGAGAACAAGTGGCGATTTACAAATCAATAAGTACATACACATATGTCTATATATACATATATTTATTCAGTTGTATTAAATACAAATGTCTTACTTGTTATGTCTGCGACAATATCCATTATTAATTTCGGAAGAAAATTCCCTTTTCAAATGGTGAACATATCGATTCAAAGCATGCTAGATTGTGGAGCGGAAGTTGGATAGCTGTGTGGGGCCTCGGAGCAAATGTGAGGAGGGGGGTTTATGTATGGTCTGATTAGGTAATTAACATGTTTATATTTGTTTTATTTATTTATTTAAGTTTTTTTGTAGCTTATAACTTATTTAGTTTTTTTTTAGTTTATAACTTATTGCTTTAGCGTGAGCTGTTTTAATTTTGTATGTTCTCTATTTTGTTGTCTTTGTTATTATTATTAATAATAATAATAATAATATTATTATTATTATTATTATTATTTATTATTTTTTTTCTGCTGATGTGTAGGATACCTTAGTTTATCTAGGTCACGTAAGTCGCGGGTAGGCTGTGTCCGTTAGCTATTGAAGAATAAAAGTAGATGTGAGAGAGGAGGGCAGTGGGGTGCGGGGTGGTGTTGCCAGGAGTAGGAAGATAGCTGGGAAGGGGGCATTGGGATTACATTCCTTGGGAGTTCTTAATTTATTTGTTTCTATAAAATTATATATATTATATATATATATATATATATTCTTCAGAATAAAATTATATATATATATATATATTCTTCAGAATAAAATTATCTAACAATCAGCTAGTATGGAAACCTGTGATTATAAGTTTTACAAGATATTACTATAAGTATTATCACACCTAAATAAAAATTGCTCGATATACAAGATAGAGCAAATAAATCAGATTTTTATTATTCTATGAAAGACAAAGAATACATTTCAAATATGAATATGAATTTAAAAAAATTAAAAATGTTTTTAAAATATTTCAAATGTATTCTTTGTCTTACATAGAATAATAAAAATCTTTTGATTTGAAATTTAAACATTTCACGTCATAAATTTTTAAATTCGTTGAATGACTAAAATTATATATATATATATATATATATATATATATATATAACTATATTTATATATACATATAACAATAGAATTGATTATATAATATTATAATATAATTTGAATTGATTATATAATGTTATAATTTGAATATATTACAATAGAGTTGATTATACCGACGGCACCAATGACTTATCTAATATAACAACTTTCCATACACAAGATACGAAATATAAATACGGTCTCATTTTTCGGATTTTCTTTTAATTGAGTACTCTGCTGGATTTCTTTTTCCAAAAAGAAAAAAAAACTAATCATATATATATATATATATATATATATATATATATATATATATATATATATATATATATATATATATATATATATAATATGCGTGTGTGTGTCTGTGTATGTGTGCGCGCGCGTGTGTGCATCAGTCCATCCATCCATCCATCTATTCTCATTTGGTCTCTATCTAGCAATCTCTTTTCGAATTAGTAACAACAGTAGTCGCTGAAGCGACGTGTTTGCTATGGAAAGCAGTCACAAAAAGCGTCGCTCACCTCCTTACATATTTTACGATTGTGAATTTTTTTTTTCACAATGTAGCTGAGAAGGTAATCTATAAAGTGTAATAATTGTTTGAAATTTGGTTAGAAAGAATGAGTGAGTTGGGAAGCTTTAAAGCAGTTCTAAATGACTGAACCTTCTACTTAACCAAATATTCATCAATCAAAACCGTGTTTGAATGACATGCAATATATATATATATATATATATATATATATAGATATATATAGTGGAGATGGTAATTAATAAAAACTGAGGAAAGTGCTCAATACTGTTGTAGAGCAAATCTGCGTTTTATTTTTTATTACCGTATCTTTCTGTTAAGTTATATTATTGTTTCGGCTACACGGCCGTTTTTTTTTTTGCCGTCTGTAGCGTCCTCAGACTTTTACAGAAACGTAAAAGTCTGAGGACGCTACAGACGGCCAAAAAAAAAACGGCCGTGTAGCCGAAACAATAATGTAACTTAACAGAAAGATACGGTAATAAAAAATAAAACGTATATATATATATATATATATATATATATATATATATATATATATATATATATATATATATTAGATTTATTTAAATAAATTTAATATACCTGCTCTGTTCACTCATTGAGCACTCTTTGGTAGACACATGTTGTTTTATTGGATGTACTTCTAGGAAACTAAACTCTACTGGCTATATATATATATATATATATATATATATATATATATATATATATACATATATATGGTAAAACTGGTATATATATATGTGTGTGTGTGTGTTAATGGTATACAATATATATATATATGAATGATATATATATGTGTGTACGTGTGTGTATGTATGTGTGTATGTATGTGTGTGTGTATGTGTGTGTGTGCTCGCGCGCGCGCCTTCATGTTCCTATCTATGTATTAGTCCATCCATCAGTCCATCCTCATTTTGTCTCTCTATCTATAGCTATTTATCTAGCAATCTGCTATTTAACTATATGAGTACCTCATAAATTGATCCACTTAATTCTGATTGGTCCGCCATATCATGTGACAAACTCCTTTCATCTTCGTTTGATAAAAGTGCAAAACTACGCATACCACCCCCGCGCCCCTAGCATTACTTTCATTTTGTACGGTTGCACGCAGGTGTCCGCTCGCGTTCTTCAGCCTTCAAATCAACTATGACCTACACAAACGTGTTATTTATACAGGTGAACATCAAGAGAAGACGCTGTAATTAACTAGTGGTTGACGTCGTTGCGTTTTGTGTCTATTTCCGTTAACACGGATAAAACAGCGCGTCTGTTTTTAAATGAAAAAAAAAATAGTGTTGGGACGATTAATTGAAATCGGAATCGGGAATCGGAAAAATTGAAACTTTTTTTAAGTATCGGAATCGGTATCGAAAACAAAAAAATGTGCCTATTTTCCGATACTAAAAACGATTCTTTTAATTTCTTTTTTCTAAAATCTATCTGCACATTTAATGTTTTTAAAGTAATCAAAGAAAAAAAAAAAAAAAACAAACAAACAAAAAAAAAACGGCTCCATAATTCAATATTAAGAGATTTATAAAGAATGGGAATCGGTCATTGTATTGAAATCGGGAAAAATATTAATCGTGAGAGCGACGAGAAGTTTTTGTTTATTTTTTTTACAAATGAATCATCACTTATCAAAGCCCAGAGGCTACTCGAGGATAAGGGGTAAAGAGTAGTCAAAGGTACAATATCATAGTTAAAAGTGTAAAATTGATAAATTGGGTTTCTTAAGGGGGACGGCTCATCAAGAACTTGTTTACATTGGACTTGAAGACGGCCATATTGTAGTCAGCTGGAAAGCAGACAAACGGAAGAGAGTTCCACAAGCGTGCAGTTCTAAGAAAGAAACTTTGTTCATGGAATCTACGTTTAGGTTTAGGCACAGATAAAGAGTGGGGAAAATTATTGATAATGTTTACAGCCAAACGAGTGTTTCTTGTAAATGTTTTGCGATGGGGGGCATGAATTGGAGCTCAGACGAGCACTTGCCATGGAAATAACGATAAAACAGAGACAGGCTCGAAACGTCTCTTCTGTGAGAAAAAGGTAGAAGGGAAGAAAAAAGGGCACCCCCACTAGGCTACGAAGTCTATTCTGAACTCTGTCAAGGCAGGATAAGTACTTCCTAGCAACTCCTTCCCAGATGTGACAGCAATACTCCACCCTTGGACATACCTGACTCTTATATAGGTAGAGAATTGCATCAGCTGATAGATATCTACTGGATCGATAGAAGGATCCCATCAATTTTCCAGTGCCCTTGGCAACGGATTTGATGTACGTATTCCATTTTAGATCAGGAGCTTGTTAAAACATGGAGGCTCCCCAATTGATGCCAGATGGGGATCAGACCGTTGATGATGTGATGATAGGAGCTTGGTTTTAGATGCATTAAAAGTAACCAGCCACCTCTTTCCCCATTGTACAACATGCTCAAGATCAGAGAATGAGAGAGAATTTTGTCGTTTAAGGCTTGAACCAATAGAGACATTCCCACCCTCCTTCTTGGGGAGTTAGTCTACGGTCTTCAGTTCGAGAAGTTATAAAAAGATGAAGATTCTCGGGAAGCGATGAGAGGTAGCTATGTATGGATGGTTGTTTGTTTTTGTTTTACGGCATATCAACCCTTTTCGGGTTATTTAATGCCGAATCCAAAGATTTTGAAGAAATTTTTTTAATAGAATATATTTGCTGTTTTCAAGTCGGTTTCTATTTAACCCATAGTTGGAACCCTAACAGGTACTACCACTCCTGGTCAGAGTGGACCTGGGAGCAATGGTAATTAAAGGGTGGCTCCACACTCCCCAAGCCCACAAGCTGGGGCCTCACCACTGGATATAGTTTAAGGTCATATCCAGGACCCCATTGAGGGATTTTACCCTCTGCAGGGGGGGGCAGTCGGTGTATTTTAATATCGCACAGACAGGGCCGAGCTATGTATGGAAGATAAATAAATTGATAAATTCCCACCCTCCTTCTAAGGATAAGCAGAGAACGGGAGCGACATCCGACTGTGAAATGATATATAGGTAGAGAATTACATTAGTAGTGAGATATCTGCTGGAGCGGTACAATGGTTCTCACAATTTTCCCAGCGACCTTGGCAACGAGTTTGATGCATGAGTTCCATTTCAGATCAGGAGTATGCCAGATGGGGATCAGAGCCTTGATGGTGCAAAGATAGAATATGGTTTTAGATGCATTAAAAGTAACCAGCCACCTATTTCCCCATAGCACATGATCAAGATCAGAGGAGAAAGAATCAGAGAGAACTTGGTCGTTTTACGGCTATTGATGTGTTGCCATAGATAGTGGTGTCATCGGCATAGATGTCTATGAATGATCTTAGGATGTTATTTGGAAGATCATTGATGTAGATCAGGAAGAGAGTTGGGCCAAGGATAGACCCCTAAGGAACTCCAGCATTAATATTATGAGCTTCTGATTTCTGCCCATCAACCACTACTTTTATGAACCTAGTGTTAGACAAAAAAATAATTTAGTTTTGTTTTGATTTAAAATTTTGATAAATGGAAAATACGATTCTAATTAAAACTTTGATCACGAAAATATAAACATTGTTGGTGCTCAAGACCAAAGGAGAGAAAATCAGAGATAAATGGCAGTGGTTGTAGCTAGATGAGTTATGTAGCAGAGATTGGATCAAGAAAACGACCAGAAAAGATTGATATGCCATAAAACACACAACGCAAACGATTACGCATGAAAAATTGTTAATCTTTTTCATAATGACTATTTATAGTCCTATAAATTTGACAAAAGGAGGGTGGACCAGTAAATTCACCCTTGTCCGTTCGTCCGTTCGTCCGTTCATCTGTCCGCACTTTTCTCAATAATTTGCTAGTTTTTCTTATTCATGTTCTTCTTTTTCGTTCTCTTATATTTAACTTCTATTTTTCTTCTTAAAATTCATTTCACTCCTCCTCCTTCTCCCCTCCGCATCCTTCTCCCCTTCTCCTTATTTTTATTCATTTCTCATTTCTCTATCTCTCACACACTTTCTCTCTTCTTTATACTCCCCCTCCTCCTCCTCTTCCTCCTCCTCCTTCTTCTTCTTCTTCTTCTTCTTCTTCTTCTTCGTTTTCTTCTTCGTTTTCTTCTTCTTCTTTTTTATTTCCTAGTTTTTTTACCTGTAAAGTCTGAAGTTAAAAAAAAAAACACTTTTTTTTTTTAATGGAACCTTGCTCCTTGCTCCTTTAATTGAAAAAACAATTAGGGCTTGAATTAAATTTTTCGAGGAGTTATAAGCTTGGAAAGATGGGGTGGAATTATTCACTATTTTCACGAAATTTCTGACACACCTAGTGGACCAGTAAATTCACCCGTGTCCTTTCGTCTGTCCGCACTTTTCCCAATAACTAAGCATTGGAATTAAAAAAATTTTTTACACAAACGTTAAACGTGATATGAGTAAAAAAATAACAGAATAGATTTTCCGGGAAAACTCTGGTTGCCCCCTAAGGGTGTCTTTCGGGTTAAACTGGCTAAAATTGACACTCTTTTTGCTTACCAAAATAAATTAATGCCTTGAGTTTTTAAAACTTAATACGACTCTAATTAAAAAGTATATGATATTCTCAGCTTCTCTTTTGTGTTATTCTTTAAAAATGTATTACACATTCTCTCTCTTCTTCTTTTTCTTCCGCCTGGACGCTTTTTCTTCTTCTTCTTCTTCTTCTTCTTTTTCTTTCTCTTCTTCAATGCCTTTTCTTCTACTTCTTCTTTATTTGCTATTTTTTCTTATTTATTTTCTCCTTTTTCGTTTTCTTATTATTTAACTTCTATTTTTTCTCCTTGAAATTCATTTCACTCCCCCTTCTTCTCCCCTCCTCTTCCTTCTCCCCCCGCATCCTTCTCCCCTCCTCCTTATTTTTATTCATTTCTCATTTCTCTATCTCTCTCATACACTTTCTCTCTTCTTTATACTCCCCCTCCTTAGTCTTTTTCTTCTTCTTCTTCATTTCCTAGTTTTTCATATTTTTCTTCTTAAAATTCATCTGCATTCATTATTTCACCACCTCCTTCTCCTCCTCCTGCTCATTCTCCTCTCCTTCTCATTTTCATTCATTTCTCATCTCTCTTTCTCTGTCTGCCTGTCTGCCTCTCTCTCTCTCTCTCTCTCTCTCTCTCTCTCTCTCTCTCTCTCCTTTGTGCTTCTTCTCCTATTATCACGCTCGGACGCCATTTACAATTGGGTTGTTTTAACCCATTTCAAGATCGAACCTCCCCTTTCGCCTCTTCACGCGTTCCATCCCAATTAACTAATCACACACGTTGGGTTTCCTTCCTATCTTGTCTCGTCCACCGACATTTTCTCTATCTCTCTCTCACTATTTTTTTTTTTTTTTGTAAATCTTATCTTTTAATTTCATCGCCGTCTTTCCTTCCTGGAACAAAAAAATAAAAAATAAAAAAAAAAAAAAGAAAAGAAAGCAAAAACGAAATTCGTTATTAGTTTTCGCAAGTTCAAATATTTCCTCTGGGGGAAAAAATGAAGCAGACGACATTTTCTTTTATCGCTTCTTGTTTTTTGTTCCATTTCGCGAACATCTCTTTAAGACGCCAATAACTCCAATTGGAAAAGAAAGCCATTGAAATCATTTTTCATAGAATTTAATTTATTCCTTACAAATTCGCAAAAAAACAAAACAAAAATAAATAAAAAACAGCGAAACAAAA
Source organism: Euprymna scolopes (assembly GCF_053919585.1). Taxonomy (NCBI): domain Eukaryota; kingdom Metazoa; phylum Mollusca; class Cephalopoda; order Sepiida; family Sepiolidae; genus Euprymna; species Euprymna scolopes. Next base: position 13,752,759 of record NC_136527.1, on the reverse strand, counting down.
AAATAGTATTTTTAGTATTTTGTTTCCATCGATTGAAATCGCATGTTTTTAAATGATCGAATGCGATACGAAGCACGTTCGGTTTCACGTCTGTTTCTCCGACGACTTTAGTGGCAAATTTTTGACTTACGAACGACTGACTTACGAATGCCTCACTTACGAATGTTCAAATGCTTGACATACGAACGACTGACTTATGAATGCTTGACTTACGAATGTTCAAATGCTTGACTTACGAACGACTGACTTATGAATGCTTGACTTACGAATGTTCAAATGCTTGACATACGAACGACTGACTTATGAATGCTTGACTTACGAATGTTCAAATGCTTGACATACGAACGACTGACTTATGAATGCTTGACTTACGAATGTTCAAATGTTTGACTTACGAACGACTGACTTACGAATGCTCAATCGTAAAATCCAAATAATACTTATTATTATTATTATTATTATTATTATTATTATTATTATTATTATTATTATTATTATTATTATTATTATTATTATTATCATCATCATCATCATTATTATTATTATTATTATTATTATTATTATTACTATTTGAGGGTAAACAGTTACATATGGTCGCTACAAAAAGCCATCTGTTTCAGTCAAAGAGTCTTCCTCAAGCGACCTAGAACGTCTCGACGCCAAAAAGAAAATAGTAAAAAAAGTACAAGGGAGAGGATGGCTTTTAAAAATATCGGCGAAAAGTGCCCAGTTGAAGGTGAAGATAATAATGTTTTTAGCCAATTTTTCGATATTTGTGGTCTGAGAGGTCGAATTTCAAAACGATACTGATCTTGGTAAAATCTGTCGCTGCTGTCAAAAGTTTTAGGCAGACATGCAAACATACATACAGACATTTATATATTGGTAACTAAATAATTTCGACTCAAACTGATTAAAAAGCTTGCCCTATCTCTGAATACACTTTATGTCAAATTTCAAATGTTTAGACCAGAAATTGTCTGAGTAATTTGGTAGAGACCGCAGACGTCAAATTTTTAAAAACTTTGACCCCTATTATGACCCCTTAACATTTATTGTTTTGGGCTCAAATCAAGTTATCAAGTTAGATCCATGTCCAATGAACCTATATCTAAAATTTAAAGTCTTTAGACCCAAAATTTTCGGAGGAGTTTGGTAGAGTTCTCAAAGGTCAAATCGTTGAACTTTGGCCCCTTAACAGCCAAATTTCTGGTCAAACACGGATTACAAAGATTTTCCCAAATCTCCGTACCCTGTAGACTAAAAATTGAGACAGTTATTGCGGTGGGAAATGCACACACACACACACACACACACACACACGTTTACTTTATATATATATATTTTTTTTTTGTAACTTTGACCCTCATTATGACCCCTTAACGTTTAGTGTTTTGGGCTCAAATCAAGTTATCAA
>NC_136527.1:13641342-13743842 GCF_053919585.1 Euprymna scolopes | reverse complement strand
GAGGGTAGAGCGGTAGCTCTAGATATATCTAAGGCTTTTGACAGGGTATTTTTATAGAAACATAAATCGTAAAATTGCCTACTCATCAATGAAACAGCTGTAATGGAAAAAATCCAGGAAATAAACGAAGGTTGTAAAACAGAAAACGTGAGTCTTTGAATTCTCAACAAAATTTTACACTATATATATATATATATATATATATATATATATATATATATATATACGTGTTTGTGTGTGTGTTTGTGTGTGTGTGTGTGTGCGTACGTGCGAAAATATGCTTTTCCAATTATATTTCACCCTTTGCATTTACTAATCCTTTTAAAGTTATTTATTTTTCCATTTATTTATTCCATAACTTATTTCATCTGGCTTAACTGATAAAAAAAAATGTTAATTTTTCTATAGAATTTTTCCCGACATTACATAGTCATGCCTATTTCTATCTAAGAAAAAAATTATTGATTTTCTGAAGAGTATACATAAGAAAGATTCAATATTGATATAGAATAACTGTTTGTTTTTATCAACCTTGCATGTCCTTGTTATTCGTGGCACTCCGTTGAAGCATTTTGAGGGTGCTGGCAATGGTCATGTTCTCATAACTTGGGTCCGTAGAGAGCATGAAAATAAATACCCTTCTTTTACTTTTTCGTTATTCCTCTCAATTTTCGTTAACTCCTTTTTCTTTTTCGTTAACTCCTTTTTCTTTTTCGTTAACTCCTTTTTCTTTTTTGTTAACTCCTTTTTCTTTTTTGTTAACTCCCTTTTCTTTTTTGTTAACTCCTTTTTCTTTTTTGTTAACTCCTTTTTCTTTTTGTTAAATCATTTTTCTTTTTTGTTAACTCCTTTTTCTTTTTTGTTAACTCCTTTTTCTTTTTTGTTAACGCCTTTTTCTTTTTGTTAAATCATTTTTCTTTTTTGTTAACTCCTTTTTCTTTTTTGTTAACTCCTTTTTCTTTTTTGTTAACTCCTTTTTCTTTTTGTTAAATCATTTTTCTTTTTTGTTAACTCCTTTTTCTTTTTTGTTAACTCCTTTTTCTTTTTTGTTAACGCCTTTTTCTTTTTCGTTAACTCCTTTTTCTTTTTTGTTAACTCCTTTTTGTTTTTCGTTCACTCCTTTTTTTCGTTAACTCGTTCTTCTTTTTTGTTAACTCCTTTTTCTTTTTATAAACTCCTTTTTCTTTTTCGTTAACTTCTTTTTCTTTTTGTTAACTACTTTTTCTTTTTCGTTAACTCCTTTTTCTTTTTCGTTAACTCCATTTTCTTTTTTGTTAACTCCATTTTCTTTTTTGTTAACTCCTTTTTCTTTTTTGTTAACTCCTTTTTCTTTTTGTTAAATCCTTTTTCTTTTTTGTTAACTCCTTTTTCTTTTTTGTTAACTCCTTTTTCTTTTTTGTTAACTCCTTTTTCTTTTTTGTTAACTCCTTTTTCTTTTTGTTAACTCCTTTTTCTTTTTTGTTAACTCCTTTTTCTTTTTGTTAAATCATTTTTCTTTTTTGTTAACTCCTTTTTCTTTTTTGTTAACTCCTTTTTCTTTTTTGTTAACGCCTTTTTCTTTTTGTTAAATCATTTTTCTTTTTTGTTAACTCCTTTTTTTTTTTTGTTAACTCCTTTTTCTTTTTTGTTAACTCCTTTTTCTTTTTGTTAACTCCTTTTTCTTTTTTGTTAACTCCTTTTTCTTTTTTGTTAACTCCTTTTTCTTTTTTGTTAACGCCTTTTTCTTTTTCGTTAACTCCTTTTTCTTTTTTGTTAACTCCTTTTTGTTTTTCGTTCACTCCTTTTTTTCGTTAACTCGTTCTTCTTTTTTGTTAACTCCTTTTTCTTTTTATAAACTCCTTTTTCTTTTTCGTTAACTTCTTTTTCTTTTTGTCAACTACTTTTTCTTTTTCGTTAACTCCTTTTTCTTTTTCGTTAACTCCATTTTCTTTTTTGTTAACTCCATTTTCTTTTTTGTTAACTCCTTTTTCTTTTTGTTAAATCATTTTTCTTTTTGTTAACTCCTTTTTCTTTTATTAACTGCTTTTTTTCGTTAACTCCTTTTTCTTTTTCGTTAACTCCTTTTTCGTTAAATCCTGTTTCTTTTTCGTTAACTCCGTTTTCTTTTGTGAACTCTTTTTTCTTTTTTGTTAACTCCTTTTTCTTTTTACGTAAACTCCATTTTTGTTAACTCCTTTTTCTTTTTGTTAACTCTTTTTTCTTTTTCGTTAACTCCTTTTTCTTTTGTTAACTTCTTTTTCTTTTTCGTTAACTCCTTTTTCTTTTTGTTAACGCATTTTTCTTTTTTTTTACTCCGTTTTATTTTTTGTTAACTGTTTTTTTCGTTAACTCCTTTTTCTTTTTCGTTAACTCCTTTTTTTTGTTAACGCCTTTTTCTTTTTCGTTAACTCCTTTTTCTTTTTTGTTAACTCCTTTTTCTTTTTCGTTAACTCCTTTTTCTTTTTCGTTAACTCCTTTTTCTTTTTTGTTAACTCCTTTTTCTTTTTCGTTAACTCCTTTTTCTTTTTCGTTAACTCCTTTTTCTTTTTTGTTAACTCCTTTTTCTTTTTCGTTAACTCCTTTTTCTTTTTCGTTAACTCCTTTTTCTTTTTTGTTAACTCCTTTTTCTTTTTCGTTAACTCCTTTTTCTTTTTTGTTAACTTCTTTTTCTTTTTTGTTAACTCCTTTTTCTTTTTCGTTAACTCCTTTTTCTTTTTTGTTAACTCCTTTTTCTTTTTCGTTAACTCCTTTTTCTTTTTTGTTACCTCTTTTTTCTTTTTCGTGTACTCCTTTTTCTTTTTCGTTAACTCCTTTTTCTTTTTCGTTAACTCCTTTTTCTTTTTTGTTAACTCCTTTTTCTTTTTTGTTAACTCCTTTTTCTTTTTTGTTAACTCCTTTTTCTTTTTTGTTAACTCCTTTTTCTTTTTCGTTAACTCCTTTTTCTTTTTTGTTAACTCCTTTTTCTTTTTCGTGTACTCCTTTTTCTTTTTTGTTAACTCCTTTTTCTTTTTTGTTAACTCCTTTTTCTTTTTCGTTAACTCCTTCTTCTTTTTTGTTAACTTCTTTTTCTTTTTTGTTAACTCCTTTTTCTTTTTCGTTAACTCCTTTTTCTTTTTTGTTAACTCCTTTTTCTTTTTCGTTAACTCCTTTTTCTTTTTTGTTAACTCCTTTTTCTTTTTCGTTAACTCCTTTTTCTTTTTTGTTAACTCCTTTTTCTTTTTCGTGTACTCCTTTTTCTTTTTCGTTAACTCCTTTTTCTTTTTCGTTACTTCTTTTTTCTTTTTCGTTAACTTCTTTTTCTTTTTTGTTAACTCCTTTTTCTTTTTCGTGTACTCCTTTTTCTTTTTTGTTAACTTCTTTTTCTTTTTTGTTAACTCCTTTTTCTTTTTCGTTAACTCCTTTTTCTTTTTTGTTAACTCCTTTTTCTTTTTCGTTAACTCCTTTTTCTTTTTTGTTAACTCCTTTTTCTTTTTCGTGTACTCCTTTTTCTTTTTCGTTAACTCCTTTTCCTTTTTCGTTAACTCCTTTTTCTTTTTTGTTAACTCCTTTTTCTTTTTTGTTAACTCCCTTTTCTTTTTTGTTAACTCCTTTTTCTTTTTTGTTAACTCCTTTTTCTTTTTTGTTAACTCCTTTTTCTTTTTTGTTAACTCCTTTTTCTTTTTTGTTAACTCCTTTTTCTTTTTTGTTAACTCCCTTTTCTTTTTTGTTAACTCCTTTTTCTTTTTTGTTAACTCCTTTTTCTTTTTCGTTAACTCCTTTTTCTTTTTCGTTAACTCCTTTTTCTTTTTTGTTAACTCCTTTTTCTTTTTTGTTAACTCCTTTTTCTTTTTTGTTAACTCCCTTTTCTTTTTTGTTAACTCTTTTTTCTTTTTTGTTAACTCCTTTTTCTTTTTTGTTAACTCCTTTTTCTTTTTTATTAACTCCTTTTTCTTTTTTGTTAACTCCTTTTTCTTTTTTGTTAACTCCTTTTTCTTTTTTGTTAACTCCTGTTTCTTTTTTGTTAACTCCCTTTTCTTTTTTGTTAACTCCTTTTTCTTTTTTGTTAACTCCTTTTTCTTTTTTGTTAACTCCTTTTTCTTTTTCGTTAACTCCTTTTTCTTTTTCGTTAACTCCTTTTTCTTTTTTGTTAACTCCTTTTTCTTTTTTGTTACCTCCTTTTTCTTTTTTGTTAACTCCCTTTTCTTTTTTGTTAACTCCTTTTTCTTTTTTGTTAACTCCTTTTTCTTTTTTGTTAACTCCTTTTTCTTTTTTGTTAACTCCTTTTTCTTTTTTGTTAACTCCTTTTTCTTTTTTGTTAACTCCTTTTTCTTTTTTGTTAACTCCCTTTTCTTTTTTGTTAACTCCTTTTTCTTTTTTGTTAACTCCTTTTTCTTTTTCGTTAACTCCTTTTTCTTTTTCGTTAACTCCTTTTTCTTTTTTGTTAACTCCTTTTTCTTTTTTGTTAACTCCTTTTTCTTTTTTGTTAACTCCCTTTTCTTTTTTGTTAACTCCTTTTTCTTTTTTGTTAACTCCTTTTTCTTTTTTGTTAACTCCTTTTTCTTTTTTGTTAACTCCTTTTTCTTTTTTGTTAACTCCCTTTTCTTTTTTGTTAACTCCTTTTTCTTTTTTGTTAACTCCTTTTTCTTTTTTGTTAACTCCTTTTTCTTTTTCGTTAACTCCTTTTTCTTTTTTGTTAACTCCTTTTTCTTTTTTGTTAACTCCCTTTTCTTTTTTGTTAACTCCTTTTTCTTTTTTGTTAACTCCTTTTTCTTTTTTGTTAACTCCTTTTTCTTTTTTGTTAACTCCTTTTTCTTTTTTGTTAACTCCTGTTTCTTTTTCGTTAACTCCTTTTTCTTTTTCGTTAACTCCTTTTTCTTTTTTGTTAACTCCTTTTTCTTTTTTGTTAACTCCCTTTTCTTTTTTGTTAACTCCTTTTTCTTTTTTGTTAACTCCTTTTTCTTTTTCGTTAACTTCTTTTTCTTTTTTGTTAACTCCTTTTTCTTTTTTGTTAACTCCTTTTTCTTTTTCGTTACCTCTTTTTTCTTTTTTGTTAACTCCTTTTTCTTTTTCGTTAACTTCTTTTTCTTTTTTGTTAACTCCTTTTTCTTTTTTGTTAACTCCTTTTTCTTTTTCGTTAACTTCTTTTTCTTTTTTGTTAACTCCTTTTTCTTTTTTGTTAACTCCTTTTTCTTTTTTGTTAACTCCCTTTTCTTTTTTGTTAACTCCTTTTTCTTTTTCGTTAACTCCTTTTTCTTTTTTGTTAACTCCCTTTTCTTTTTTGTTAACTCCTTTTTCTTTTTTGTTAACTCCTTTTTCTTTTTTGTTAACTCCCTTTTTCTTTTTTGTTAACTCCTTTTTCTTTTTTGTTAACTCCTTTTTCTTTTTTGTTAACTCCTTTTTCTTTTTTGTTAACTCCTTTTTCTTTTTCGTTAACTTCTTTTTCTTTTTTGTTAACTCCTTTTTCTTTTTTGTTAACTCCTTTTTCTTTTTTGTTATTCCCTTTTCTTTTTTGTTAACTCCTTTTTCTTTTTCGTTAACTCCTTTTTCTTTTTTGTTAACTCCCTTTTCTTTTTTGTTAACTCCTTTTTCTTTTTTGTTAACTCCTTTTTCTTTTTCGTTAACTTCTTTTTCTTTTTTGTTAACTCCTTTTTCTTTTTTGTTAACTCCTTTTTCTTTTTCGTTACCTCTTTTTTCTTTTTTGTTAACTCCTTTTTCTTTTTTGTTAACTCCTTTTTCTTTTTTGTTAACTTCTTTTTCTTTTTTGTTAACTCCTTTTTCTTTTTCGTTAACTCCTTTTTCTTTTTCGTTAACTCCTTTTTCTTTTTTGTTAACTCCTTTTTCTTTTTTGTTAACTCCCTTTTCTTTTTTGTTAACTCCTTTTTCTTTTTTGTTAACTCCTTTTTCTTTTTCGTTAACTTCTTTTTCTTTTTTGTTAACTCCTTTTTCTTTTTTGTTAACTCCTTTTTCTTTTTCGTTACCTCTTTTTTCTTTTTTGTTAACTCCTTTTTCTTTTTCGTTAACTTCTTTTTCTTTTTTGTTAACTCCTTTTTCTTTTTTGTTAACTCCTTTTTCTTTTTTGTTAACTCCTATTTCTTTTTTGTTAACTCCTTTTTCTTTTTTGTTAACTCCCTTTTCTTTTTTGTTAACTCCTTTTTCTTTTTCGTGTACTCCTTTTTCTTTTTTGTTAACTCCTTTTTCTTTTTCGTTAACTCCTTTTTCTTTTTTGTTAACTCCTTTTTCTTTTTTGTTAACTCCCTTTTCTTTTTTGTTAACTCCTTTTTCTTTTTCGTTAACTCCTTTTTCTTTTTTGTTAACTCCCTTTTCTTTTTTGTTAACTCCTTTTTCTTTTTTGTTAACTCCTTTTTCTTTTTCGTTAACTTCTTTTTCTTTTTTGTTAACTCCTTTTTCTTTTTTGTTAACTCCTTTTTCTTTTTCGTTACCTCTTTTTTCTTTTTTGTTAACTCCTTTTTCTTTTTTGTTAACTCCTTTTTCTTTTTTGTTAACTCCTTTTTCTTTTTTGTTAACTCCTTTTTCTTTTTCGTTAACTCCTTTTTCTTTTTCGTAAACTCCTTTTTCTTTTTTGTTAACTCCTTTTTCTTTTTTGTTAACTCCCTTTTCTTTTTTGTTAACTCCTTTTTCTTTTTTGTTAACTCCTTTTTCTTTTTAATTAACTTCTTTTTCTTTTTTGTTAACTCCTTTTTCTTTTTTGTTAACTCCTTTTTCTTTTTCGTTACCTCTTTTTTCTTTTTTGTTAACTCCTTTTTCTTTTTCGTTAACTTCTTTTTCTTTTTTGTTAACTCCTTTTTCTTTTTTGTTAACTCCTTTTTCTTTTTCGTTAACTTCTTTTTCTTTTTTGTTAACTCCTTTTTCTTTTTTGTTAACTCCTTTTTCTTTTTTGTTAACTCCCTTTTCTTTTTTGTTAACTCCCTTTTCTTTTTCGTTAACTCCTTTTTCTTTTTCGTTAACTCCTTTTTCTTTTTTGTTAACTCCCTTTTCTTTTTTGTTAACTCCTTTTTCTTTTTTGTTAACTCCTTTTTCTTTTTTGTTAACTCCTTTTTCTTTTTTGTTAACTCCTTTTTCTTTTTTGTTAACTCCTTTTTCTTTTTTGTTAGCTCCTTTTTCTTTTTCGTTAACTCCTTTTTCTTTTTTGTTAACTTCTTTTTCTTTTTTGTTAACTCCTTTTTCTTTTTTGTTAACTCCTTTTTCTTTTTTGTTAACTCCCTTTTCTTTTTTGTTAACTCCTTTTTCTTTTTTGTTAACTCCTTTTTCTTTTTGTTAAATCATTTTTCTTTTTTGTTAACTCCTTTTTCTTTTTTGTTAACTCCTTTTTCTTTTTTGTTAACGCCTTTTTCTTTTTCGTTAACTCCTTTTTCTTTTTTGTTAACTCCTTTTTGTTTTTCGTTCACTCCTTTTTTTCGTTAACTCGTTCTTCTTTTTCGTTAACTCCTTTTTCTTTTTATAAACTCCTTTTTCTTTTTCGTTAACTTCTTTTTCTTTTTGTTAACTACTTTTTCTTTTTCGTTAACTCCTTTTTCTTTTTCGTTAACTCCATTTTCTTTTTTGTTAACTCCATTTTCTTTTTTGTTAACTCCTTTTTCTTTTTGTTAAATCATTTTTCTTTTTGTTAACTCCTTTTTCTTTTATTAACTGCTTTTTTTCGTTAACTCCTTTTTCTTTTTCGTTAACTCCTTTTTCGTTAAATCCTGTTTCTTTTTCGTTAACTCCGTTTTCTTTTGTGAACTCTTTTTTCTTTTTTGTTAACTCCTTTTTCTTTTTTCGTAAACTCCATTTTTCTTAACTCCTTTTTCTTTTTGTTAACTCTTTTTTCTTTTTCGTTAACTTCTTTTTCTTTTGTTAACTTCTTTTTCTTTTTCGTTAACTCCTTTTTCTTTTTGTTAACGCATTTTTCTTTTTTTTACTCCGTTTTATTTTTTGTTAACTGTTTTTTTCGTTAACTCCTTTTTCTTTTTCGTTAACTCCTTTTTTTTGTTAACGTTTTTTTCTTTTTCGTTAACTCCTTTTTCTTTTTTGTTAACTCCCTTTTCTTTTTTGTTAACTCCTTTTTCTTTTTTGTTAACTCCTTTTTCTTTTTCGTTAACTTCTTTTTCTTTTTCGTTAACTCCATTTTCTTTTTTGTTAACTCCTTTTTCTTTTTCGTTACCTCTTTTTTCTTTTTTGTTAACTCCTTTTTCTTTTTCGTTAACTTCTTTTTCTTTTTTGTTAACTCCTTTTTCTTTTTTGTTAACTCCTTTTTCTTTTTCGTTAACTTCTTTTTCTTTTTTGTTAACTCCTTTTTCTTTTTTGTTAACTCCTTTTTCTTTTTTGTTAACTCCCTTTTCTTTTTTGTTAACTCCCTTTTCTTTTTCGTTAACTCCTTTTTCTTTTTCGTTAACTCCTTTTTCTTTTTTGTTAACTCCCTTTTCTTTTTTGTTAACTCCTTTTTCTTTTTTGTTAACTCCTTTTTCTTTTTTGTTAACTCCTTTTTCTTTTTTGTTAACTCCTTTTTCTTTTTTGTTAACTCCTTTTTCTTTTTTGTTAGCTCCTTTTTCTTTTTCGTTAACTCCTTTTTCTTTTTTGTTAACTTCTTTTTCTTTTTTGTTAACTCCTTTTTCTTTTTTGTTAACTCCTTTTTCTTTTTGTTAAATCATTTTTCTTTTTTGTTAACTCCTTTTTCTTTTTTGTTAACTCCTTTTTCTTTTTTGTTAACGCCTTTTTCTTTTTCGTTAACTCCTTTTTCTTTTTTGTTAACTCCTTTTTGTTTTTCGTTCACTCCTTTTTTTCGTTAACTCGTTCTTCTTTTTTGTTAACTCCTTTTTCTTTTTATAAACTCCTTTTTCTTTTTCGTTAACTTCTTTTTCTTTTTGTTAACTACTTTTTCTTTTTCGTTAACTCCTTTTTCTTTTTCGTTAACTCCATTTTCTTTTTTGTTAACTCCATTTTCTATTTTGTTAACTCCTTTTTCTTTTTGTTAAATCATTTTTCTTTTTGTTAACTCCTTTTTCTTTTATTAACTGCTTGTTTTCGTTAACTCCTTTTTCTTTTTCGTTAACTCCTTTTTCGTTAAATCCTGTTTCTTTTTCGTTAACTCCGTTTTCTTTTGTGAACTCTTTTTTCTTTTTTGTTAACTCCTTTTTCTTTTTTCGTAAACTCCATTTTTCTTAACTCCTTTTTCTTTTTGTTAACTCTTTTTTCTTTTTCGTTAACTCCTTTTTCTTTTGTTAACTTCTTTTTCTTTTTCGTTAACTCCTTTTTCTTTTTGTTAACGCATTTTTCTTTTTTTTTACTCCGTTTTATTTTTTGTTAACTGTTTTTTTCGTTAACTCCTTTTTCTTTTTCGTTAACTCCTTTTTTTTGTTAACGTTTTTTTCTTTTTCGTTAACTCCTTTTTCTTTTTTGTTAACTCCTTTTTCTTTTTCGTTAACTCCTTTTTCTTTTTCGTTAACTCCTTTTTCTTTTTTGTTAACTCCTTTTTCTTTTTCGTTAACTCCTTTTTCTTTTTCGTTAACTCCTTTTTCTTTTTTGTTAACTCCTTTTTCTTTTTCGTTAACTCCTTTTTCTTTTTCGTTAACTCCTTTTTCTTTTTTGTTAACTCCTTTTTCTTTTTCGTTAACTCCTTTTTCTTTTTTGTTAACTTATTTTTCTTTTTTGTTAACTCCTTTTTCTTTTTCGTTAACTCCTTTTTCTTTTTTGTTAACTCCTTTTTCTTTTTCGTTAACTCCTTTTTCTTTTTTGTTACCTCTTTTTTCTTTTTCGTGTACTCCTTTTTCTTTTTCGTTAACTCCTTTTTCTTTTTCGTTAACTCCGTTTTCTTTTTCGTTAACTCCTTTTTCTTTTTTGTTAACTCCTTTTTCTTTTTTGTTAACTCCTTTTTCTTTTTTGTTAACTCCTTTTTCTTTTTGTTAACTCCTTTTTCTTTTTCGTTAACTCCTTTTTCTTTTTTGTTAACTCCTTTTTCTTTTTCGTGTACTCCTTTTTCTTTTTTGTTAACTCCTTTTTCTTTTTTGTTAACTCCTTTTTCTTTTTCGTTAACTCCTTTTTCTTTTTTGTTAACTTCTTTTTCTTTTTTGTTAACTCCTTTTTCTTTTTCGTTAACTCCTTTTTCTTTTTTGTTAACTCCTTTTTCTTTTTCGTTAACTCCTTTTTCTTTTTTGTTAACTCCTTTTTCTTTTTCGTTAACTCCTTTTTCTTTTTTGTTAACTCCTTTTTCTTTTTCGTGTACTCCTTTTTCTTTTTCGTTAACTCCTTTTTCTTTTTCGTTACTTCTTTTTTCTTTTTCGTTAACTTCTTTTTCTTTTTTGTTAACTCCTTTTTCTTTTTCGTGTACTCCTTTTTCTTTTTTGTTAACTTCTTTTTCTTTTTTGTTAACTCCTTTTTCTTTTTCGTTAACTCCTTTTTCTTTTTTGTTAACTCCTTTTTCTTTTTCGTTAACTCCTTTTTCTTTTTTGTTAACTCCTTTTTCTTTTTCGTGTACTCCTTTTTCTTTTTCGTTAACTCCTTTTCCTTTTTCGTTAACTCCTTTTTCTTTTTTGTTAACTCCTTTTTCTTTTTTGTTAACTCCCTTTTCTTTTTTGTTAACTCCTTTTTCTTTTTTGTTAACTCCTTTTTCTTTTTTGTTAACTCCTTTTTCTTTTTTGTTAACTCCTTTTTCTTTTTTGTTAACTCCTTTTTCTTTTTTGTTAACTCCCTTTTCTTTTTTGTTAACTCCTTTTTCTTTTTTGTTAACTCCTTTTTCTTTTTCGTTAACTCCTTTTTCTTTTTCGTTAACTCCTTTTTCTTTTTTGTTAACTCCTTTTTCTTTTTTGTTAACTCCTTTTTCTTTTTTGTTAACTCCCTTTTCTTTTTTGTTAACTCCTTTTTCTTTTTTGTTAACTCCTTTTTCTTTTTTGTTAACTCCTTTTTCTTTTTTGTTAACTCCTTTTTCTTTTTTGTTAACTCCTTTTTCTTTTTTGTTAACTCCTTTTTCTTTTTTGTTAACTCCTTTTTCTTTTTTGTTAACTCCCTTTTCTTTTTTGTTAACTCCTTTTTCTTTTTTGTTAACTCCTTTTTCTTTTTCGTTAACTCCTTTTTCTTTTTCGTTAACTCCTTTTTCTTTTTTGTTAACTCCTTTTTCTTTTTTGTTAACTCCTTTTTCTTTTTTGTTAACTCCCTTTTCTTTTTTGTTAACTCCTTTTTCTTTTTTGTTAACTCCTTTTTCTTTTTTGTTAACTCCTTTTTCTTTTTTGTTAACTCCTTTTTCTTTTTTGTTAACTCCTTTTTCTTTTTTGTTAACTCCCTTTTCTTTTTTGTTAACTCCTTTTTCTTTTTTGTTAACTCCTTTTTCTTTTTCGTTAACTCCTTTTTCTTTTTCGTTAACTCCTTTTTCTTTTTTGTTAACTCCTTTTTCTTTTTTGTTAACTCCTTTTTCTTTTTTGTTAACTCCCTTTTCTTTTTTGTTAACTCCTTTTTCTTTTTTGTTAACTCCTTTTTCTTTTTTGTTAACTCCTTTTTCTTTTTTGTTAACTCCTTTTTCTTTTTTGTTAACTCCCTTTTCTTTTTTGTTAACTCCTTTTTCTTTTTTGTTACCTCCTTTTTCTTTTTTGTTAACTCCTTTTTCTTTTTCGTTAACTCCTTTTTCTTTTTTGTTAACTCCTTTTTCTTTTTTGTTAACTCCCTTTTCTTTTTTGTTAACTCCTTTTTCTTTTTTGTTAACTCCTTTTTCTTTTTTGTTAAGTCCTTTTTCTTTTTTGTTAACTCCTTTTTCTTTTTTGTTAACTCCTTTTTCTTTTTCGTTAACTCCTTTTTCTTTTTCGTTAACTCCTTTTTCTTTTTTGTTAACTCCTTTTTCTTTTTTGTTAACTCCCTTTTCTTTTTTGTTAACTCCTTTTTCTTTTTTGTTAACTCCTTTTTCTTTTTCGTTAACTTCTTTTTCTTTTTTGTTAACTCCTTTTTCTTTTTTGTTAACTCCTTTTTCTTTTTCGTTACCTCTTTTTTCTTTTTTGTTAACTCCTTTTTCTTTTTCGTTAACTTCTGTTTCTTTTTTGTTAACTCCTTTTTCTTTTTTGTTAACTCCTTTTTCTTTTTCGTTAACTTCTTTTTCTTTTTTGTTAACTCCTTTTTCTTTTTTGTTAACTCCTTTTTCTTTTTTGTTAACTCCCTTTTCTTTTTTGTTAACTCCTTTTTCTTTTTCGTTAACTCCTTTTTCTTTTTTGTTAACTCCCTTTTCTTTTTTGTTAACTCCTTTTTCTTTTTTGTTAACTCCTTTTTCTTTTTTGTTAACTCCCTTTTTCTTTTTTGTTAACTCCTTTTTCTTTTTTGTTAACTCCTTTTTCTTTTTTGTTAACTCCTTTTTCTTTTTTGTTAACTCCTTTTTCTTTTTCGTTAACTTCTTTTTCTTTTTTGTTAACTCCTTTTTCTTTTTTGTTAACTCCTTTTTCTTTTTTGTTAACTCCCTTTTCTTTTTTGTTAACTCCTTTTTCTTTTTCGTTAACTCCTTTTTCTTTTTTGTTAACTCCCTTTTCTTTTTTGTTAACTCCTTTTTCTTTTTTGTTAACTCCTTTTTCTTTTTCGTTAACTTCTTTTTCTTTTTTGTTAACTCCTTTTTCTTTTTTGTTAACTCCTTTTTCTTTTTCGTTACCTCTTTTTTCTTTTTTGTTAACTCCTTTTTCTTTTTTGTTAACTCCTTTTTCTTTTTTGTTAACTTCTTTTTCTTTTTTGTTAACTCCTTTTTCTTTTTCGTTAACTCCTTTTTCTTTTTCGTTAACTCCTTTTTCTTTTTTGTTAACTCCTTTTTCTTTTTTGTTAACTCCCTTTTCTTTTTTGTTAACTCCTTTTTCTTTTTTGTTAACTCCTTTTTCTTTTTCGTTAACTTCTTTTTCTTTTTTGTTAACTCCTTTTTCTTTTTTGTTAACTCCTTTTTCTTTTTCGTTACCTCTTTTTTCTTTTTTGTTAACTCCTTTTTCTTTTTCGTTAACTTCTTTTTCTTTTTTGTTAACTCCTTTTTCTTTTTTGTTAACTCCTTTTTCTTTTTTGTTAACTCCTTTTTCTTTTTTGTTAACTCCTTTTTCTTTTTTGTTAACTCCCTTTTCTTTTTTGTTAACTCCTTTTTCTTTTTCGTTAATTTTTTTTTCTTTTTTGTTAACTCCTTTTTCTTTTTCGTTAACTCCTTTTTCTTTTTTGTTAACTCCTTTTTCTTTTTTGTTAACTCCCTTTTCTTTTTTGTTAACTCCTTTTTCTTTTTCGTTAACTCCTTTTTCTTTTTTGTTAACTCCCTTTTCTTTTTTGTTAACTCCTTTTTCTTTTTTGTTAACTCCTTTTTCTTTTTCGTTAACTTCTTTTTCTTTTTTGTTAACTCCTTTTTTCTTTTTTGTTAACTCCTTTTTCTTTTTCGTTACCTCTTTTTTCTTTTTTGTTAACTCCTTTTTCTTTTTTGTTAACTCCTTTTTCTTTTTTGTTAACTCCTTTTTCTTTTTCGTTAACTCCTTTTTCTTTTTCGTTAACTCCTTTTTCTTTTTTGGTAACTCCTTTTTCTTTTTTGTTAACTCCCTTTTCTTTTTTGTTAACTCTTTTTTCTTTTTTGTTAACTCCTTTTTCTTTTTCGTTAACTTCTTTTTCTTTTTTGTTAACTCCTTTTTCTTTTTTGTTAACTCCTTTTTCTTTTTCGTTACCTCTTTTTTCTTTTTTGTTAACTCCTTTTTCTTTTTCGTTAACTTCTTTTTCTTTTTTGTTAACTCCTTTTTCTTTTTTGTTAACTCCTTTTTCTTTTTCGTTAACTTCTTTTTCTTTTTTGTTAACTCCTTTTTCTTTTTTGTTAACTCCTTTTTCTTTTTTGTTAACTCCCTTTTCTTTTTTGTTAACTCCCTTTTCTTTTTTGTTAACTCCTTTTTCTTTTTTGTTAACTCCTTTTTCTTTTTTGTTAACTCCTTTTTCTTTTTTGTTAACTCCTTTTTCTTTTTCGTTAATTCCTTTTTCTTTTTTGTTAACTCCTTTTTCTTTTTCGTTAACTCCTTTTTCTTTTTTGTTAACTCCTTTTTCTTTTTCGTGTACTCCTTTTTCTTTTTCGTTAACTCCTTTTTCTTTTTCGTTTACTCCTTTTTCTTTTTTGTTAACTCCTTTTTCTTTTTCGTTACTTCTATTTTCTTTTTCGTTAACTTCTTTTTCTTTTTTGTTAACTCCTTTTTCTTTTTCGTGTACTCCTTTTTCTTTTTTGTTAACTCCTTTTTCTTTTTCGTGTACTCCTTTTTCTTTTTCGTTAACTCCTTTTTATTTTTGTTAACGCATTTTTCTTTTTTTTTACTCCGTTTTATTTTTTGTTAACTGTTTTTTTCGTTAACTCCGTTTTCTTTTTCGGTAACTCCTTTTTTTGTTAACGCCTTTTTCTTTTTCGTTAACTCCTTTTTCTTTTTTGTTAACTCCTTTTTCTTTTTCGTTAACTCCTTTTTCTTTTTCGTTAACTCCTTTTTCTTTTTTGTTAACTCCTTTTTCTTTTTCGTTAACTCCTTTTTCTTTTTTGTTAACTTCTTTTTCTTTTTTGTTAACTCCTTTTTCTTTTTCGTTAACTCCTTTTTCTTTTTTGTTAACTCCTTTTTCTTTTTCGTTAACTCCTTTTTCTTTTTTGTTAACTCCTTTTTCTTTTTCGTTAACTCCTTTTTCTTTTTTGTTAACTCCTTTTTCTTTTTCGTGTACTCCTTTTTCTTTTTTGTTAACTCCTTTTTCTTTTTCGTTAACTCCTTTTTCTTTTTTGTTAACTCCTTTTTCTTTTTTGTTAACTCCTTTTTTTTTTTCGTTAACTCCTTTTTCTTTTTTGTTAACTCCTTTTTCTTTTTCGTTAACTCCTTTTTCTTTTTTGTTAACTCCTTTTTCTTTTTCGTTAACTTCTTTTTCTTTTTTGTTAACTCCTTTTTCTTTTTTGTTAACTCCTTTTTCTTTTTTGTTAACTCCTTTTTCTTTTTCGTTAACTTCTTTTTCTTTTTTGTTAACTCCTTTTTCTTTTTTGTTAACTCCTTTTTTTTTTCGTTAACTCCTTTTTTTGTTAACGCCTTTTTCTTTTTTGTTAACTCCTTTTTCTTTTTTGTTAACTCCTTTTTCTTTTTCGTTAACTCCTTTTTTATGTTAACGCCTTTTTCTTTTTCGTTAACTCCTTTTTCTTTTTTGTTAACTCCTTTTTCTTTTTCGTTAACTCCTTTTTCTTTTTCGTTAACTCCTTTTTCTTTTTTGTTAACTCCTTTTTCTTTTTCGTTAACTCCGTTTTCTTTTTTGTAAACTCCTTTTTCTTTTTTGTTAACTCCTTTTTCTTTTTTGTTAACTCCTTTTTCTTTTTCGTTAACTCCTTTTTCTTTTTTGTTAACTCCCTTTTCTTTTTCGTTAACTCCTTTTTTTTTTCGTTAACTCCTTTTTCTTTTTTGTTAGCTCCTTTTTCTTTTTCGTTACCTCTTTTTTCTTTTTCGTTACCTCTTTTTTCTTTTTCGTTAACTTCTTTTTCTTTTTTGTTAACTCCTTTTTCTTTTTCGTGTACTCCTTTTTCTTTTTCGTTAACTCCTTTTTATTTTTTTGTTCTCGCATCTCCAACTTCACTCATTTTCAGACATGATAGCAGGCTCCTATCGCTCTTGGGATTAATACACCGCTGTCCAACTAGTAGATGATCTGCAACAAAAAAGAAAAACAAAGAAGAAAACTGGTTTTCACGAAACGGAAATGGAATCATGTCGCCTTTTCTCTAGCGCAACAATTTGATCTTCTTCCATTTGCAGAAAATAACTGGAATTCACACGCGGACACGCATTTGTCATTGCGAAAGTTAAATTTCCAATGAGAACGAGTCGATCTTTCTACGAGAAGTTCAATTTCTTCAATAATTAAATAAATAAATAAATAAATAACAAAAGAAAAAGAACACAGCTAAATTAATTAAGTCTTACATTCTAATCTGAAACAATTTAAATTCTAATCTTCGGAAACGGAAGCTTCTGTTTGAAAACTTTTAACAGGAAATTAAATGGGCGAATTGGATATTTTGCTTCGGTGTCCTTTTCGTCACGAAGAGGGAAGGCGGCCATTTTGTGTCTACATGAATTCGATATTGACCAATCAGAATTATTAATGGAAATGAGTTTGACGACATCTCAGCACGTTTTCAAGTTGTTTAATGTTTAATCCAATCATAAAAAAATTACGCTTAATCTTAATATATTGAAACATTTATTCATGGTAGTCGTTTGTTTTGTGCGGCATATTGTAATATAGCGCGCATGAGCGCGCGGAAATATATCAGCAGCAGCAATAGATAGATGGCTTACGAAGAGATTAGCAGCAGCAGCAGCAGAAGTAGAAAATGCGCAAATAAGAAATTATGCGTGAAAAGAAAAAGAAAAAAGAGAAAAAGTATTGTAATGTACCGTTGTATGATCGTCTAAATGTTGCTGTATTGCTTCCACACGTGGGCAGAAGCTGCTGAAAACAGCCTATCCTGCCTTGACAGAGTACAGAATAGACTTCGTAGCCTAGTGGGGGATTCCCTTTTCTCTTCCCTGCCACCTCTCTCTCACAGAAGAGACGTTGCGAGCCTGTCTTTGTTTTATCGCTATTTCCATGGCAGGTGCTCGTCTGAGCTCCAATCCCTCGTCCCCCCCCTTTGCCAATCTTTCACGATAAACACCCGTCTAGCTGAAACTACTGTCAATAATATTCCCCACTCTTTATCTGTGCCTAAATCCAAACGTAGATTCCATGAGCAAAGCTTCTTTCTTAGAACTGCACGCCAGAGGAACTCTCTGCCGCTTGCCTGTTTCCCACCTGACTACAACTTGCACGTCTTCAAGTCAAACATAAAAAACTCCTGACAAACCGCCCCCTTAAGTAAGACACTTTATCAAAACCCCCAATACTAATGATTACTACAATACTATCTCATTGATTACTGTATACGCAATAACCCTTATCCCTGGGTGGCCTTCGGGCCTTGATAAGTGGTGACCTCCATGTAAAAAATAAAAGGTGTGTGTGTGTGTATGTTGTACATGTATTTTGGACATACCTTAACTTCATGCGTCGTTTATCTTGTCCACCTGGTATTCATCTTGTTCTTGGAGGGGAGACTGGAAACCTGTTTTGGACGAATATTCATTCATTCCAAGACGATGATTGGTTTTATATAGTTTTTATTCACCTTCCAGATGTCGATCGCAGAAGAATGGAAAGTGAATGTCTTTTCTTACACAGGTCTTATTTTCACACACGTCAGCGTACCCCTCCAGTGAAGGGGAGGGGCAACCTGTTAAGTCGTCTGTTCTTCTCTACGTCCAAACCCAAACTCACTGACTCCAGCTAACCTGATCATGTGACCCACAGGCAGATCCGAACAGCTGACCCTTACTTCCGGTAAAACGTGTCTACAATAGGATTCAACATATTTCTTTCTTATTTTCCACCTATTTCCTAACAAAAGGACACCACGTGCTCGGGGCAGAAACAAATTACACGTCAAAGAAAATGGACGAAGGCGAAAAATAGCTGGCTACGGCCGGCTTGAGGTCAAAGAAGAAAAGTGTACATCGAGAGACTTAAGTGGTGTCGAGACGGTAATAAAAACATACTAGCGGGACCTGTGGAAATTCCACAGCAAACTCCTTCATGTGTAATATATTGATGTTGGTATTCTTGTGCATGTTCAGTGCAAATGAAGCCGCTCTGATATTATTGTACCTATTTACTATGCCTACCCACGGAACAGAGTTAGACACCAGGGTCGTTTTTTAACGCGGAGAAAAGGTACAAAAATAAAAATTGTCTCAGTCGTGAAGGATTTCTCCTCCACCAAAAGAGAACAAGAAATAGAAGTAGAAGTGCAGCATCTGAAGAACAGATACTACACTTTGATCTTGTCCCGAAGGCCAAGTTAGTAAATTAAAAAAAAAGTACTTGTGCAGTTTGCGAATCAAGCTGAAATAATAACGTTATTTAGAAAGAAAGCCATTCTTAACGCGGGTTTAAAAAAAAAAACTAGTCAGTATTATAACCTCTGATATTATTGTAGCTCTTTTGTTAAACTGCAAAAGTATCTATCTGAGTTAGCAGTCGAGTAATACGCTTAAATATGATATTTTAATTTATACAGATTTCGCATATATTATTAATAACATTTCATACCGGCTTTCCATAGGCCCTATATACTGTTCATAACTTGGGCTACGTGTAAACACACTTTATGTAAGATTTCAGATGCTTAGACCAAAATTTTTCTAAGTAATTTCGTAGAGACCCCAATTTTAACCCTTTAAGATTTATTATTTTGGTCTCAAATCAAAATACAAAGTTTTACCCATGTCCAAGTTACCTACATCTAAAATTTCAAGTCTTTAGACTCAAAATTAGCGGAGGAATTTGGTAGAATCTGTAAAAGTCAACTCTTTTAACTTTGACCTTTTAGCAGCCAAATTTTCGCCCCAAAACTTATTAAAATGCTTGCTGCATGCCTGAATACCCGTTATGTATGAATTTCAAATGTTTATACCCAATAGTAGTAGTTTGCTAGACACCGCAAAACTCAAATCTCTGACCTTTTGGCAGCCAAATTTTCGACCCAAACCGATTAAAAAGCTTGCCCTATCTCCGAATAATCTATGTAAAAATTTCAAATGTTTAGATTAGAAATAAGCTGAGTACTTTTTTTTTTTTAACTTTGATTCTAATTCTGACCCCTTAACATTTATTGTTTTGAGCTCAAATCTAATTAAAATTTTGAGGGTTGTTGTATTGTGTCATAATATTTCAAGTGTTTAAACCCAAAATTGGCGGAGGAGTTTGGTAGAATTTTCAAAGGTAAAATCGTTGAACTTTGACAGCCAAATTTCTGGCCAAAAACCGATTAAAAAGATTTTCCCAAATCTCAATACCCCTTATGTCAAATCTCGATATTACAGGGAAGGGTTAGGGTTAGGGTTAATCAGAAGAATACTAGATAAGTGAAAATGAGATTAGGATAA
This sequence comes from Euprymna scolopes, assembly GCF_053919585.1. Taxonomy (NCBI): domain Eukaryota; kingdom Metazoa; phylum Mollusca; class Cephalopoda; order Sepiida; family Sepiolidae; genus Euprymna; species Euprymna scolopes. The sequence continues at coordinate 13,724,925 of NC_136527.1, read as the reverse complement.
GCCTAGAATCGAACCCTGTACGCAAAGTTAAGAAATGGAATGTTTTAAATTCAGTCTATTGTTAAATTCTATTAGAATAGTTAAATATTGTTTATATCGGAAAAGAGTCGATTGTTCATTCGTTAGAAGTCTGACTATTAAAAATGTCAGCAAAAGAATGAACAATGCAAATTAAATTATATTGTTTTAAAATAGGTTAGATAGAATTGAGGATTCTTTTGTTGTCAAAAGTGTGTTGGACAAACATATGTAAAGCCACGTGAAATTGGTCACGTTTAAAAAAACACCCTTCTGACGTCATAGACAAAGGACAGTTCTCCATATTATGGGTTTGAATTTTAGTCAGAGCAAGAAGGCAAGTCAGTCAGCAAGAGAGCCAATCAGTTGGGGTTAATTCCTCGAAAGCGAAGAGAGAAAATTTAGACTATGTAGATGTAAACTTTAATTTCTGACGTCATTCGACCGGCCGATCCGATAAATAAAGACGTCATCGTGTTTTGTACGTGTTGTCTCGTGACGTCATTCAGTTACAACAGAAAAGGTAATTGTTCTTATCATTATCTCCAGTCAGTATATATATTAAGTCCCAAGCACCCCAGAACTGTATAAATGTCTTCTCTCCCTCTCATCATCACTATCGTTATATCCGTTATATGTATTGTCTCAATATGAGTCCCCTGCTACAAGTATTATGTGCCCCAACCATCATCATAAATGATCCCCCTCTCCTCTAATAAAAGAACTAATATTAATGTCTTCTCCCTCTCATACTTATATCCGTTATATGTAGTGCCTATAATATGAAGAGCGTTATCCTTTAATATGAAACCCCACTACACAACAAAATCTTTTTATCTTGCTTACTTCAAAGTCATGATAAGGCATGGGGACCCCATATTGAAAGAAGTGGACACTGAGCAGTAAATAGGCCTGCCGATTATGACATGCTTTTGTTGATTTCTAGTTTTTTTTTGTTTTTTTTACACAGTGATCACCACTTATCAAGGCCCGGAAGCCTCTCAGGGATAAGGGTTATTGCAAGTAAGTTACGTTAGTGTGGAGATTTGATGAAGTGTTTACTTAAGGGGGGGGGTTCATTAGGAATTTGTTAACATTGGACTTGAAGACATCCAAGTTGTAGTCAGTTGGGAAGCAGGCAGACGGAACAGAGTTCCACAGGCGTGCATTTCTAAGAAAGAAGCTTTGTTCATGGAATGCGCGTTTTGATTTAGGCACAGATATAGAGTGGGGGAACATTTTCACAGTGGATTCAGCTAGACGGGTGTTTTTCGTGAAAGATTTGCGAGGGGGGGGCAGAGATTGGAGTTCAGACGAGCACCTGCCATGGAAATAACGATAAAACAAGGATAGGCTCGCAACGTCTCTTCTGTGGGAGAGAGGTTGCAGGGTAGAGAAAAGGCCATCCCCCACTAAGCCACGAAGTCTATTTTGTACTCTGTCAAGGCATGATAGGCGGTTTTTAGCAGCTCCTGCCCAGATATGGCAACAGTATTCCATCCTTGGACGTACTTGGGAAAAGTTTTTGACAGTGGATTCAGCTAGAGGGGTGTAAAAGTAAGTTTTATTCTCCTAAGGTTAGGAATGCCAACAATACGTTTTTTACCTTCCAAGTAGTATGTGTCACCACCATCATCATAAGTGAAATATCTCCCTCTCCTCTAAGATGAGTTAAAAGAACTATATAAATATATTCTCTCCCCCCGCATCACTATCGTTATGTCTATATTACGTGTACCCGTTTATATATGTCCCCAACAGTGTCTTACTAAGAAGGGCGGTTTATGAGGGATTTGTTTACGTTGGACTTGAAGACATCCAAGTTATAGACAGGTGGAAAACAGGCAAATGGAACAGAGTTCCACAGACCTGCACTTCTAAGAAAGAAGCTTTGTTCATGGAATCTACGTTTTGATTTAGGCACAGATAAAGAGTGGGAAAAGTTTTTGACAGTGGATTCAGCTAGACGGGTGTTTTTCGTAAAAGATTGGCGAAGGGGGTACTTTCCATTCGATTTTACCAACAAAAAGTTAATGTTGTACATGATAAACCTGGCGTTTTCGTTTGGGGAAAAGAAATTCCATTCCCACGTTTTACAAGGTGGCCATCTTGGGTACCGTGCAAACCAAAATTTCTGTTTTAAACCTTAATTTCGTATTTTTTTTTTATTTGATTTAGGCACAGATAAAGAGTAGGGGAAATTACTGACAGTGGTTTCAGCTAGTCAGGTGTTTTCCGTGAAAGATTGGCGAGGGGGGGGGACAGAGATTGAAGCACACATGCATACACACATATTTAGAATAAGTATATAACAAAAGAATATATATACGCACATACATACACACATATATTACACATACACATACATACATGTAATATATGCGTGCACATGCATACGTATACACACGAACATTACGATATGGCTTCCTTCAGTGTTTACAGACTATGGACACTCACTGCGCGTGAAATTTTTGTGGCAAGAGTTGCGCAATCCCTAACCACTTCTGGGTTGACATTGTTGAATATCAGTGGCAAGTGGAGGTTCAGGACGACTGGAAACAATGCCGAGATAAGCGGAAAGCACATACGGCGCCTAACCTTCCCAAATGGTCACCCATCTGGTACTAGCGAGGCTCAACGTTGCTTAACTTCGGTGATCTGACGAGAACCGGTGTGTCAACGTGATTGTATATATATATACATATATATATATACACACACATACACACACACATATATATATATATATATATGTATATATATATATATTCAGGTTTGAGGTGTTCAAAAGTCGGGACTAATGAAGACAACAAGGTTGTTAAATAGTGCTCAATAAAAAGAGCAAAATATTTTTTTTATTATTTGGGGTAAACAGTTACATATGGTCGCTACAAATAGCCATCTGTTTCAGTCAAAGAGACTTCATCAGGTGACATGGAACCTCTCGGCACCAAAAAGAAAAATGGGACGGATCAGAGAGAAATTTAAACAGAAAAATGGTGCTCTTCAAAAAAGTATGAAAAGTTTATAAAGAGTTTAAACAATATATATATATATATCTATATCTATATATATATATATATATATATATATATATATATATATATATATATATACAGTTACTCACATAAAATCAATATAGGAAAGTATAAATTTATGCGTAAACTTTAAGTATTTGCTTCAAAAGTGCTCAATACGTAGGTAGAGCTAGTTAGTAATTCATAAAATATGTATGGCGATTAAGCTACACTGAATATTCCGCGTTTCATCAACTCTAGGACTCTTTATATATATATATATATATATATATATATATATATATATATATATATATATATATATATATATATGATGAGTCGTAGACGACAAAACACGTGTCAGTGGATAATTACATTTTAAAAATAATATATATATATATATATATATATATATATATATATGTATATATATATATAAATACCGTCAGAATAAGGATAGATAATATTTTAAATGAATAACATACATAGAAGTTTACGTACGTATGTGAAAGACTATGTACTTCATGGAAAAAAAAAAACCCAGCAAAATATTAGAATTTCAAAAAATGTTCTTTTTTTTAGAGAAAGACGGACATTTTTGTTTATTTTCACAAAAGTGAGATAAAAACAAAACAGTTATTACGTCCTTGCGGGATATAAAAACTTCCCAGCATAAAAAATATCTGTTCATTAACTAGGGAGAAAAAACATTTTTACTATATATATATATATATATATATATATATATATATATATATATATATATATATATATATTATAAAATATATGACTATATTTACATAAAGAAAATGACAATTATATATATATATATATATATATATATATAATTTCTGTTAAAGTCTGACAAAGTTGCTGGATCGTTAATACGATTCGGTAACTGAAACATGTGTAACTAACCAGATAAAACGGCAATAGACAAAAATATATATATATATTTGCTCTGCAATGGTATTGGGCACTTTCTTCAGGGTTTATCATTACCATTTTTGCTATATATATTATATATATATATATATATATAATATATATATATATATATATATATATATATATATATATATATATATATAAAGAAAATCATAATTTGCTGATTTCTTTATGTCCTCTGATGAGAAGAATAACAAGAATAGGATTCTTTGAAACTCCACGGAATAAGAAGTTTATAAATTGTCTTTTGGAGAATTCAGTCGCACAATAAAGTTTGATTGTAAAATTCAACTTCCAGTTTTAATTTTTTTCTCTTATATATATATATATATATATATATATATATATATATATATATATATATATATATATATATATATATGTATATATATATAACTACTTAATTTACTCACATAAAATTAATATACGAAAGTATAGATTTATGCGTAAACTTTAAGTATTTACTTCAAAAATGCTCAATACGTAGGTAGAGCTAGTTGAAACGCGGAATATTCAGTGTAGCTTAATTGCAATATACATGTTATAATTTAATATATATATATATATATATATATATATATATATATATATATATATATCGTTAAGCAAGGTTAATGTTCTTATGGATTTAAATTCACTTACAATATGTACATACATATATCGTATATATATACATATATATATATATAAATATATATATATATATAACATGTAATACAATACATACATACAGAGGGAGAGAAAGAGAGAGAGAGAGAGAGTGAGAAAGAGAGATAGAGAGAAAGAAAGAAGATAGGATAGGAGGGGATTTGAAATTAAGTACTATGTCTTGATGCAGTTTAGATTCCAATTTTTGAAGACTTTCAAAACACGATCTGAATAATTCATCATGTTTTCAGGCCGATGAATACAGCATCCAAATTATGCGAGGAATTACATTTTTTGTCAACATGAATTCAAATCTTGGCATTTGCATCGAATTAACTTATAGAAATCTTTCAAAATATAATAAAAATGAAATTGAATTTTATGAGATTACATGTCAGCCTCTACTAAAAGTCAATATATATATATATATATATATATATATATATATATATATATATATATATATATATATATATATGGTGACTGCCACTTCTTTAGAGAAGACGGCCAACTTCACGATACGATGGCGTGTGAGTGAGTCCGCATATGATTCCACATAGCCCCACCCGGCCTGCACAGTTTGCCGCATATTCTGCAGGATAACCTTGTTGGTGACCGCCCCCCTCCCTCCCGTGCTCCCAGTTCATGTCCCGCGTGTGTAGTTCCATGACTCTTGAGGCCTGCCTTTGACAGGCACACCCTGCCGCATATCCCGCACGAGTACGCGGGGTCGAGATCAAAGTCCTCTGTATCCTCTCGCTTTCGTAAGGCTCGCTTTATAGTGGCGTGCTCAACTCTCAAAACCTCAAAATTCTCACATCCCGCGTAGACGTAGCGCCTCCAACTTTCCCGGTCTTCAGCCATCTCTTCCCACCTTGTTATTTCTATGCCAAGTGCCCGCAGGTTTCCCTTAACTACATCTTTGTACCTTTTCCGAGGTTTGTGATTGGGTCGTTTGCCACATTCAAGCTCCCCATAGAACAATTGCTTAGGTATCCTATAATCCTCCATTCTCACTACGTGACCCGCCCATCGAGTCTGGTTTCTAAAGACTCGAGCCTCTATGCTGAATGTGCTCGCCTTCTTGAGCACCTCTTCATCGGACAAGAGAGCTTGTTTGGTGATATTAAATATCCTGCGTAGGCATGTCTGGTGGAATCTTTCCAGAGCCTTGATATGACAGCGATATGTCGTCCATGTTTCCAAGGCATATAGGAGGACAGGTAGTACACAAGTCTCGTATATCTTTATCTTTGTTTTAAAGGTCAGGGCTCTATCTGCCCACACTCGTTTTTCGAGATTACCAAAGGCCTTATTGATCCTTCCTAAGATTTCCTTATCGAGGGTTCCGTCGCTCGATATAGTACTGCCAAGATATACAAAGTCATCAACGGTGCCCAGTTTCGTTCCATTTACACAGATGACCGGTTCCTCGTAGCGGCTGTTTGGAGCTGGGGTGAACATTACCTTGGTTTTCTCCAGGCTAATTTTGAGGCCAAAGGCAGTGCACGCCCTGGAGAAGCGGTCCATGATGCCCTGCATATCTTCTGCCGTGTGTGCGACGAAGTCTACATCGTCAGCATACAGCAGCTCTCTGACAATTGAGTGAAATGTTTTCGATCTGGCCCTGAAACGAGTAAGGTTGAATAACTTGCCCGTTGTCCGAAATCGAAAGAGCACTCCCGTTTCACAGTTTCTAAATGCGAACGCGAGTGCTGTTGCGAAATAGATTGAGAACAAGGTTGGAGCTAGAATATCTCCCTGTTTAACCCCGTTGTCAATGGCAATGCCCTCTGAAACTGTGCCGTTTAGCTGGAGTCGCGCTTTCATGTTTTCATGCAGTTGTCTGATCATATTTACGAAACCAGGTGGACATCCATGTTTCCCCAATATTATCCACAGGGCAGTTCGGTTTACAGTTTCGAAGGGTTTTTTCAGATCTACAAATACCTGGTATAGAGCTAGCCTTTGTTCTTTGCATTTTTCCTGTATCTGACGGACTGAGAAGATCATGTCCATTGTGCCACGCCCGGGTCTGAACCCACTTTGGGCTTCGGGCAGTACTGAGGGGCAAATATATTCATTTAGTCTGTTTACTAGGAGTCTGGCAAATACCTTACCGACTACCTCCAACAGACTTATACCCCTGTAGTTCCCACATAGGACTTTTTGTCCTTTTCCCTTATACAGTGGGATTAGTATCGCGTCGATCCAATCTTGGGGTACAGGAGACCCAGACCAGACCTTGGATATCAATCGGTGTACTTCAGCTGTAATTTGATTGCCCCCATATCGGAGAATCTCGACAGGAATGCCGTCCAGCCCCAGCGACTTTCCCATATTTATCTCGCTAATAGCTTTGCTGATATCATGTTGAGTCGGGTGAGCCAGCATCTTTTGTCTGATTTCCTGCTGTGGCAGATTCCTGATGACTTCCTCATCAATAGTTGAGGGGTTGTCGAACAGATCTCTGAAGTGTTCTGTCCAGCGCTGCATGATTTTGTCCGGGCTCCTATTTAGCGACGCCCCATCCTTTGATCTGAGGGGAACCATCACTGAGGATTGAGGCCCAAATACCTGTCTGATAAGGTGGTACATAGTTTTTGCATCTTTGCTATCAAACGCCAGTTGCACCTGGTTGGATATGTTCTTCCACCATTTATTCTTCATGCTTCGTATGTTGCGTTGTAGCGATGCTTTCGCTTCCTTGAACTCCTGCTTTAGTCTCGGCCGGTCCCTTTTGGGCGCTCCGAGCATTTTCTGGAGTGCATTATTTTTTTGCTCTATAAGTTCATTGATTATGGCATCATTTTCGTCGAACCAATCTTGATTCTTTTGTTTCACGACACCTAGTACTTCACAGCTGACACTGTGTACGGTCGACTTAAATTTCTCCCATGAACCATCGTAGTCCACACTTCCGAGAGCGACTTATAGTTCTTTCTGCACGGCCTTGGACTTTAGCTTACCTGTGGCTAGTCTTTTGGGTGGCTGCGCACCTTGTGACCGGAATCTCCTCCTAATGTGGAGTTTCAGCTTGGCTCTAACAAGCATGCGATCCGTTCCACAGTCCGCACCCCTCATCACGCGAACCTTGCAGACATCCTGAATGTCTCTTCTTCTGGTGATAACATAGTCCAGGATATGACCGTGTCCAGAGCGAGGATGAAACCATGTCGCTTTATGGGCGGCCTTTTGCTGTGAGAACGTATTGCATAACACCAGCTCAAATTCAGAGCAAAGCTGTAAGAGGTGAAGTCCATTCCTATTTGTCTTACCCGTACCATATTTTCCCAACGGTGACCAAATCTCATGGTCATTTCCAACTCTAGCATTGAAATCCCCCAGCAGTATTATTTTATCCGCTTTCGGGGTTGAACATAGGGCTGCTCGTAACTCCTGGTAAAATGTAATGGTGTCTTTTTCGTCCCTGCAGAGCGTGGGAGCGTAGATGGAATATACGCTACCGAAACGATTTCTCCCTATGGGTGCTCTAAGGTACATAATCCTATCAGACAGCGCGTATGGCTGTTCTAATCCTTTAACTAGTTCGGTTCGGATGGCAAACCCCACCCCACCGACCCTCCTTTCCCCCTCCGGTTTTCCCTTCCAGAAGAAAGTGTATCCACCTCCCACTTCGGTTAGCTGATCTTCACCACTCAGGCGGGTTTCAGCCAGAGCAGCGATATCAATCCTATACCGCTTAAGTTCCTTCGCGACGATAGCCGTTCGTCGCTCAGGGTTAGAAGAAAAAATATCGTGGTCAATAAGTGTTCGGACGTTCCAGGTCGATATCATGAGTCTTTGTTTGTTCTTTTGGGTATTTTTCCTGCTTTAAGAAACAGCCGCCAACCGCAGCAAGCTGGCCAGCTCGGAGATGAACAGGCAATTTTTGGGTCACCTTTTCTAGACCCCTCCCTATAGAGAGGGTGAGCAGTGCTGTCCTCAAAAGGGCTGCTCAGACACTCAAGACCTCGCCGAGGCAAGCTGCTGTTCATTCAACTAAACAACGACGTTAGATGGGTCGAGAGTCGCACACGTGTGGAGTCATGACTGTCAACTTCCAGCTTGTTAGGCCTGTGGACGTCGCCATTTGTCAATCGCCATGTGACTTTGTAGAGGGTTGTCTGTACAGAAGATTACCGTGTTTTACGCTTGTACGACACGTAGAACACGCTCTTTCTCCACTAAGCCAATAACCAGTGATAGGCTAAGCAAGATTACTGATTGGCGGAGTGGAGTGCAGGTTTACTTTCAGAGTGTCCTTCTCCTAGACAGATGGCCTAACAAGACCTACGGGTCCATCTCTCCGGGTGGGCTTAACCAGCGCCTGGGCACCAAGCCAGGGATTTCTACGGCCCCGCACGGTAAATTTTTTTTTTCTTTTTTTTTATTATTTACACATATACACATATGTACATATATGCAATGGTGCTAGTTGGCCGTTGACCCCTCAAAGAAGAGTTCATCCGCCCTTTGAAAGGTCTTGTTTTTAATCCTTCAGGGAGACTAGCCACCCTCCTCACCAGACAAGCTGGTGGGGGAACCGGTTTAGTCGCCGGTGGCCCGACCATGTGGCAGGTAGTACTGGGTTACATGGTACCAGTAGCATATAGCATGACCTGATATATATATATATATATATATATATCAGGTCATATATATATATATATATATATATATATATATATATATATATATATATATATATATATATATATATATATATATATATATATATATATATATATATATATATATATATATATATATATATATATATATATATATATATATATATATATATATATATATATATATATATATATATATATATATATATATATATATATATATATATATATATATATATATATATATATATATATATATATATATATATATATATATATATATATATATATATATATATATATATATATATATATATATATATATATATATATATATATATATATATATATATATATATATATATATATATATATATATATATATATATATATATATATATATATATATATATATATATATATATATATATATATATATATATATATATATATATATATATATATATATATATATATATATATATATATATATATATATATATATATATATATATATATATATATATATATATATATATATATATATATATATATATATATATATATATATATATATATATATATATATATATATATATATATATATATATATATATATATATATATATATATATATATATATATATATATATATATATATATATATATATATATATATATATATATATATATATATATATATATATATATATATATATATATATATATATATATATATATATATATATATATATATATATATCCAGATAGCTGGCGAGATGGTCCAGGGGTAAGGGTTTAGGCTCATTACCGTTTGGGCCCGATTTCGAATCTCGCTAGATACAGCCACTCTGATGATTCGTAGACGACGAAACACGTGTCAGTAGATAATTACATTTTAAAAATAATATATATATCACTCCCCATGTGGGGGTACCAAATTGGTTGAAAGGGAAAATTATTCCCAACTCGCATTTAAGTAAAAATGTCGCTTTCGTAAATAATTGAATTCATTCAAAACATATCGTTAAAACCAAAACAAAACAACATCTAAGTAAGTCGCAATATATCCAGACAGCTGGTCCAGGAGTAAGGGTTTAGGCTCATTACCGTTGGGTCCTGATTTCGAATTTTTTAAAATAATATATATATATATATATATATATATATATATATATACATATAGAACAAAACTTTGTTGAAATTCAGACTTCAATTTTTTTCTTTTTTGTAACTTTTTAAAAATTTTATCCTGGATTTCTTTATTACAGCCGTCTCGTTTACGTGATGGCAATTTTATGAGTTTATGTTTTCATAAAAATTTCCTTTTCTTACCATATCGTCAGATGTTTTTTTTTACAAGGTGGTCACCACTTATCAAGGCCCGGAAGCCACTCAGGGATAAGGGTTAGTGTAAGTACACTACGTTACTAGTTAAAGGTATATTTCATTTGTATTTATACTATAAAGTTAAATTTCTCATATATCGACTCAAATGGCAAGGCAATTTAAGAGTTCTTTGATCAGTACTGCGTGAAATGTATATAAGAATAAATCTATCTATCTATACTCCTATTAATTCGTTTTTCTTTTGTGTGTATTGATATTCATATTAAAACCCTTCTTTTATATTTATTTAAAAAGAAAATACAATTTTCTTATATATGGGTTGTGGAAATACATTCACTAGCAAAAGATCTAGCTAATTTGCATATTCTTTTAAACATTCATTTTAATTAATTCCCTATTAGTTTTTTTTTCGGTTTTCTTATGGGATGACCATCTTTAGTTAACTTTTACGTGTAATTATATTCATGCAGATATTCTACATGATTTATACTTGCATAATAGCGTAAAAAGTGTGCAGTAATCAGAAAATTGTTTCCATATATATTCATGTATACGTATATATTTTTGTTTGATCTATAAAAGTGAACGTGTCTGTGTGTCTATGTGTCTGTGTGTGTACATTTTCCTACGCAATAACTCTGTCAATTTTCGGTCTACAGACTCGAGATTTGACATAAAGGGTATTGAGATTTGGGAAAATCGTTTTAATCGGTTTTCGGCCAGACATTTGGCTTCTAAGTGATCAAAGTTCAACGATTTGACTTTTGAGAACTCTACGAAACTCCTCCGTTAATTTAGGGTCTAAACACTTGAAATTTTAGATGTAAGTTCCTTGGATCTAATTTTATAATTCAATTTGAGCCCAAAACAATAAATGCTTACGAATCATAATTACGGTCAAAATTTTTAAAAATTTGACCTCTGCTGTCTCTACCAAATTACTCATTTTTGATCTAAACATTTGAAATTTTTCATAAAGTGTATTAAGACATAGGACAGGCTTTTTAATAGGTTTTTGCTGAAAATTTGACTTCCAAGGGGTCAAAGTTCAAAAGATTTAACCTTTGCGATCTCTAACATACTACTCAGCCAATTCTGGGTCTAAACATTTGAAATTTTACATAAAGGGTATTCAGACATGCAGCATGCTTTTTAATCAGTTTCTAGGGGAAAATTTGTTTGGCAAGAGGACAAAGTTACAGAGTTGACCATTGCAGACTCTACCAAACTCCTCTGCCAATTTTGGGTCTAAACACATGAAATTTTAGATGTAGGTTACTTGGACAATGGGTAAACATTTTAATTTGATTTGAGCCCAAACAATGAATGTTATGGGATCAAAATAAATTTGACGTCTGTTGTCTCATTTCCTTATAGTAGTTAAGGAAGCCTATTATATAGAAAGGCATTACCGTACGTGTTCACGTTGCCCGGGTGGAGAGAGGTTTTGTAGTAAGGCTATTGTGCAACCAACCCTCTAAAAAATAAATAAATACTCCTGAGTACCCGTGCGAGTGCAAAAAAGAAAAATTAGTTGCAGTATCCAAGCTCGAACCTCCAACGCAAGAGAGGATAAGGAGGTGGAAATAAGCGAACGCATTAGCCGCCTCGCCCATGGTACGCTTATGGGTTATGGGTCTTCAAAATAACGTCTTTTAAACGTACGTTATTAACAGTAGACTTGCAAACATGTTGACGCAAATACTGACCCCTCCTTGCACCCCCCCCAAAAAAAGCAAAAAACGAATAAAGCAAAAAACAACAGCCCAATTGACGGTCAAAGAATTAATGTTTTTGGCAAATCTTTGGATAATTATCGGCCGAGAGATCGATCATTTTAACGATCCCAATTTTTTCAGTGTTAGTTGCGTGTACCTATTTACTATGCCACCCCACGGGACAGAGTTAGACACCCGAGTCGTTTTTTAACGTGGAGAAAAGGTACAAAAATAAAAATTGTCTCAGTCGAGAAGGATTTCTCGTCCACCGAAAGAGAACAAGAAATAGAAGTGCAGCATCTGAAGAACAGATGGTATTTATTTGCTCCCCCACCGAGCAAATTAGGCACAAGGCCAATTTTTAATGTGAGGAGTGAAGGGAGGGGGAAGGGAAAAAGGGGACCAGCTCCCGAGAGGCGGGAATTGGGAGCTGGTTAATGGTCAGGCATGTGGGGTTGCCCCCACATCTGGTCTTTGCTAGTCAAAGCTTGCAGCATCTGCCGGAACAGATACTACACTTTGATCTTATCATTTTAACGATCCCAATTTTTTCAGTGTTAGTTGCGTGCAGCGAAAGTTTTTGGCAGAGATAAAAACGCAGACAGACACACATATACCAACGCATATTTTGGCTTTTATATTATACTAGCCTGGGTACCCGGCGTTGTCCGGGTGTTTGTTAGTGTGTGTTGAACGAATAAAAAAAAGCAGTAGTGGGCAGGCAGGCTCGAACCCGTGACGCAAAGGCGGAAAAGAAAGTGGAGGTTGAGCAAAAGAGAAAAGAAGAAAAAAAAGAAGAAAAAAAAGAAGAAAAAAGAAAAAAAAAGAAAAAAAAGAAGAAAAAAATAAGAAAAAAAGAAAAAAAAGAAGAAAAAAAAGAAGAAAATTGCGAGCGCAATAAAAAAATCAAGTGATAGCAGTAAGGCAGGCTCGAACCCGTACCGTGAAGGAGGAAATGAAAGTGAAAAAAAATTGTGACGCGTTAGCTGTTGCGCCCATCGCCAAACCGGGAATGACGTAGATTCAAATTAAGCCTAGACAATCGAAAAGAGGCGATGACTTTCAAAATTATACTTGAGGGTGAAATAATTAATGTTTTGGGCAAATTTTTCGATATTTGTCGTCCGATAGACGGGATTTAAAACGATGTCGATTTTGTGACGTACCGACGCCTCTGTCTAAAGTTTTGAAAAACATACAAACACACACACATTTTGATTTTATATATTAGATATAAAATAAAAATTTAGTCAAACGAATGTGTACTGTTACGATATTACCCTCGATGATTTCAAATTGGAATTTATCCTTAACCAGTCTGTGTGTCCGGCGTTGCTCGGGTGTTTGGAGGCGTGTGTTGAGCAAAAAAAAAAAAAAAAAAAAGTGTGAGTAGGCAGGTAGGCTCGAACCTGTGACGCGAAAGAGAAAAAGACGTCTTTGCCGTTGCGTCCATCGAAGTGGCGAGTGTTTAAATTAAGTCTAGTCAATCAAAAACAGGGGATGACTTTCGAAAATATCGACGAAAAAAGTGACCCCTCCGTGTAGAAAAGTGCCCAATAAAGGAATTAATGTTTTTAGCTATTTTTTACGATATTTCTCGTCAAAAAAGTCGAGCTTAAAATGATCTCGTGAAAATGTGTTGCTTCTATCGATGGAAAATGTTGGTCATCTGATATCAAGTTGCAAAGTTCTTCTAGGGGACGGCTACTATACAGCGAGACATGATGGAGTATGCAAGTACCTCCACTGGATCATCTGTAAAAAATTAAACATCCAGTGTAGCAGCAAGTCCTGGGAACATTAACCTGAAAAAAGAACAGTTGGAAATGATTTATATACCATACATTACGACCATGTAATCCCTACAGCCAACTACCTTGAAAATGCTGCTGTGAAACCTGACATGGTTATATGGAATAAGTCAGAGAGAGAGTTGCAACCTTGATTGAAGTGAGTGTTCCTAATGATGGCGGTCTTAACAGAGCTGAAAGAGAGAAACAGACCAAATACCAAGGTCTCATGTATGATATGAAAAGAAACTGGAACCTAAAGGGGATATCGGTCATACCAGTTATCATAGGTGCCACAGGACTTATGAAGAAGAACCTGAAGTCCTACCTAACTAATATTCCTGGTGAACCAAGTGCAAAAGAGATTCAGACAATTGCACTTAAGGGAACAGCGAGGATACTAAAAAGAGCTCTCGGTTGGTTTCAATAAAAAAGCGGGGCAATGTTAGCAGCTGGTTTGGCTGCCCCATACCCGGCATTACAATCTTCAAAGGAAGAAAAATAAAAAAAAAAAAATTAAAAAGGCAGCTGAGATTTGGAATCTTATTTAAATGTTAAAACTTCTTAAAAAGTCTGAAAAACAAAAAGAGAAAAAACAGGAAAATAAAGAATAAGCGAACGAAAAAAAATAGCATAAATAACCCTGTTTATATATTAAAACTTTAAAAATCGAAAAAATATCCTTTATGTTGGCGCGAACGTGCAACCTTAAGATGACGATGTTGCCACGGTAACCATTGGTCTACGATCGCGTCAACAAAGTACTAGTGTCGTTTTTTTTTCTGTTAAAACTAATTCAGGAAAGAACGTTTTCGCGCATGCGTGTTTGGCTAAATTATCATGTAGAAACGATTTTCTGCTACCCTCCCTCATTGCAAACATCTATTTCTATAGGAAATAATTGACAGTTTTTTAATTTTCACATATTCGATCGATACATCACCCATTCAGACGGTACCAGTTTCAACCCGATCCGATGCCGCTGAGAAAAGTTTTAGGCAGACATACAAACATACATACATAGATACATTCAAACAGGCAGATGAGATTTATATAATAGACTAGCGGGGGTGTCCGGCATTGCCCGGGTGTTTGGAGGTGTGTGTGGTGGGGGTGGGGTGGGGGGTTTAGATCCAAACAAAATAGAAACTAAATAATAAGCGAAAATATTCATAAAAAAACGATGTTAAACTTTTTTGGGGAGGAGGTAGGCTCGAACCCGAAGCTTTGAGGTTAATAGTCTGATGACTTAGCATGACGCCACGAAAACAGCTAAAAAAATGAACATTTGAAAACGCAGGTGGTTGAATGTCAACGTATGGTTTTCTAGGTCAAATATCACGCCATATCAGTAGCAGTAGTAGAGAAATAAGTTCACAGCACAAATTTTTTAAGATTATAGTCGCTGAAATAAAAGATATTTACGACGTCGTCTCGTAAATCGTAGATATTATAATCTAGGGAGTATATAAAAAGTTCTAAGACAAAGTAACACCCCGGAGAACTCTCTCCCAAAAAATCCTTTGCCAGACATACACAAAAAATACACACACACACACACACACACACACACACACACACACACACACACACACACACACACACACACACACACACTAACACGCCTTTATTCCTTTTATATAAGATTTATATAATAGAAGATAATATTTAGTCAACCGAAAACAAATGTTTTAAGATTTGAGTTCGGCTATTCATGGACAGGATTAGGATGAAAAAGGGATCACAGAATCATATGAGATTAAAGATCCACAGAAATAAAATATTACAGAAAAGTCATCGCCAAATAGACCATTCCTGTAATTCAGTTTAAATAATATGACCTTAAACTATATCCCCTTAATTGCCATTGCTCCCAGGTCCATTCTGACCCGGAGTGGTAGTAGCTGTTATGGTCCCAACTCTGGGTTAAATAGAAACCGACTTGAAAAAAACAGACAAAACAAAAAACAAACAAATATATTCTATTAAAAAATTTTTCTTCAAAATCACTGGATTCGGCATAAAATAACCTGAAAAGGTTGATATGCCGTAAAACAAAAACAACCAAACCAAACCTGAATATGACCTTAAACTATATCCAATAAGGCCCAGCTTGCGGATTTGGGGGAGTGTGTAGCCACCCTTTAATTGCCATTGCTCCCAGGTTCACTCTGACCCGGAGTGGTTGTACTTGTTAGGGTCCAAACTATGGGTTAAATAGAAACCGACTTGAAAAAAAAAAACAAAAAAAAAAAACAAACCAAAACAAAAACCAAAACAAATATATTCTATTAAAAGATTTTTCTTCAAAATAACTGGATTCGGCATTAAATAACCTGAAAAGGGTTGATATGCCGTAAAACAAAAACAACTAACCAACCAACAAACCAACCAAAGACAAAAATAGTGCAGTTTCCACAGGGCCTGCTATAAATGTAGTATTTATTTTCGAAGTTATATTGAAAATGCGGACAGCAGTTTCCGTGTTATTGGCTTTGACTTTCCGAAAGGTCTAGAAGCTGGCGAGTGCTTTTGGCGTGAGAGGGACTCGATGCAATTGCCAATGCCTTCCATTAGAGCAAAAGCGACAACGAAAAACAACGAACGCGACAATTTAAATGTTATCGGCGTTTCTGCCACAATGCTACCGATTTCGAGAGAATCTCAGGCATTGAATTATACTAGTAAATTATGTGGCCGTAACGTCGTCGCCATCCCGTGGACATGCGAATGGTCGTCTGCAAGGATAGAAGGGGGGATGGAATTCGTGGAAATGACAGATAAATTCGTGTATATATATATATATATATATATATATATATATATATATATATATATATATATATATAGGTAAGAAATTCATTTTTATACTATGAAAAGGTTAGTAATTGCAATGAAGAATAGGAAATTGGATCAAATGTTTGTAACATGTCTTCTTCCTAAGATTAAGGGTGGTGGTGTTTGATCAACACTGCTGGGGAGCCATGATGTAACATACTGTTTTGTTTTTAAATCCCCGAAACAGTGTTTCATGGTAAACAACTGATGATCCCTTGAAAAATAAATTATTGGTATTATAGTGAATTCGAGAGCGAGTTGATGCAGTGATTGCAGGTGATTAAATGACTTACTGACTAGATGGTTTTCTAACGAATGATAAAAAGTAATTTTTTGTATAGTTTTAAAGGTTAAAAACTTCAAAGACTATATATATATATGCATATATATATATATATATTTAGTTAAGGTTTTCTCTTTCCATCCTTATGTAGTTAAATCCTTTTTAAAATTGAAGATATATATATATATATATATATATATATATATATATATATATATATATATATATATGAAGCTGAACGTCTGTGTGTGTATGTCTGTATAAATTTTACTGGGTATAATTTTGAAAGAAAACACGTTTGGTGCCAAAAGGAATAGATTAAAAAGATATATTAAATGAAGCCCAAGAAAAGTTAAAGTGGTATAATCCAAAGACAATGAAAAAGTTGGATATAATATAGTCCAAAAGAAAATGAAATCCAAATAATTTAAGAGTAAATTCCAATGGATTATCCGACGAAGGAACATATCTAAATTTAAGGTTTATCCCATATTTAAGTTTAATGTTTTCAATGAACTTATTAATGTCTGACACGCGATTTTCGATTAATACATTTTTTTTCGCAGCCTTCCCATTCAAAATCCATGACAGGGCTACTTGTGCGTCAGACACGACAAAAAAGGATTTGATATTGATAGGCGCTAGAGCACCCAAAACTTGTGGAATAACTTTAAACGCTAGAAATATATCTAATAATTTCAAAACAGGTAGTGATTTTCCCTTGATGGGTGCCACTTTTGCCTTGGCGAATATCAAGGAACACTGAGCACCTTGTTTCGCATACACGGAAAACCCATAAGCATGCTTAGAAGCATCGCTAAAGCAAATAATTTCAACAGGAGATTCCGCTAGGAGAGTACATCTAGGAAATTCAAAGTTCCCTATACAATTCAGCTCGTTGGCATGTGCTTGCCACGTGGCCTTAACTTCTTCAGGGATTTGTTGATCCCAAGACAACTCCTTTTTCCAAAGTTGACTAATAATGATCTTCCCCTGCACGGTGACAGGAAGAAATAAAGATAATGGATCATATAGACTTGAGACTTGAGATAATATCTTGCGTTTGGTATTGGCATTGCCATCTATTACAGATGGAGCGAGTTTAAGGGTATCCTTTTCAACAGAATATTGATACCCCAGTACCTTTTCAAAGTTAGGGGAAGAAGACGAGATAGCACCCTAAAATTGTCTGCATAAACCTAGTGGAAAAACTAATATTGGCTCCTGAAAACCATAAACTCTTTTCAGCAGACAGATAATAATTATAAAGTTAAAGGCAAAATGTAATGAAATTTTAGGGAAGGTCAGACGTTCTATTTTTAGAACAAACTTTGTCGCTGGTATTTTAAATATGTTACAGTAGATTGGGTGATAGAGATATGGAGTATACTTTTGGGATTACGTACTATATGTCATGGGAGTTCATAATTATCTTATAATTCCCTGGACAACCCCATCCCTCCTCTATACAATGCCTATTGCTAAACATCGAAAACCATAAATTCTCTTTAGCAGCGAAAATAGAGATATTATGACAGTGCCAATTTAGCTGTTTTTAGTTATGATGAGAGATGGTTGTAAGATTTGAGGAGTAGACGAAGATGAATGACGAATGGAAAGGAGAAAGACATGCCTTAGAATCCCCACCAATTAATCGTTTCTGTTTTTCATTCTATCTCTTTCCCTTCTTTCTCTTTTCTACTTTTCTTCTCTTCTTCCTTGTGTCTTTTCCCCTTCTTCCTAACCCCTTAACCTCTTCACTGATGTGTGCAGGGATGGTCGTGGTGGGGCGGAGATCTAAAAGCAGGCAGTGGAAATCGTACTTTTTCTGGACACATAATAATTCTAATCAAATTAAAAACATTTTTATTTCATAACTGAATAACCCCGGTTAAATCTTAAATGCTATTTGTCCAATCGATATTTCCTTTCTGTTTGAACCTATGCACATTAGTATATAAAAATTCTGGCGGCCATCACACATGCATATGAATACCTTTCTTTCTAGTTTTACTAGCAGTTTCGCCCGGATTTGCTCGGGCCCTATGTACTGTTCATAACTTTATTTTCATATGTATGTATATGAAAATGTGCGAATATGTCCGGTAATGTCTTTCTATATAAAAGGCATCCTTAACCACCATAGAGAAAAGTTGGTAGACACCACAGACGTCAAATTTTTTAAAACAGACGGCCAAAAAAAAACGGCCGTGTAGCCGAAACAATAATGTAACTTATAGAAAGATACGGTAATAAAAAATAAAACGTATATATATATATATATATATATATATATATATATATATATATATATATATATATATATATACTACAACGTTTGCATTTACCCGAAAGATTAAAACCCTGAATTTTATAGAATCCAAAACAATCGTAGCGGTGATAACACACTAATCGTGTGCCACGTGGAGCGTTCGTAAATGTGTATTCCGAAATTAATGTCTATTCCAGAATTAAATCTTAACGAATGAAATTTGCCAGAAAGCGTGACACACAAAAGAACTCACACGCTATCGTAATAATAATAATAATAATAATAATGATAATAATAATAATAATAATAATTATTATTAATAATAATAATAATAATAATAGTAATAATAATAATAATTAATAATTAATAATAATAATAATAATAATAATAATAATAATAATAATTAAAAATAATAATAATAATTAATAATAATAATTAATAATTAATAATAATATAATTAATAATAATAATAATAATAATAGTAATAATAATAATAATAATAATAATAATTAATAATAACGATAATCATTAATAATAATTATAATAATAATTAATAATAATAATAATAATGATAATAATGATAACAATAATAATAATAATAATAATAATGATGATGATGATGATGATGATGATGATGATAATGATAATGAAAATAATAATAATAATAATAATAATAATGATAATGAAAATAATAATAATAATAATAATAATAATGATAATGATAATAATAATAATGAAAATAATAATAATATTAATAATAATAATAATAATGATAATAATAATAATAATAATAATAATAATAACGATAATAATAATAATAATAATGAAAATAATAATAATAATAATAATAATAATGATAATAATAATAATAATGATAATAATAATAATAATAATAATAATAATAATAATAATAATAATAATTTATATACATACACACACACACACATATATATATGTGTGTGTGTGTGTAAAACAGTAACTTATTATTCCTTACTTCCTCATTGACACGCTCACACAAGAGAACTTCCATGTGCCCTTCCAGAAGTTGTTGAAACGGTACACCAAATGCACTGCAGCCGGAGGAGATTACTTTGAAGGGGACTAGAATTTCATGTGGGTGCTTTCAATAAAAGTGCCCATACGAAAAAAGTCTGGAATCTTATTGAAGGCACCTCGTATATATATATACCTATATATATATATATATATATATATATATATATATATATATATATATACATATATATATATATATATATATATATATATATATATATATATATATATATATATATACTGCAACGTTTTTACATTTCTTGTTTCTTTTATTTTCTTGGATAACATCTTCTTACACAGCTATCGTGGTTATCTCTGAATCTCAGCTAACGATTGATTGAATTTCTATTCATTTCAAAACGACACTAGTGACTTCCTCCTGATCTAGGATTCTGATTACATATATATATATATATATATATATATATATATATATATATATATATATATATATATATATATATATATATACGAAGACACCTGAAAAGTGGTGAAACCGATGTTTCTCTAACGGTGAGGGAAGCGACACGCCTCGCATGATCGACCTTCCCTTATACAACAGTCGCAAAAGAAGTCTTCCATTAACGCAGCAAACGCGATCTCTTTCCGACAAGAACGGTTAGCGAATCTAATTGGTGACAATTAGAGTCAGCCGTGTCACCTCCATTGGGCGAATTCGTTTAACAATGGCCGCAATGCCGGCATGAATAATCTAATTTATAAAAATCACCCTGCCTGCCTGTCTCCACTTTTTTCTAAGTGCATGTTCACCGAGACGCAAGATAATAAAGTGGCGACAGGCGGGTCAAATGAAAGCTTTTTTGTACAGCATATTTTTTATAGCTTTTCATCTGTTTAAAATAACTGCGGTATGAAAGTTAAATTAAAATTGAACACTAAATGTTTTGGTTTCGATTCTAGCTGACAGCACACCACTTTCGCTTCCCCCCCCTGCGGGGGCTGGGCATGTATCTCAAAGACCATACGTGGGGGCAACCCCACATATAAGACCATTGCTCTCGAGCAATCAGTTATTGGTCACTGTAGAAGAAACCCTTCATGCCAATTGTCACTATCCAGTTCATTCTCGAGGAAACTGGTCCCCCTCCCCTTCACCCTTCAAGTAAAAAAAAAAAACGGTCTTGTGCCTAATTTGCTAAGTGGGGAAGCAAATAAATAACCGGCACGCCCTTTATATTTTCTTTTACTTTCAAAATCTCATATTGTCTGCAATTGAGCATTGACTCTATAATAATAATAATAATAATAATAATAATAATAATAATAATAATAATAATAATAATAATAATAATAATAATAATAATAATAAATACGCAATTTGCATGAATTAAAATATCATATTTAAGCATATTTTACGACAAGGCAACGCCGGGCGCCTTGCTAGTAATAGATAAAAAGCAGACGCGAATTATAGTAGAAGCTGATCGGTTCCATCAGCTCTTATCTATTTATCGATAAGTAAAACAAAGTCGTTTGTATGTGGCTCGCGGCATCACAGTTAATCCGCAGATTAAATATCAGCATATTCGATTAAATGTTCTTATTTATATCAGGCATTTCTCGATTAATAAAATAATATGGGTTGGCTAAAAATAAGCCCCCAACTGTCAGTAGCTTTATAGGCATTGCATATAAGGTCGAATCAATTAGACCTCTCGGACGATTGACAATGTTTAAATTCCGTTTACGTTGAGATCGTTGCTTATGTTTAGATAGTTGAGTTTCGATCCCATCTTGTCTAGTCGCACCGAATAACTTTCATACGGCAAAACAGTTTACCTGTGAATAACTATATATATATATATATATATATATATATATATATATATATATATATATATATATATATATATATATATATACTAGCAGAAGTTTGTATTTAACACAGATTCCAGCAACTTACTCATGACACACATGAGACTTATTAGGGGTGGGGGTCTGAAAATGATAATATAATGGATTGATTATACAATATTTAAGATCAACTTGGTAGATAAACATTTATGGACGAGAAAAAAAAAAGCTAGCATTTAATACAACAGAAATACATAAATTAAATACTGAAATAAAATGTCTTGGGTTTTTTCTTGTCTTGGGTTTTTTTGCAAGTACTTTCAACTGATTTTCTTCAGTCGTCTCCTGGCAGTTTTTTATTACTGCTCCGTTTAAAATCTGATAATAGCATTTTAAAGTGCTTGGGTACGTAACCAACCAATATATATATATATATATATATATATATATATATATATATATATATATATATATATATATATATATGTATATATATATATATATATATATATATATATATATATAGCTTAATGTAAAAGGTAAAGAGAGAGAGATCAATTCCACAAAAGGAGACTTAACCGGATAATGCCAAGCTCAACAATAATTATTGGAGCTTATACAATAGGACACCAAGAGTATGAAATGAATACACAAAACTATATATAGGTAGATATAGAATGGATCATTTATTTAATAATGGAATATATATGTACGTGATGTTGCCAAGCTAATCAAAAACCTTGATTCGAGTAAAGCAACTGGCCCTGATGGTATTCCAATTATAGTACTCAAAAAACTTCAACCTGAACTAGCGCCCATACTTACAAAATTGTTTAAACGTTGTCTTAAGGAGAATAGTTTCCCATCTCCCTGGAAAATCTCATCAGTATGCCCTGTATTTAAGAATTCAGGTGATCGCTCATCCCCCTCTCAGTACAGGCCAATAAGTCTCCTGTGCGTCATGAGTAAGTTGCTAGAATCTGTGTTAAATACAGAAGTAATCAACCATCTCAACAAAAATAACCTTCTTAGTGACACTCAATATGGTTTCCGTTCTGTTAGATCTACAGCAGATGTCCTTACAGTTATATCGCATAGGATTAGCAAATCTCTCGACGGTGGCAATCTTTCTAGGGCAATTGCTCTTGACATATCTAAAGCCTTTGATAGGGTATGGCATAAAGGTTTACTTCATAAGATCGCTAGCTATGGTATAGCTGGAAAAGTCTTCTCAATTATTAAATCATTTCTTTCTGATAGGTTCATAAGAGTAGTAGTTGAGGGGCAAAAATCAGAAGCTCACAGTATTAATGCCGGTGTCCCTCAGGGATCCATCCTGGGCCCAACTCTTTTCCTGATCTACATTAATGATCTTCCAAATCATATCCTTACATCATTTGTAGACATTTATGCTGACGACACTACCATTTATGGTACCACATCTAAGACAGTAAACGACCAAGTTCTCTCCAATTCTCTCTCCTCTGATCTTGAGCACGTAGTACAATGGGGAAAAGAATGGCTGGTTACTTTTAATGCATGTAAAACCAAGCTTCTCTCTTTACAACATCAAATGTTTCACGTTCACAGTGTGATGCAGTTCTATTTTAGAAAAAACGGAAAAAAACTGCGTTCATATGTTTAAAATTACATTAATGACTATATGACTTCACTAAAATTTCCCTCACTTTAATAGCACCAACCTCCCCCCTCCTTTTTGAATTTCCAACGTCTTTTTCCGTTTTTCTGAAATAGAACTGCATCACATTGTGCACGTGAAACATTTTAAAATATTTTGTACTGGTACTTTTTGTTTCTTAATCTCATTCAGCCCGAGGAAGTCTCTAAATAAAGACGAAACGTTGATGAACACATAATACGGTTTGTTCCTTTTTATTTCTCTATTTTGTCGAAATACTATTTCCATTATTTTCATCATATATATATATATATATATATATATATATATATATATATATGTGTGTGTGTGTGTGTGTGCGTGTGCGTGTGTGTGTGTGTGTGTGTATATATTATTGCAGTTGCCATATGACTTCAAAACGACGCTGGTGGCTTCTTAACTGATTGAATGTCACTTTACCATAATAAACGCGACTGATATTTCTCTAACCGCCATACGAGAGACACGAGAATTATCAAACGTCTGTACACTAGAGACCGCAAAGACGCTAGCGCGTCACCTTTCCCCGACGACAAAGAAAGCTAGCAAATCAGATTGGCGACGATCAAAGCTTGCACTGACACACCTTTTGCCCCGATTCGCAAACGGCTGTTTGTTCAGGCGACGAGAGGCGATAGAAGTAATAGATGATCTCTCTCTGTTATTTTTATGAAAGACTAGCGGGGGTATCCGGCGTTGCCCGGATATATTGGATGGTTACGTACCCAAGCACTTTAAAATGTTATTAGCAGATTTTAAACGAAACAGTAATATAAAAAAGAACTGCCTGAAGACGACTGAAGAAAATCAGTTGAAAGTACTTGCAAAAAAAACCCCAGATGAACGAAAAACGACTACAAAAATTCGACCGAAATATTAGAACGATCATACGAAAAATGGATAAATTGTAAAAATAAGACGAATAAGCAAAAACACTCCGTGCTGTTCAACAACATATATATATATATATATATATATATATATATATATATATATATATATATATATATATATATATATATTTGTAGTCATCTACATACAGTCCTGTTTCATTGTATCACAACTCATCAGTGCCGCTAGACGAGCATGTCTCCCAAGCCAATGATTGAACCTAGAACCGTCGTGTTGAGAGTCGGCAGTTCTCCCACTCGACCACGGACGCGACGCCCTGCAAATAACCCATCGGAATGTCTATTTAAATAGACATCCGCCACCACTTTTACAGTGCTCAAACCGCCTGTTTGTAAACAAACAAAAAGATAGGGAGCATATATATATATATATATATATATATATATATATATATATATATATATATATATACAGGGTGACCCCCACCCACCCCCCAAAAAAAACATAGGACATTCAATTGTTTTTCTGAGCATTTTACAGTCAACGGAGAAAAAAAGGCCAAAGACCCTAGTGTTTTGATGTGATGTTTTGAATATAATAAACTAGTTATGACCAAAGTTTCATTTCATTCGGACAAAACACTAAGAAACAGTGCCTAATTAGAGTTGGGGCCCGTTTTTTTGGTCACCCTATATATATATATATATATATATATATATATATATATATATATGCATGCTCCCTATCTTGGGCTGAGCATATTGGAAAGTGATATAAAAACAGCCATACGACGCTCTTTATGTAAATAAATCGAGCGGAGACATTTCGTTAATTTATTACCCACACAGCATCAGCCGTATAGGTGAGAAGCCTTGGAAAGGTGGTGTAGTAAGGAACCCCGAGAGGTGTGAGAGAAAAAGGAAATAAAAACAACAGCAGGCAGCCCGAGTGTTAAAAGAAAGTGGTAATAGCAGGCAGGCTCTAACCCTTAATGCTAAGGAGGAAAAGGAGGTGAAATAAACCACTAACATCTTAGCTGAAACCAGAAGTCGCGAGCGTTCAAATTAAGGGTAGTCAATCCAACAGAGACGACGACTTGCGAAAATGTCGTCGCAAAATGTGACCCTTCCTTGTAAAAAAACGACCCAGTTTATGGTGGAAGAATTAATGTTTTTGGCTAATTTTTTTATATTTGTCGTCCGAGAGACCGATCCTCGTAACGATACCAATTTCGTCAGGCGTGTCTCGAAAGTTTTGGCATACATACATACATACATACATACATACATATAGACAGGTGATATTTATATAATAGATTAGCTTGGGTGCCCGGCGTTGCCAGGCTGTTTGGAGGTGTGTGCTAACAAAAAACAACCAAAAGTGGTGTTAGGCAGACAGGCGCGAACTCGTACGATGAAAGAGGAAAAGAACGCGAAAAAAAAAACGTGACATCTGTGCTGTTGCGTCCATCGCCAAACCGGAAGTGGCGAAGGTTTAAATTAAAACTAGTTAATCGAAAAGAGGGGATGAATTTAAAAAATATTGGCGAAAAAAAGCGACCCCTCCCCGTGGAAAAGTGCCCAGTTGAGGGTGAAGTAATTAATGTTTTGAAGGATCCAGTTTCAAAACGATCCCAATCTCGTGAAAATCCGTCGCCTCTATCGAAAGTTTTTGCGATACATACATACATACATACATATCTACATACATACATACATACATACATACATACATACATACATTTAAGGTAAGATTTATATTATAGATTTTTACTTCAAAATTGCTAAATCATTAAGAAAAAATCAATAAAGATAAAGAAAGCAATTTATCAATTTTATTGAAAACTTGATTCAAGAATCTTTTTAATTTCATTACATGACAAAGTTAGAGAAGCAAGCCAGCGGAATAGTGTTTCACAGGCGAGCATATTTGGGAAAGAAACTCTAGGCACAGGTAGAGAGTGAGGGGAATCGTATATAGTGGTTGTAGTGTTTTTTGTAAAAGATTGGCAAGGAGGGACTATAGATTGGAGCTCAGCCGAGCACTTGTCATGAAAATAACAATAGGGCAGAGAGAGGCTTGCAACGTCTCTTCTGTGAGAAAGAGGTTGCAGGGAAGAGAAAAAGGCATCACCTACTAGGTTTCGAAGTCGGTTTTAAACGCTATCAAGGTTGGATAGGGCGCGGCGAGCAGCTCCTGCCCAGATGTGGCAACAGTACTCTATTTTAGGGAGTACCTGGCTTTTACACGGATAGAGGATTGCATCGGCAGTGAGATACCTACTGGAGCGGTAGAGTGATCCAACTATTTTTTCAGCCACTTTGGCAACAGATTTGATGTAAGTGTTCCATATCAGATCAGGAGTAAAGGTTAGTCCTAGAAGTCTGCCAAGACATGGAGCTTCCCCAAGACGAGGGCGATTCGTTTCCATTGGAGCGTGATGGGAGTCAGGGCGATTATAATGAAAAGGGATTAGCTGACTACAACATGGTCGTTTTTCAAGTCCGATGTAAACAAATTCTTGTTTCGCCAATTAAATAATTAAACTATGCCAGAAACACTACCACACCATTAACACCTGCAACCCATTTAACCTTTATCCTCGAATGACCTTTGGGCCTTGATAAGTAGTAATTGACACCTAAGTACGAAAACCAGACCAGGGCAGTCCTTAGATAGCCAGAATGGTGTCGAGGTAATTTTTGTTGGCATGAAAAAGATTGTAAAAAAAAAAAAGGGTTAATCCCGAAACACCGAAAACATCCGTATACATTAGTTACAATGGATTCGTCCATTATTTTTTTTCTTTGATAAATACAAACGCTGTGAGTATTGAAAGCGTTATCATTCCCAGCTGTGGTCGTGAGAACGGGTATTCGAAAGAAATCCAAAAAAGCTTCAAGTTTGTACACCAAACTAAACGGTAAATACATCTCTTTTTTGTTTATTTAAATAAGTTTACTATTAACAAGCCCGAAAAGTGTCTGGTCGGATTGAAACCCTCCTCCGTAATATAATTTCCGGCGAAGGTTTCCAAATTTTTTGCAGATAACGTACCGTATTCAAGGTGAAACGATGACGGTGTCGATTTAAAAACAAAACTACATCTATTTTAAGACTTTTTTTTTTTTTTTTTTTTTAATGAAAAATCAGTCGGGTAACTTATGTAGTAGAGCTAGCATCTATTCAATGTAGCCGCCTTCAGTCTCCATCATCGCCTCAGTGTGGGAGCTCGGTGGATGGCAGTGATAAGATTGGCTTTGGTGTTGTGAGAGGTCATGTTGGTGTTCTCGACATACGACCAAACGAAGTAGTCGCGTTCAGGGGAGGGGGGCAGTGAGAGAAGGGTATAAAGTCGTAGCATTCCTGAAATCAAGCCGAAGTCTCTTTCGACTTGTGGGCCTGCGACGAATCCTGCTGCCACACCTAGGGTATGCCAGCGGCCACTGGATTGTATCAACGGATCACACTATTCAGCACATCCAGGTACACCTTGGTGTTGACTTTCAAGCCGACTTCTATCGCTCTTGGGATTTGTACACAATGTTCAACGAGCGAAGTCGGAGATGCGCCGCTGTACAACTCCTGCTCTCTAATCCAAGATAACAGGACCATTGCCAGCACCCTCAAAATGCACCGCTGGATTACCACAAATAGCCGGGACGTGCCCAAGGTGATGAAAATAGTTTCCGTCCACGGTTATGGTCTTTGTTGTGGTTTCAAGTAAAGGCCGCATCATGCCACCTCACATTTTCGATAGTCTGCAAAAAAAAATCAAACGGAAATGGAATCATATCGTCTCTTCTAAGGCGATAATTTTACCTTTTCATTTTTATTGACAAATCAGAAGGGCACGCAAGTGTCCGCATTAAATTGATATAAATCTCTAATCCGTAATAACTTCCGGCGAGGGTTTCGATTTTCCAGATCAATCCAGAAAACTTTTTTTATTTTTTTTTTTTATTTTTTTTTTTTTTTTCAGCAGTTAAATTTTAACTAGAAATGTCTTTCAATGTGCTGTATCGATGAAAATAACCATTTTTCCCCCTATATTAAGAATGGCTTTCTAAACAAGCCCTTAACATTCGGAAGGGGTACGTTACGTTTTTGACTAGTTAATTTTTTTTTTTTTTTTTTTACCATGAACACAAACTCTTCATATTCGAAATGTCGACTTTAGGTTGCCGGGTATGCTGAAAACGAATATCGCAGGGAAACCTGGGTATTAAAGTTTACCTAATAGGAAAACACTTGTTTTCCAACGTGAAAACTTCCTGTTAGCATTCCCCCCTTCCCACACAGCCGAGTAACTAATGCGGCTGCGTGTAAAACAATTACGACTTTGAAATTTACCCGTAATGTTAATAATGGCTCCCGGAATAAACGCCCTATTTTATTTTTTTTCGGGGCGGGGGCGTTGAAACAATTTGCTTTGTCTGCTTCAGTTGCACTGCTAGGTTGTGGGAAAAAAAATGGCTGCCAGTATTAACGTTCGTTTTACGTTGGCTAACATTTTCTGGTAGACTATTTATCAGCCATGCCTCTCGCTGTGATGCCGGGGGTCTTTATCCACGAGGCTATCTCCCCACGTCCTCTACCCGGCTGAAAAAAACGTGTCGGTGGCCAGCTAAGAACGTGGCTCGGGACTATCAAAGCCGACGCTGAGCTTATTTCGGGCCCGCTCATCTATGGCCTGTCTCGTTGGAGACGTGACTGGCTATTGCTCACTCGGGATCTTGCCTCCGATCGCCGGGCTTGGGCCGCAGCGGTACGAGATGTGCATCTTCATGAAGCCGACTCAACTCCTCCAGGGTGAATGTCGTTTCAAGTACAAGTAAGTATTTCAGCCCAAATTAACTAGTATTCGTTGAAACAATTTGCTTTGTCTGCTTCAGTTGCACTGCTAGGTTGTAGAAAAAAAATGGCTGCCAGTATTAACGTTCGTTTTACGTTGGCTAACATTTTCTGGTAGACTATTTATCAGCCCGAATTAACTAGTATTCGCTGTTAGCACACTCCAAAACCTAAAGTCGGTATTTCAAATGTGAACGGTGAGTTGGACTAAATGCAAAAAATTATTTTTACAGAAGTCACAAAACCCTCCCATGTTAAGAATGGGTTTCGAAGTAACGCTATTTCAGCATTCCTCTGCATAAGTACCAAATTTATGTATCTATTCTGTGAAAGTACAGTATCACCCCCCCCCCCCTTAATAGTTATAAATGTCGTTTCAGATTAAAAATCTTAATGTGGTAGGAAGCGTTAACTAATCTAGTTTTGATAACTATATAAAGAGTACAACGCTTTGCAAATCTCAAGAGTATGCAATCTAAAAACGAGTCTTAAATATTGGAAACTACATCTGGCTGGATACCGTTTTTCAGGGGCGTTCTTCGGGTCTACTCTTAGTGACCTGATAGATACAGGTCATTTTTGATCGGAGTTTTTTTTTTTCTACAAAAAAAAAACTTCAATTTCGATCAATTCCTCCCCCCCCCTTATTGTGATAGACGTCTCCAACCAACAGGAATATACGAAAGGCTTATTTTATTTATTTTATTTTTTATTTATTTATTTATTTATTTTTTTTTTTTTTACTAGAACACATTCGTCATAAACTTGTGCCCCCCCCGATGTAGACACCCTCGACAAACCCGACAGGCAGCTAAATCCCACCACCACAAAGATTCCTAGATGTAAAAGATCTTTCTGTTCCAGTAGTTTCTTCCCCAGAACCGCTAAACTCTGGAATTTCATTCCAGGTCCCTGCTTCCCCAACTGTACTGACATGCAGAAGTTCAAGCGTAACGTGAACCGACATCTTGCTGCCCAAATCCCAACATAGTACCCCAGTAGTTGTTGCCCCTGACAGTAGCCCCCTACACCGAAGTGGCAATGTGCCTTGTTTGAGGTGAAAAATGTAAACTGACTTAAATGCTTAATTTTTTTATTGGTAAATTTCTTGCATGAAGTCCCGTTCACATTCCAAACGTAACCTTTTCTAGGTTTTCGAATATGCTGACACGGTTGGGTATTTATTCCAAAAGCGTTTCTTTGCATGAAATTACTCAAGGAAGTGAAAAGATGTAATTTCTTTACACGCATGCGCATTAATTTCTCCGTTGTGAAAAAAAATGGCTGGCAGGGATTACACTAGCTTTTACGTTTGATAAATGTTATATTGCTACACTCCTTATCAGCCCCACGTTTACCTGTGATATTCTAGGTTTTCGGGTATGCTAACAATGAATATCGACTCTTCGAATGTGAAGATATTTATATTTATTTTATCTAGTTACTACCCATAAGACGTAAAATATAACCACGCCTTATTCTCGTATTTAGTTGAATTAAAAAAGAAAAACTCATTTTGCCGAATCCTATTTACATAAACACCCGGAATAAATCGAACCGAGCCATGTTATAAAAATGTCGAAATGTATTGTGTTCTTAAATTTTAAATTACTTAAAAAAAAAAAAAAATAATAATAATAAAAATAAATGCAAAAAAATCGCATGTACCTATCCGTCACGGAACGAAGATATTCATTTTTATTTTATTTAGGAATAAATTAAAGTACGGACAAATTTATTCGACTAACGAAAAATGATTTAAGATCAACAATGGCTGCCAAGAATACTTAATCGCTTCTTGAATAAAAACCCATTTGATAAATTTACGTGATATTTGGAATATAACATTGTTTCGTGATAGTACATATACCGAAGATTTTTCTGTATTCTTGGTAAACGTGGCGTCGTTGTTTCAGAGTTCCTTTTCCGAGTATTCGGGTCAATGAACGAATATCGCGCACACCATATGTGTATAAGGTCGTCAATTTCTCGAGTTTGGCTTAAGACTTTAAATCGCCCCCCCTCTTTTTATTTGGTAAAACTATACAAACACCGTGACAGCGAATTAACCCCAACCCTAACCCTAACGCTGTCACGGTGTTTGTATAATAATACCTTTTATTTTAATTGGAAAGAAAGTTGAAAACGAAAACTAGCTAATAAATGGCCACAATTTTTTTCAAATTGAATGAAAAAAGATCTTCAAGTCAGTCTTGAAATTTGGAACAAATGGTAAAAACGTTCGGTTACTGCAAGAGTGAACGCTTGGTACAACTTTAAGTGGTATAGCTGTAATATCTGCGCGCATACGTACTAACGTAGTTACAAAACGCCCAAGAAATCGACATGATGGCGACCAGCGAAATCTATCAAAGTCTTAATCTAATATAAACTATCGTAAACTTCCCAGCGAGGATTTTAAGCGTGATATTCGTTCATGGCGAACCCGAATACCCTTAAAAATGCGATTTTCAGTGGGTCAACCAGGCCACATCGACCGTATTTTCCCAAATGTAATTCAAAATATCCCCCGAATTTTTTTAACTAAACTATCTTTAATGCATAAAGGTCACGGCAACGGAAAAATACGAGGAATAATTGGAATTTAAAAAGTTCCAGTTAGTATTATGCATCTTAAATTCAAGAAAAGTACCCTTGAAACGAGTCAACATGTGAATAAGCGGAATCTCACGACATCAGGTCAAATTCGATGATTATCTGGTTTGGATTTCGCATTTTCGCACGTTTACGCTTTTTAAAGCGTTTTTCTCAATCTTGCATACTGAATTTCCAGGAATTCAGTATGCAACCTTAACACTGTAAGTAGACACCATTTATCTAAATGTGAAATGGAACTTGCTAAGCATGAAACGAAAAATGGGTGTTAATAAAACACGCGCTTTAAAACATTTACGACACAACCTATGATAAAATTGTGAAAACATAAATATATTCAGGACACCATCCCCCGAATTCATTTTTTTTTTTTTTTTTTTTTTTTTCCGGGACAACACAAGTGTTAAAAACAAAATTATTTATAGAAATTAAGAAAAATGTTTCTCTTGTTGCATGATAGTACTGTTAAAACTAATTTAAAAATTATTTCCACGTAGCTTTGTATTTCACTTCCTGTTTACTGACTTCCATATTTGGGTAAACCAAGTCCACTTCCGGTGTCTTAACTTTTCGTATTGAATTTTTTTTGGACACAACCGGCTTTTAAGTGTAGTTGAACATTCAAATTCAATTTCCAAGATATTTAGTATTCGCCTCATGCTCTGACATTATAGGCCAAAGCAAAACCTGGATATTTTATGACCTTATTTTGATTCATGTTTATTAAGGGGAGACAACTATGCTAATCTCGGGAAGACGAGTAGATAGTTTCCGATTGCTTGATTCGGGAATGTATCTCTCCCAGTAAGTTAAGCGCCCCTCCCTCGATACTACCTTGGAAATATCTACGGCTCTGCGCAATACATACAGCGTATGACCTTCCCAAATGGTCACCTATCTGGTACAGGTCATACTTGAAGTGGCTTAATTTCGGTAATCTGGCAAGAACCTGTCCGCCAACTTTTTTTTCTTTAAGATTTAATATGAAAATTTTCTTTGGAAGTAGGTTTCATATTTTTTCTTATCGTAAGATTGTCTGCGTAAAATTCCTTTCCTTGATGGCAAATAAAATCTATTTTGAAACAGTCCAGCTTTTCAGTTGCAAATAGTTCGAACGCTCGCTAAGACCAGAATTCAACCTAATTAAAATATAGAAATCTCACTTAACGGGAATATCCCCCCCCCCAAAAAAAAACAAAAACTAAAGTCATTTAGTTTTAACTAGGACGTTTTTTGGTCCGTGTTTAAAAAGGAGAGATAATTCTACTGGAACTAGATAAAAAATCTGCAAATTGAAACTGCTACAATCTGCTATTGAAATCAAACTATTGTAAATCTACATAAACAAGCCCAACTTGATCAATTTGATTTTTTTTTTTTTGAATTTGGATTTTTTTTTTTTTTTTTTTTTTGAATTTGGATTTTTTTTTTTTTTTTTTTTTTTTTGAATTTGGATTTTTTTTTTTTTTTTTTTTGAATTTGGATTTTTTTTTTTTTTTTTTTTGAATTTGGATTTTTTTTTTTTTTTTTTTTTTTGAATTTGGATTTTTTTTTTTTTTTTTTTTTTTTTTTTTGAATTTGGATTTTTTTTTTTTTTTTTTTTTTTTGGATTTGGATTTTTTTTTTTTTTTTTTTTTTTTTTTTGAATTTGGATTTTTTTTTTTTTTTTTTTTTTTTTTTTTGAATTTGGATTTTTTTTTTTTTTTTTTTTTTTTTGAATTTGGATTTTTTTTTTTTTTTTTTTTTTTTTTGGATTTGGATTTTTTTTTTTTTTTTTTTTTTTTGGATTTGGATTTTTTTTTTTTTTTTAATTTGGATTTGGATTTTTTTTTTTTTTTTAATTTGGATTTTTTTTTTTTTTTTTTTTTTTTAATTTGGATTTTTTTTTTTTTTTTTTTTTTTTTTTTTTTTTTTGACCCGTCCTTTTATCGATCTTTAGCCGGTTAAAATAGTTTTTAATGGGTCAAATTGAAAAATTATACATTTCGTAAATTTATGTTAATCGATTCACTTGCGTGTCACGTTGGTACAGTGGTAACGTCACCAGCTTTGAATGTTTCAATTTTGCTTTTCGTTTCGATTCTAGCTGATGGCAACCAAATTTTAATACTTTTGAAATGACAACTGTAATATATCCTAAATCTGGACAAATTAAAATATCATTTAAGCGTATTTTACGACCAGGCAATGCGAGGTGGCCTGCTAAAATTTATCTATTGATAAATTTCGGCTCTTCTGCAGTATACAGACGGCAGCCATTGTAAGGGAGCGATAGCTTTCTTTTAGATCGAATAACACTAAGTTTTTCCGAACACAAATATTTGAAAACCCAAACCTTTATCGTATCAAAATATAATTGTAAAAACATTGAAGTCTGCGCAAGAAAATCATTTTAATTTGGAATTAAAACCATATTAGATTTTTCGTTTGTTTTCCGAACAAATTTAAATTAAACATTTTATATATATAATATATATATATAATTTTTTTTTTTTTTTCGAATTAAAGCAACATTTAAGAGTCAACAAAAATCATCCACCTGTTCTTTGACAGAAGCGCTACCTAGCGACGTTCTAGTGAATTGCACCACAAAAAATGGCCGTCCGTATACTGCAGAAGTGCCGAAATTTCTGTATTTAGACTTAATATTCTAATTTCGTTTTTTAATCTTTTTTTAATCGTACGTTTATCGCCTTCCAATTAATATTAAGTCAACGCATGCCTTATTTTCTAACTTTTATTTTATAGTATCTCATTTGCGCCGCAATGCTATCTAACACGATTTTGCCCGGGTCTACCTGTGTTCTCGCTCTTGCCCGAATGGCCCGTGTTAACTGGTCTACCCTCGACATTGGTAAAATTCTCATGAAGCTGTATGAGGTTCTCTTCAACTTCCAGAGTGTCGTAATGAGATCCGGCTCGATTGGTTCGCATATCCGGTTATATTTGCAGAGTAACTTCAAAAAATCGGATCCGACGTCTTCAGAGCAGACCTCTGTCACCTGCACCATACCGGAAGCCGAAACTAACCCAGTCTCTAGCTGCGACACGGATTTTTTTGGATCTAAGACTACCGACAGTTTCAATGCTGCCGACCTGGATACGATTAGGGAGATGGTCCAAGAATTTTATCGACATAACAGCAACTTGATTAAAGGTGTCATTGTATACGGAGCATCGGACGATTTGCTTCCAGAAACTTTCCGAGTTGACCCACTCGCGAACTACAAACAATGGAGTACATGTATAAATTAAAACAAAAATTATCAGACAAAATTATTCACCACCGTAGAGTACTTGTTTTGCTCTATTCAAAAAAATTAAAACTTATGGCTACTTGTAGTCCACGTAAGGCTTCGCGACCTATTTAAAAGGGCATCCCATATTCTTGAACAATTTTACGTGTCAGCTGCCTTTTTGATCACTATTTAATAAAATCTTGATAATACGCCGTGAAAAAAAAATATGTAGAAATAAATGGATGAAAACTACTCGATATAATTAAACGATGCAGAAGTCAACAATTTGGCAACGAAAGGAATTGCTGTGATTGAGGCTGATAACTTGTCCGCTCTGTACCAGACTTGGGTTTTCTATTGCTATCTTCAAGGTCTGTATAGTCTATTATAAACCTCGGTAAAACTCTTACGGGACTTTCCACCATCGTTAATGCTGATCCTCAATAGATCATTGTAAAGTGTTGGCACAAATGTGAAGAAATAAATGGATGAAAGTGATTTAAATGTAAACACAACTATTTTGAAACTGAAAGAATTACAATGGAACGGAATTGATTAACCGTCGCTAAGCCGATCTCTGTAGCAGGTTTACTTTAAATTTTCGTCTTTGATGTGCAAGATAGAAGTTGCCTGCTTTAATTTCTCGAAAAGGGAATATAAATATTGTCTTTCAGCAGGGCTAATCTTAAGGCACAGTATCATGGGGGGGGGGAGTTATCAACTGTTTCTTGATGAATCTTTAAAACAATTAAAAATGGAGAAATAAATGGATGAAAACGGTTCACTGTAAATTAATTTAGCAATTTCATAACTAAAAGAATTACGAGATTAATTGTACCTCGCGAAGTCAATTTCGGCATCGACCTTTATTTTGAATTCTCGCAAAGGACAGATAACTCTTGTCTCTTAGCAAAGGTGATTATTGTAAGACCAATAAGTATCGCTCTCTCTCTCGTATATCTTCAATTGGTATCACACACAGCAGTCTTGAGAACGAGGTCTGAGTTCAAGTTATTGTTTTGAGGGTGTTCACTATAGTTCCATTGCATCCCAGGAATCGTATCTAAATGACAATATGCATTCCTTTTAACTTCTGATATCGGTTCGATTCCAGCATTATCCTTTTGATTATAATTATCTTCGACCCTAATTAGTTTCTAACTAAAATCTGGGAGCTGTCCCCTTTCAATATACAACAGCATGACATAAAGTGTGTGTGTGTGTGTGTGGGGGGGAATGGTAGTAGGAAGGCAGGCTCGAACCCATACCCCGAAGGAGGGGGAACACGTGACGTCTTTGCTGTTACAACCACCGTCAAATCAGGAGTGACGTAGGTTTAAATTAAGGTTAGATAATCGAAAAGAGAGGATGACTTTCAAAAATATCCGAAAAAAGCGACCCCTCCATGTAGAAAAGTGCCCAGTTGAAGGTAAACAAATGTTTTTTTAGCCAAATTTCGGTATTTTTCGTCTGAAGGGTCGAGCTTCAAAACGATATCCTGTGAAAATCCGTCGCCTTGTTCGAAAGTTTTAGGCAGATATGCAAACATACATACGTTTATATATTGATAGCTCAATTTTTCGACCCAAACCGATTAAAAAGCTTGCCCTATCTCTGGATACCCTTTATGTAAAATTTCAAATACTTAGATCAGAAATTGTCTGAGTAATTTCGTAGAGATTGCAAAGGTCAATTTTTTTTTTCTAACTTTGTCACCCTTAACTTGATTTGAGCCCAAAACAAATGTTAAGTTAGATCCATGTCCAAGGAACCTAGATCTAAAATTTCAATTGTTTATACCCAAAATTGGCGGAGGAGTTTGGTAGTTCTCAAAGGTCAAATTGTTGAATTTTGGTCCCTTAACAGCCGAAAACGGATTACAAAGATTTTCCCAAATCTCCGTACCCTGTATATAAAACTTCGAGCCTGTAGACTCAAATTGAGTTATTGCATAGGAAAAATGTACACGCGTAAATTTTATCGATTACGGTAATCTTTTTCTTCATCTTTCGGGCATGTTATGGGCCATAATCCCTTGCTTCCTTCCGGCTCGTCACTTCCGATCGTTTTGATTAATTAAAAAAAAATAATAATAATAATGATAAAAGAAGAACAATAACATGTCCGGTTTGGTATGCGCAACGTTAGCAAAATTAAATCCGAATAGAAGGTTGAAAAGAGTTGGAGGGAGGGGAGGCAGAGGGAGGATTAGAGAGAGAGAGAAATGGGATTAGATAGAGATAGTTGTCTGGAGAGAGAAATGGACATAGATAGACAGAGAAAGATATAGATAGAGAGAGAGACACACACACAGAG
This sequence comes from Euprymna scolopes, assembly GCF_053919585.1. Taxonomy (NCBI): domain Eukaryota; kingdom Metazoa; phylum Mollusca; class Cephalopoda; order Sepiida; family Sepiolidae; genus Euprymna; species Euprymna scolopes. Next base: position 13,686,983 of record NC_136527.1, on the reverse strand, counting down.
TTGCAGTGTGTGCGTGTGTGTGTGTGTGCATATATCCCTCTATATCTACCATTTTATAAAAGAAAAGGAACTTTGTGTTTCTGTGTGTGAGTTTGTTCTCTATAGACTCGAAAACGGCTGGGCTGATTTTCATGAATTTCGCGCAAAGGTAGTTTATGTGCCTGGCAGTGTTCTTGGATAGGTTTTGAATCGGAATATCTTCGATAAGTCAATACTTATTGAAGACATTCCGATTCCAAACCTATAATCAATAATAAAAAAAAATCCGATGAAAGGAACGGGGAATTGTGACCAAAGTTAACACCTTACACAGCCTAACATCACAAGTGCATTTGAAAAGTTTATTACCACACAAGCAGAAAGGCTCCGCATATAAAATCAACAGTAGATTCTTTGATATGACAAAGAACCGTTCAAAATGAACGTTTCTGTTTAAAACACAATTGCACCATGATACTTGATTTTTCATTTTAACTTAAATTCAAGCTATTATCATTACACAAGCAGTAAGGCCAGACATATAAAATCAACAGTAGGTTCTTTGATATGACAGGGTTGTTTCTGTTTAGAGCATAATTGAGGCATGGTACTTGACATTTGAATTTTAAACTTTAATTCAAACCATCTTCTATTCATATATATATATATACTAGCTGTACCCTGCCACGCGTTGCTGTGGCTCAAATTGGCGCAATGGAAAAAGTTTCAAAATGAGAAAAAGCATGTTTCTTATAGGTTTAAATTTCCATTTTGCATGGGTACACAGTTTTTGTTGTTCCATTTTCTTAGCTGATATAGAGATTTTCCGGTTTGGTGACTCTTGAATGTGTAACATAAATTGTCTATATGAAAAAACAGTGTGTAACTGTAAGGCCCACAACTGTAAAGATTGTTCCCTGTGCTTTGTTGATGGTTATTGCAAATGACAATAAAATTGGAAAGTGCAATTTCCTAAAGTGTAATGATGTATCCGGTGGAATCATAGGAATGCATGGAATGAAGATATATTCATCTGTGAAACGTCCTGTTAAGATTGTTGTTTCTATGATATTGTTTGTTAATTTTTTTTTTACTGCAAGCTATGTGCCATTGCAAAGCTTGGATTGGTTTATATTTCACAACATAATTAGTACACCAAATTTCAGTTGCAATACATGCGGTGGCATCCCTGGCAAATATAACTGTTGGATAATTAACCACTTTATCTGCTTTCACAAGTGTCGATGGATTTGTATTTGACTACCTCACTTGGAATTTTACATTTAATTATAGCGTTAAGTTCATGGGCATCTTTGTATTGACCTGCAAGAATAGCTCATTCACTCAGTCAAATGGAATTCTTATATTTTGAATATCTGCAAAAACCTTTTAAACTAACTATTCTTTTGATGAAATAAAATTACAGAAGTTAAAAGTCAAAGAATTTTGCCCTTAACTCTGATCAGCTGGCACTTTTTCGTACCCAATTTCCCACAAGTGATGCAAAAGTTTGTGTGGATCGAACAGTCTGCAACTGTACATGCATATTTTGAGTTAAGTTTGTCTTCACATGGAACAAAAAAGTAGAGTATTTGAGGCAAGCATTTATTTCATCTGCTGGTGTTGATTGAAGAATAACAGGTAACATTTGTCTGAAATCTCCTGCAAGCAATATTACTGCATTCCCAAATGGTCTGACATTGCCACGCAAATCTTGCAAGGATCGACCAAGAGCCTCAAGTGATTTTTTTGCGTACCATTGTGCATTCATCCTAAAAAATAAGTTTGCATTTTTGCAATATTTTTCCCCATATTGGATGTTTTGGAGATGTCGAACATGAGATTTTTGAAAAATTGAATGTTTTAAAGTAGAATAAATAATTCTTCTACTTGGCAGCAAGGTCGCAGGTATTCCTCATGCAGCAAGGACTAAGGCTGTCATTTTGTTACCAAATGGCTGCCAAAATCAATTTAATTAGAAAGGTTTTAACAGTTACTTCTGGTGCTGTTCAAGGTAGCAGTAATTTCCAAATAACTTCTATTCTCACAGTCAGTAAATTAGGTGACGAAAATAGGATTTATCCATGTTTTGACAATGCCTTATTCACTGTAATTAATTTAGAAGACTAAAATAGGATGAGGGATAGAGATGGACAGATAGAGAGGAAGATATATAAATAGAAAAGAGACGGTGAGAGGAAAATAGAGGAGATAGAGAGATAAAGGGATTGATAGATAAACAGGGAGAGAGTTAGAAACAGAGAGGGATGAAACAGGAAAGGAGAGATAGAGGGAGTTAGAGAGAGAAAGGGGCTCAAAGAGAGATGGAGAGTGTGATATAGAGAGAAAGATAGATTGAGAGAGGGAAAAGGAGAGATGGATAGAGAGATATTGAGAGAGGGGGAGAGAAACAGAAGGTGAACTACACTTCACCGTTTTTTTCCTCGTTCAGTAGAGAAGAAATCTTTCGAGACTGAGGCAATTTTAATGTTTTGTTATTATCCAGAGTACCTCTTTTTTTTTGGGGGGGGGGGCTAGATTTTCCTCGCATTAGAAACCGACCAGTTTATCTGTACTTTCACTTAACAAATTAATAAAAGAAAAACATTGTAAAATTTGAATTTAACAGGAAAATACTATCCAGCTCCCCTTCACTCCTCACATTAAAAATCGGCCTTGTGCCTAATTTGCTCGGCAAATAAATACCGTATCTGTTCTTCGGATGCTGCACTTCAATTTCTTGTTCTCTGTGGGTGGAGAAGAAATCCTTCACGACTGAGACAATTTTTATTTTTGTTCCTTTTCTCCACATTAAAAATACGACCCTGGTGTCTAACTCTGTCCCGTGGGGAGACCTTGTAAATAGGGACAAAGATGTTTCCAAATCTCAGTACCCTGTATATCAAGTTATTGCGTAGGGAAATGTACACACACACACACAGACACGTTCACTTTTATAGATATACTAGCATGGGTGTCCGGCGTTGCCCGGGTGTTTAGAGGTGTATGCTAAGCAAACAAAAAACAAAAAAAAACGGTAAATTTTTTTAAACTTTGACCCTTTTTGTGACCCCTTAAAATTTAATGTTTTGTGCGTAAATCAAGGTATTAACTTAGATCCATGTCCAAGGAACCTATATCTAAAATTTCTCAAAGGTCAAATCGTTCAATTTTGACCCCTTAACAGCCAAATTTCTGGCCGAAAACCGATCACATCGATTTTCCCAAATCTCAGTACCCTGTATATAAAAGTTCGAGTCTGTAGACCGAAAATTGACAGTTATTGCGTAGGGAAATGTACACAGACACACACACACACACACACACACACACACACACACACACACACAGACACTTCCACTTTTATAGATATACTAGCATTTCAACATGGGTTGCCCGGGTGTTTAGAGGTGTATGCTGAGCAATAAAAAAAAAGGTCAATTTTTGTCTTAGTCGAACCCCGGCCCGAAGCCCTGGATTGGTTGTGTAGCATCTCAAAACAAAAAGTGGATGTCTTCAGTCTGAGAAAGAAAGAAAGAAAAAAAAGAGAAAAAGTGTTTAACTTAATATAAACTCGATCACGTACTCGACTCGCATGAGTGATTGTCTTTGACTGGACAAGCCAGAAAGGAAGTTGACCGCTACTACCAATCAGCAATGATATTATGAAGCAAACATATTAAAAAATCTTAAGCCGCGAGTATATGCTGCTTCTCCTGCTATAATTGGAAATATTTCTTTTAAAACAACTTTTAAGAAATTTAAAACTGAAAAAAAAAAAAAAAAAAAAAAAAACAGGCAAAAATATTCGACCCAAACCGATTAAAAAGCTTGCCGAAAATGTATTACAAAGATTTTCCCAAATATCAGTACCCTGTATATCAATTTTCGAGTCTGTAGACTTAAAATTGACAGTTATTATGTAGGGAAATGTACACACACACAGATATACACAGACACGTTCACTTTTATAGATAGATTAAACAAAAATATATACGTATACATAGATATATATGGAAACAATATTATGCAAGAAAACAAATATTACGCAAGTATAAATCATGTAGAATATCTGCATGAATATAATTACACGTAATAGTTAACTAAAGATGATCATCTCATAAGAAAACCAAAAAAACTAATGGGAATTAATTAAAATGAATGTTTAAAAAATATGCAAATTAGCTAGATCTTTTGCTAGTGAATGCAATTCCACAACCCATATAAAAGAAAATTCTACTTTCTTTTTAAATAAATAGAAAAGAGGTTTGCTTTTTTTTCTGTTGTTCTTGACCTTCGGGCCGAGATCAACGTGTAGTATCTGTTTCAGCAGATACTGCAAGCAAAGACCATATGTGGGGCCAACCCCAAATATAAGACCTTCGTCACTGTAGGGACAACCCTTCATACCAATTGTTACTATCCAGCTCCCCTACTCCCCGGGGAGTTGGTCCCCATTTCCCCTTCACTCCTCACATTAAAAATCGGCCTTGTGCCTAATTTGCTCGGTGGGGGAGCAAATAAATACCTTGCCTTTTTTCTGTGGTTCTTGGCCTTCGGGCTGGGATCAAAGTGTAGTATCTATTCCGGCAAATACTGCAAGCAAAAACCATATGTGGGGGGAAACCCCACATATAAGACCTTGGTCAATGTAGGGGAAACCCTTCATACCAATTGTCACTATCCAGCTCCCCTACTCACCGGGGAGTTGGTCCCCATTTCTCCTTCACTCCTCGCATTAAAAATCGGCCTTGTGCCTAATTTGCTCAGTGGGGGAGCAAATAAATATTAACCCTCTACACTGGAACAATTATTATTTTTGGTAACCAGAGTTCCCCCCGTTTTGCCTACTTTTAGGGGAGCTGGTTTTTACCCCACATTAAAAACGGCCTTGTGCCTAATTTGCTTTGGTGGGGAAGCAAAAAAATACAATAAATTGAACAGAGGATTTTTAAATATGAATATCAATACACACAAAAGAAAAACGAATTTACTGGAGCATAGATAGCTTTATTTATAAAATATTCCTCTCAAGCTAATATTTGTATCCACTTTATAAGCAAATATTATATTTGCTTTGGTGGGGAAGCAAATAAATACATCAAATAAATAGAAAAGAGGGTTTTAATGTGAATACAAAAGATAGATTATTTATTGTATAAAAACTTTTATTTAAATTTTATTCGACATAAAACTGTAACATGGTCCTTGGCTTTGGTAGAGGTCATTTTCGGTCGACAGTAGCGTATGGGTACGGCCACGAACAGCACACCCATTTAATATGGGTTGTTAGGTGACAATACAGAATAGTTTTAAAAGGCCCCGATTTTGTTGCAGTTAGATGGGAAGCAGTTCCGTAATATTGTGTTTCACAGGCGAACAGTTCTGGAAAATATACTTTGTCCGTGGAAATTGCGTTTATTTTTGTGTATACAGAGGAAGAAAGGACAATTATGTACAATGGTTGTGGTTAGACGAGTTTTTATGTGAGTGTTTTATGGGGACGGAGAAGAGGCATAGATATTACAGTAACGTCCAGAAACTGAGGGAAGTTTTAAAACCTAATATTTGTTAGAAATAGAAACTGAAAAGCTGAAATTTTGGCAACTGGTAGTCGTTATCATCCATAAGAACATACTAAAATTGAATCCTTTGCTAGAAAAAGAATAACATTTATTTTCAAAATAGGAACGTCCAAAAGTAAGGGACAAACTTGAGGAAAAAAAATGTAAACAGCCAAAAAACAATAAAAATACATGTACAATCGATATTTAGTAAATGAGCACTTGCTCTCAATGACAGATACACCTCTTCGACTACAAGAACGAATCCGTTCCTGACAATCCTCTATACTAATTTTAGCCGCTTCCTCTTGAAGCGTCATTCACAAATCCTCCGTGTTAGTGGGATTTCTTTCCATAACTTTTACTCCTAAAGTCTTCCAAAGATTTTGTATTAGATTTGTCATGAATTTCGAAATCTTGCTCGCTAAGGTAACATCATATTTTGGACGCTACTGTATATACCAACAGAAAGATTCTCAATATTTTAAAACATTATTCTCCGAAACGTTTGATGCTTAAATCTTTTTTTAATACATATAAACATAGGAATTAACTATTTGTGGCTTTGAAGAAAAAACACTATAGCCTTATTTTAAAACTATTGGGGGAAAAAAATCGATTCAGATAACTTAATTGCGCCAGATTATCACGCTCTTCAGCAAATCCAGGTACACTTTAGTGTTAACTTTCAAACCTACTTCGAAGATGAGTTGGCATGGTGCGGCCCTCACCAAAGACCATAAGCAATGCCAGAAACTTCATTGAGCTGTGCCCTCGGAAGTTGAACCGTCCACATTTGCATTTCGAGGATCCTGTTCTCATAACTTGGATCTGTAGAGAGCATGAGTTGTACAGCGACGCATCCCCCGATCTCGTTCGTTGCAGATTGTGTCACTTTTAGACATGATAGAAGGCTTCTCTCTCTCTCTTGGGATTTGTATACAACTGGTCAGCTAGTAGATGGTCTGGAAAAGTTTTCATCAAACGGAAATGGAATCATGTCATCTTTCTGCGGGGCGACAATTTTATCGCTTCACGTAAAAAAAAACTCGTGTTTCGATCATTATACAACCCCATTCTGTTATTTTTGGGAAATACGCCGATAATACTTACTCTATTCAAGTTTTTCGAATTTTATGTGCAACCTGGTAATATGATTGTTTCTTAACTAATTCACGTTACCCTTCGGACAAAAGACGTACAATTTTTGAAGGCCAATGTAGCAACCCCCCCCCCAGAGAAGAATGAGTTACCTCCCTTTGTGAACTTATTTTCTCAAACATTATATACTAATAAAATACACTTAAATATGCCATTTTGATTAATGCAAATTTCGTATTATACTGTATCCAGTATATACTAATGATTTAAAGTAAAAGAAAATACCAAGAATCAAACCCAAAATGTTTAGCTTACGGTTTTCCTTTGACGTTGATGCCTGAGCTATGAAGATGTTTACAAGGTTAAAAATCAAAACCTGAACAAATAGCTATTGCGTTACGCATGCATATTCGTCATGCCGTCGTTCAAACCTCATCTGGCAAATTTCATTTTCACTTTGGCACAGTTTTTTTTCTCCAGCTAAAACCCAAGTTTTGCATAGGTTCGGATAACCTATATATTACGTTTCATGACTAGAAAAAACAAAAAAACTGACAGGAGTTTAGTAGCAAAAATTTTTAACGAAAGAAAAACACAATTTTATATAGATCTATATCTGAGAGTACATCTTTCAAACTCCTTGGCCTAACGTTCACAGGAAACATGAGTTGGAACAATTACATTGAAGGCATTGCCAGGGCCGCTGCAAGAAAGGTGGGCTCTCTCTACCGTGCTAGAAAACTACTAACACCCGAAAGTATCCTGTACCTCTATAAGGCCACCATTCGCCCATGTATGGAGTATTGCTGTCACATCTGGGCTGGTGCATCTGCTACTAGTCTCTCGCTCCTTGACAAGGTTCAAAAGAGTCGCAAACCTGATAGGCCCTGTACTGGCATCTAAGCTTCAGCCTCTGTCCCATCGACGAAATGTTGCATCTCTGTGCCTTTTCTACAAGTATTTTACTGGTGAATGCTCTGAAGAACTGCACACTTGTGCACCCTCGACAAACCCGACAGGCTGCTAAATCCCACCACCACACTGTAGAGATCCCTAGATGTAAAACATCTTTTTACCCCAATAGTTTCTTCCCCAGAACCGCTAGACTCTGGAATTCCATTCCAGGTCCCTGCTTCCCCAACAGTACTGACGTGCAGAAGTTCAAGTGTAACGTGAACCGACATCTTGCTGCCCAAATCCCTACATAGTACTCCAGTAGTTGTGGCCCCTGATAGTAGTCCCCTACACCAAAGTGGCAATTTGCCTTGTTTGGGGTAAAAATGTAATAAAAGTATATATGTGAACGTATGTCTGTGCACATTTCCCTGCACAATAACTCTGTCAATTTTTAGTCTAGACTCGAAATTTGATATACAGGGTAATGAGGTTTGGAAAAATCTTTGATCGGTTTTCGGCCAGGAATTTGGCTGTTAAGGAGTCAAAGCTCAACGAATTGACCTTTTGAGAACTATACCAAATTTTAAACTCCTCGGTTTAACGTTTACAGAGAACATGAACTGGAATATATACATTGAGGAGAAAGCAAATGAACACATATCCAAGGAAATGGCAGAAACACTAGAGGATGACCTCCAATCTGTAGTGGAATGGGGACAAAATGGATGGTCATATTCAATGCTGCTAAGACTAAACTTGTTTCCTTCAATAATTACAAGAAATCTTCTACCACCAATAGCAATGGCCAAGAACACATTACCTGAAAGTACTTCTTTTAAACTCCTCGGCCTAAGGTTTACAGGGAATATGAACTGGAATAGATACATTGAGAGCATTGCCAAGGCTGCTGCAAAGGTGGGCTCTCTCTACCGTGCTAGAAAATTACTTACGCCTGAAAGTATCCTGTACCTCTATAAGGCCACCATTCACCCATGTATAGAGTGCTGTTGTCACATTTGGGCTGGTACATCTCTCGCTCCTGGACAGGGTTCCAAAGAGCCGCCAATCTGATAGGTCCTGAACTGCCATCTAGGCTTCAGCCTCTGTCCCACCGAAATGTTGCATCCCTCTGCCTGTTCTGTGACTACCCCAACAAACCTGAAAAGCAACTAGGTCCCACCCCATTACAGTAGAGATCCCTGGGTGTAAGAAAGCCTTTTACTCCAATAGTTTTTTTTTTTCCACAGAACTGCAAGTCTTTGGAACTCTCTTCTAGGATTCTGTTTTCCCAACTGTACTGACATGCAGAAGTTCAAGTGTAGTGTGAACAAACCTCTTGCTGCTCAACTCCCTTCATAATACCCCTGCAACTTATGTCCCCGATAGTAGCCCCTACTTCAAAGTTGCACTGTGCCTTGTTTGGGGTAAAAATTGAAAAAAAAAAAAAAATGGTAAGAATATTCTGTTGTCATAGTTTTGATAATACATACGAAATCTGGACAAATAAAAAATATCATTTAAGCGTACCTCACGCCCGGGTAAATCCGGGCACCCCACCTCCCTACTATACACGTTATATATAATTTTCCACAGCCGAACCAACGTCGCAGCCCACAAGAGCCAAGAAAGCCAACAAACCGGAAGTCCAATACTTGAGTTTCGCCCTCATGCAAGATGTTCAGGTTTCAAATACTGAGCGCGGATATGTCTAACTGATGAGCCCAAATGAGGGCGAAACTCAACTACATATATTCTCTCACACTTTCTGTGTGTGTATATATATTATATATTATATATTATAAAATAAAAATTACAATTAAATTTACCAAGATAAAATTAAAGAATTAATATTTATAGTTATCTCAGCCAGATGTAAAAGCTCGATAAAACCGAATAGGAAATAGAGCTTATAATACGAGCAAACGGTTAATAAAACATTTAAAAAAAACACTTTAAATGTTTTTAACTCATTTCAATCTGAAAAACACTAGATAAGTGGATAGTCCTTAATCTGCGGAGTTTAGAAGAAATACTTTCCTTCTCATCAGAGGGTAGGAATTAGTAAAATGCGGGATATATATATATTAGTAATATATAATTACTACGACTGGTTATTCAGCAGAATAGCTACCCTAAAGTGGTTTATATGAGGATTGATGCACCTTTTTGAGTGATGTTTCTTATAGTAAGACTAGTCTGGATATTCCACCAGACTAGATGAATTCTTATGGAAAATGTATCAAAGACATACTATGACGTAGTTAACTGTTGAATAAATAAGAAATATTAATGAGATGAGGAATGGTTATTCGTATTACTTGGATCTTGCCAACTACTGTTCTCCTCTAACCACTTGCAAGGATCCATGGCATAATGGTTGGAGTACTTGGAAAGGGTTTAATTGTAAAAGTGATCTTCTCCTGAACATTGAAGGTTCAATCCTCGTTGTGGGCGATCGAAAAATGCAATTGCGAATTACTTAGGATTTCTATCTCCCTTTAAATCTGGCAAAACATTTCTTTGCCACAAAGTGGGGGCGTGGCGATACATCCTAGTGTCACATCCGGTTTGTATAGTTCGTTCCTTCTTGCTCAGACAGATGTGCTGAGTCCAATGTCCTGTTTTGTCACCCACACAAGACTCTTGCGACAAACACGCAAGTAATGTGTTTTTTGTTTTTTTTATATACTTTCGATAATGAACTGTTTAACATTATACTTATATCCATTCTGTGGGTTTGTATTACTGTACACATAGATTCGAAAAAGTTGTCAAAAAAAAAAAACAAATATATAACAAATAAATGTTATCAAAGGCAAGATAAGTTACTTTTCTACCAAACTGGATATATTTTTCGTGTTTTTTTTTTTTTTTTTTTTTTTTTTTTATTCAATGTAACATGTTTATTCAGCTCGAAAAACAGTGTTTACCGATGTATTGGAAGATTCAAAATGGCACCGACTTTCTCTTTAACACGGTAAGTTTGGGAAAAGGTGGTCTAAATAATAAACTAGACAAAATACTATTAAAAAAACACCGAATATATGTCAACCTGTCACGGTAACATATATTGAGCAAGTTTCTAACAGTATTTTGTCTAGTTTTATATTTATAGCACCTTTTCCCAAACTTACCGTGTTAAAGAGAGTCGGGTGCCATCTGGAATTTTCCAATACATCGGTAAACACAGTATGTTTTTTCGAGCTGAATAAACACGTTACATTAAATAAAAACACCGAAAACATATCCAGTTAGGTAGAAAAGTAAATTATCTTGCCTTTGATAACATTTATTTGTTATAGATTTGTTTTTATGACAACTTTTTCGAATCTGTGTGTACAGTAATACAAACCCTATTCTGTAAATAAATGTACATTGGCTGTAAATATAATTCCGTCGAATTTCGTGTACTCTAGCGAAGGGGACCTTGCCACGAATCTCGTTATTCCTCTACTTAACGAAAGCGGGTACCATTCGGCCGCTATAAGTTACATCGCTAAAAATGTTTTGTGAATAACACTCAAGATGAGAAAAGTGGTCCGAATACTCCAAATAATCAATCTTCATCTAAACACATTTAGAAAGCAAGAAAACTTTAGTGAATGAAATTTTAGCTCAAATTGTTTATCTATTTTTTTTTTTTTTTTTTTTTTTTTTTTTTACATGATCCAAAATTTAACGGTTCAACATTTGGCGATACACCAGAGACATTAAAACGGATGGATAAATAACATTTCAGATACGCGTACATTTATCCACCCACGCAAATTCTGTAGGAGTGAAAAGTAAAACGGTGCCTCTTCGTGCCGACGTAGGACAAGGAAATATCACGTGATAAGGTGTCCATTTTATTTATTTATTTATTTATTTTATATCTTTATGAGCAACAATTGAAAAAGAAAAAAACACATTAAATCTTTTTCTGATAGCTTCGTATAAAACGTTAAAAATGTTAAGGTAAATCTGAAAATCGATATATAAAGTATTATAACTCTGTACACAATTTCATGTTGACACAAGAATAATATATATATATATATATAATGGTACTAGTGCAGAGAGTGATCCGGACGTAACTCAGCCACTGCTCGGCTGTCACCGGAACACTGACGTCAGTCGGAGTAAGCCGAGCGACGCCACTGAAAATGACGCGCGTTGCAAATTCAAAGCAGCAGACGACAATTTAGAAGAGGAAGAAAAAAAGAAAAGTAAAAAAAAACACACACACCAGTTCCTACATTAACTTATAAAAAAAATTAAAAAGGCACTGCGCGCGAAATCAAAACCAGTTCACGATGCAGAACCACGAGTAAGAAGCAACTCTCCGTCCCTGTGTGTGAAGTAGAACTACCGGCATGACTTCGCACGTTTTTTTTCCTCTTTGCCTCTTTTCTCCCTGTAGGTCGATAGCAAACCGTCTCTGGTTTTGTCCCCAGGCTAAGCAAATGGTGCGAACACAAGAAAAATGTTTTTGCAGCTAATATTAACGCTCAAATCTCACTGGAATAGTTCGTCAAAGAAATAACATGTTTCTTTTTTTTTTAATTTTACATGGTAGTCACCAATTATCAAGGCCCGGAAGCCACTCGGGGATAAGGGTTAATGCGTGTACAGTAATCAATGGGATAGTATCGTAGTAATCGTTAGTATTGAAGATTTGATAGTGTCTTACTTAAGAGGGCGGTTCATCAGGAATTTGTTAGACTTGAAGACATCCAGGTTGTAGTCAGATGGGGAAACAGGCAGACGGAAGAGAGCTCCACAGGCGTGCACTTCTAAGAAAGAAGCTTTGTTCATGGAATCTACATTTTGATTTAGGCACAAATAAAGAGTTGGGGGGAATTATTGACAGTTTTCAGCTAGACGAGTGTTTCTTGTGAAAGTTTGGCGAGGGAGTGACCATAGACTGAAGCTCAGTCGAACACTTTCCATGAAAATAACGATACATCAGAGACAAACTCGCAACATCTCTTCTGTGAGATAGAGGTTGCAGAGAAGAGAAAAGGACATCTCCTACGAGACTACGAAGTCTATTTTGAACTCTATCAAGGCAGGACAAGTCCTTTCTAGCAGCTCCTGCCCAGATGTGACAAGTGTTCCATCCTTAGACGTACCTGGCTCTTATATAAATAGAGAATTGCATCAGCAGTGAGATATCTACTGGGTCGATAAAAAGATCCCACCATTTTTCCAGCGGCCTTTGCAACAGATTTAATGTACGTGTTCCATTTCAGATCAGGGGTAAAGGTCAATCCCAGAAGCTTGTCAAAACTTGAGGCCTCATCAAGACGGGAGCCATTCATTTCAATTGATGCCAGATGGGAATCAGAACGTTGATGATGTAAAGAGAAGCTTGGTTTTAGATGCATTAAAAGTAACCAGCCACTCCTTTCTCATTGTACCACGTGCCCAAGATCAGAGGAGATATGATCGGAGAGAACTTGGTCGTTTACTGTCTTATATGTGCTACCATAGATGGTAGTGTCGTCAGCAAAAATGTCTACAAATGATGTAAGGATGTGATTTGGAAGATCATTAATGTAGATCAGGAAGACCCCTAAGGGACTCCAGCATTAATACTGTGAGCTTCTGATTTTTGCCCATCAACTACTACTCTTATGATCCTGTCAGAAAGAAATGATTTAATAATTGAGAAGACATTTCCAACTATACCATAGCTGAAGATCTTGTGAAGTAAACCTTTATGCCATACCCTATCATAGGCCTTAGATATGTCAAGAGCAATTGCCCTAGAAAGGTTGCCTCCGTCGAGAGATTCGCTAATTCTATGAGATATAACTGTAAGCACATCGTCTGTAGATCTAGCAGAACGGAAACCATATTGTGTGTCACTAAGAAGGTTATTTTTGCTGAGATGGTTGATTATTTCTGTATTTAACACAGATTCCAGCAACTTACTCATGACGCACAGGAGACTTATTGGACTGTACTGAGAGGGAGATGAGTGGTCACCTGAATTCTTAAATACAGGGGATACTGATGAGATTTTCTAGGGTGATAGGAAGTAATTCTCCTTAAGACAACGTTTAAAGAGTTTGGTAAGTATGGGCGCTAGTTCTGGTTGAAGTTTTTTGAGTACTATAATTGGAATACCGTAAGGGCCGGTTGCTTTACTGGAATCAAGGTTTTTGATTAGCTTGGCAACATCACGTACAGACTTTTCTATTTTCATCTGTTGTTAAAGTTTTACTCAAGTTCTATCTTACTCCATATAAGAAACGTACATGATTATAAAAAAAACTAAACACTTAAATATACGAACATCTCGTAAATCATGTGATGACTTAATCTTTCTCTTGCGTGTCGACACCGCACACGTACATCCAAACACAACAGCAAAACGATATATATTATAAACGTTTAAAGTGTGAGCGTTTAAATTCGCCGTTATGTTTGATCTGACGTGATTTTATGATCGCTGATATGATGCTGGCATTGATGAAGATCGGCCATTCCTCGTTATCACACATATCAGCCATTACACCGGTGACTCCACCGTGAAACATTGTGCACACACGTTAACCCTTACAAACACACCCACTGAGACATTATCTATCTATCTATCTTCAAAATTTGATATAGAGGGTACTGAGATTTGGGAAAATCTATGTGATCGGTTTTCGGCCAGAAATTTGGCTGTTAAGGGGTCAAAGTTTAACGATTTGACCTTTGAGAACTCTACCAAACTCCTCCAGCAATTTTGGGTCTAAACACTTAAAATTTTAGATATAGGTTCCTTGGACATGGATATAACAGGATTTGAGCCTAAAACAATAAAAGTTAAGGGTTCATAATAGGGGTTAAAGTTAAAAAAATTTGACCTCTGCGGTCTCTACCAAATGACTTTGGTCTAAACATTTGAAATTTTACATAAAGCGTATTCAGAGATATGGCAAGCTTTTTAATCGGTTTGGGTCGAAAATTTGAGCTAGCAATATATAAATGTATGTTTGCATGTCTGCCTAAAACTTTCGACAGAGGCGACGAATTTTCACAAAATCAGTATCGTTTTGAAGCTCGATCCGTCAGACGACAAATACCGAAAAATTGGCTAAAAAAATTAATTTCTTCACCCTCAACTGGGCACTTTTCTACAGGAAGGGGTCGCTTTTTTCACCGATATTTTCCAAAATAATCCCCTTTTTTTGATTGTCTAGCTTAATTTAAACCTGTATCATTTCCGGTTTGGCGTTGGTCGTAACAGCCAAGACGTCAGTTTTTTCCGTTCTTTCCTTCCTTCGCGGTACCGGTTCGAGCCTGCCTTCCGACTATCAATTTTTTTTTCTTTTTTTGCTCAACACACCTCAAAACACTCGGGCAACGTCGGACTGAAATGCTAGTGTATAATAATACAAAACGTGCGACGGTTTAAGTAACTTTATTGAAGAAATGCTATTGTTCTTAAGCAAATATTTGTGTTTCCTTTCTATAGGCTCTCTCCGCGTGCAGGTGTTAATAAATTGATAGTTTATGAATTATAAAATTAGCAAAGTAATCAATTATTCATCAGTTCATCACTTATCACGGCCCAATGGCCACTCGGGGATAAGGGTTATTGTGTGTACGGTAATCAATGGGATAGTGTAGCAATAGTATTGGAGAATTGATAAGGTCTCATTACTTAGGGGGGGGCGGATCATCAGGAATTTGTTTGTGTTGGACTTGAAGACATCCAGGTTGAAGTCGGGAGGGAAACAGGCAGGCGGAGCAGAGTTCCACAGGCGTGCACTTCTAAGAAAGAAGCTTTGTTCGTGGAATCTACGTTTTGATTTAGGCAGACATAAAGAGTGGGGAAAATTATTGACAGTGGTTTCAGCTAGTCGGGTGTTTTTTGTGAAAGATTGCCGAGGGGGGACCAGAGAATGGAGCTCAGACGAGCACTTGTCATCGAAATAACGATAGAACAAAGACAGGCTCGCTACGTCTCTTCTGTGGGAAAGAGGTTGCAGGGTAGAGAAAAGGGCATCCCCCACCAAGCCACGAAGTCTATTCTGTACTCTGTCAAGGCAGGATAGGCTGTTTTTAGCAGCTCCCGCCCAGATGTGGCAGCATTACTCCATCTTTGGACGTACTTGGCTCTTATATAGATAGAGAATTGCATCAGGAGTGAGATATCTTCTGGAGTAGTAGAAGGATCCCACCATTTTCCCAGCGACCTTGGCCACAGACTTGATGTATGTGTTCCATTTCAGATCAGGAGTAAAGGTCAAACCCAGAAGCTTATCAAAACATGGGGCCTCCCCTATACGAGAGCCATCCATTTCAATTGATGCCAGATGGGGATCAGAGCGTTTATGATGTAGAGATAGGAGCTTGGTCTTAGATGCATTAAAGGTAACCAGCCAACACTTTCCCCACTGTACCACGCGCTCAAGATCAGAGGAGAGAGAACATCATCATTTACGGCCTTTGATGTGTTGCCATAGATGGTCGTGTCATCAGCATAGATGTCAACGAAAGATTTCAGTTATGTTGAAGTTTTTTAAAATTCAGAGGGCTCTCTTCCCGGAGAGAACACTTGATCAGCATAAAGGTTCCATAGCAGTTTTTTTAATGTGTTTGATGTTCCGTCCAGTCTCGAAAGACAAAGGATACCCCCTGTAGGGCAGCTGCGCGTGTAATTGTGAGGCATGAACGGCGCAATCACCAACCACACCTCTCCTGAACCGCACTGCTTGAGTCCAGTGGCAAGAAGTCCAGGACGACTTGAAACAATGCCGGGATAAGCAGAGAGCACATACAACACTTCTGGTACTGGCCAGGCTCTTTATTGCTTAACTTTGGTGATTACGCTGTATATAATTGTGCGCGTGCGTGTGTGTATGTGTGTGAGTGTGTGTGTGTGTGTGTGTGTGTGTATATAACGGCACAAACTATTTGGGTTTTACTGTCTTCCTTCCAAGGAGTAAGTTCCATGAGAGTATGTATATTCCTGTTAGGGGAGATGATGTTATGTTTTTTGCAAATCTTGCAGGGAGGTGTCGACGTCCTCCTACATACAGCGCCTGGTATTCCCAAATTGGTCGCCCGTTTTTGTAATAACCAGGTTCAACGTTGCTTAACTTCAACGATATGCTGTATATTTTTACATCTTTCACGTTGAGTTAGTAATGACGTTATGAATATTAATTTTGTATTCTCATCTTGAGTGTGATTTCCGATATGACCTCCGACCTTCTTCAGCTGTATCTTGTCGGACTCGGGAATTTTTAAATTAAATTAAAAAGCTTGCCCTATCTCTGAATACCCTTTATATAAAATTTCAAATGTTTAGACCAGAAATTTTTGGAGTCATTTGGTACAGACCGTAGAGGTCAATTTTTTTAAACTTTGACCCCTATTATGACCCCTTAACTTTTATTGTTTTGGGCTCAAATGAAGTTATTAAGTTAGATCCATGTCCAAGGAATCTACATCTAAAATTTTAATTGTTTATACCCAAAATTGGCGGAGGAATTTAGAGTTCTTAAATGTCAAATCGTTAAACTTTGACTTCTTAACAGCCAAATTTTTGGCCGAAAACGGATTACAAAGATTTTCCCAAATCTCAGTATCCTGTATATTAAATTTCGAGTCTGTAGACTGAAAATTGACAGAGTTATTGCGTAGAGAAATGTACACAGACAGACACACACACAGACACGTTCACTTTTATAGATATGTAGATAGATTGAGACCCTACACCAATAAGTAGAGATTATGTTAACTAGTATTAATTTTAGCAAGGATTACATTAGTACAGGATGGAACGATAAAATTTGTCGCCATAGAAAAGACAAGATGATTCCATTTCCGTTTGATGGAAACTGCTTTTTTATTTTAAAGAAAACAATGTTACAGCTTTATTTTAAAACTTTTATTGAAAAAAATTCAATTCAGGTAACTTGATTATCTATTCAATGTAGCCGCTTTCAATCTCAATCACCGCCTCGATATGGGTCCGGAGTGGGAGCTCGGCGAGTATTTGGTGGATGACCGCTTTCAATCTCAATCACCGCCTCGATATGGGTCCGGAGTGGGAGCTCGGCGAGTATTTGGTGGATGACCGCTTTCAATCTCAATCACCGCCTCGATATGGGTCCGGAGTGGGAGCTCGGCGAGTATTTGGTGGATGACCGCTTTCAATCTCAATCACCGCCTCGATATGGGTCCGGAGTGGGAGCTCGGCGAGTATTTGGTGGATGACCGCTTTCAATCTCAATCACCGCCTCGATATGGGTCCGGAGTGGGAGCTCGGCGAGTATTTGGTGGATAACCGCTTTCAATCTCAATCACCGCCTCGATATGGGTCCAGAGTGGGAGCTCGGCGAGTATTTGGTGGATGACCGCTTTCAATCTCAATCACCGCCTCGATATGGGTCCAGAGTGGGAGCTCGGCGAGTATTTGGTGGATGACCGCTTTCAATCTCAATCACCGCCTCGATATGGGTCCGGAGTGGGAGCTCGGCGAGTATTTGGTGGATGACCGCTTTCAATCTCAATCACCGCCTCGATATGGGTCCGGAGTGGGAGCTCGGCGAGTATTTGGTGGATGACCGCTTTCAATCTCAATCACCGCCTCGATATGGGTCCGGAGTGGGAGCTCGGCGAGAATTTGGTGGATGACCGCTTTCAATCTCAATCACCGCCTCGATATGGGTCCGGAGTGGGAGCTCGGCGAGTATTTGGTGGATGACCGCTTTCAATCTCAATCACCGCCTCGATATGGGTCCAGAGTGGGAGCTCGGCGAGTATTTGGTGGATGACCGCTTTCAATCTCAATCACCACCTCGATATGGGTCCAGAGTGGGAGCTCGGCGAGTATTTGGTGGATGACCGCTTTCAATCTCAATCACCGCCTCGATATGGGTCCAGAGTGGGAGCTCGGCGAGTATTTGGTGGATGACCGCTTTCAATCTCAATCACCGCCTCGATATGGGTCCAGAGTGGGAGCTCGGCGAGTATTTGGTGGATGACCGCGACCAGACTGGTTTTGGTACTGTGAGAGGTCATGTTGGTGATGTTCTTGACGTATGACCAAACAAAGTAGTCTGCGGGTTCAGGCAGGGGGAGGAGGGACAGTGAGCGAATGGTACAAAGTCGTAGCACTCCTAAAGCCAAGCCTGGGTCTCTTTTGACTTGTGGGCCGGCACCGAGTTCTGCTGCCAACGGCCACCTGATTGCACCAGGTGATCACTACACTCTTCAGCACATCCCGATACACTTTGGTGTTGACTTTCAAGCCGACTAACGTGGCTGGAAACCTCGTTGAGCTGTGCCTTCAAGCATTGGAATGTCTGGATTTGAATTTTGAGGGTGCTGGTAATGTTTCTGTTGTAATAACTTCGTTCAGTAGAGAGCAGGAGTAGTACAGCGATGCATCTCCGATCTCGCTCATTGAAATGGAATCATGAGAACAGGACTATTGCCAACACCCTCAAATTGCAACACTGAATTGCAACGAATATCAGGGATGTCCCTGAGTGATGAAAACAAAGTTTCCGGCCACGGTTATGGTTTTTGGTGTGGTTATAATACAATCTTAACACTTCTTTTACCAAAAAAAAAAAAAAGTTGTGAAATATATATCAGATACTGTAAGATACAGAGTTGAACGATAAGATTGTCGCCCTAGAAAAGACAACACGATTCCATTTCCGTTTAATGAAAACCGATTTTCTTTTTTTATTGTAGATCATCTACTAGTTGGCCAGTTCTGTACAAATCCCAAGAGCGAGAGAAGCCTTCTATCATGTCTAAAAGTGACATAATGCTCAATGAAAGATCCAAGTTATGACAACAGGACCATTGCCAGCACCCTCAAAATGCAAATCCAAACAGTTCAATGCTTGAAGGCACACCTCAACAAAGTTTCCAACCACAGTTATGATTTTTGTATGGTTTCAACTGAGGGCCACATCATGCCACCTCACATCTTCAAAGTGTTCCTGGATGTGCTGAAGAGTGTGAGGATCCCCCCCCCTGTAGCAATCAGGTGGCTGCCAGCAGACCTTGGGTGGCAGCTGGACTCGGCGCCGGTCCACAAGTCCAAAAAGACCTAGGAATTGATTCGGGAGTGCTACAACACTTTACTCTTCTCTCCCTGGCCCCTCTCCTCCCCTAACCTGAATCCACTCGACTACTTTGGTTATACGTCGAGAACATCACCAACATGACTTCTCATAACGCCAACCGTCGTTACATGCTGTAAATATCAGGATAAACATTAGCGCCCTAGACAACACGCGCTAGAAATTGTCTTCCGTTTTCCTGCTTTCCGGCTGACTACAATATGGTTGTCTTCAAGTCTAACGTAAATAAGTTCTTGATGAGCCGTTCCATATCAGTTATCAAATTTACCGAATTTTCATTACTAATGATTACTATATTGTCCTTTTGACTACTGTACACTCTTTAACCCTTATCCTTGAGTGGCCTCTTGGCCTTGATAATGTGGTGATGCCTGTGTAAAAAAAAAATGCAGGTGTCGAAATATAGGATGTGATGACGTCACTCCTTCTAAGAGAGAAACAAAACGATTTTTAAAGTCAGGTTTAGTTAGGGAAGCGGGGCAAACAAAGTGTGTCCGACAGCGTATAAATCTAAGTGAATGTTGCTTCCACACTCTGCCTGGTCGTCGCCATCTTAAGACTAAGTTAGAAAAAATAAGTTAAGAAGTAATTATATACATTGGTCTCTCCTCTCGTGAACAACCCCATCTCTATCTCTCTATCTCACTTCCTCTATCCCACATCACATCTCACACACACACACACACACACACACACACACACACACACACACACACACACACACACACACTCTCTCTCTCTCTCTATCTATCTCTCTTTATCACTCTCTCATATATAGCACATGCACATCTATCTATATGCATGCCATATATAATGTTCCTGTCTAAAAAATTAGCAGTTCGACAAGATATACCTGAAGAAGGTCGGAGGTTTTATCGACCGAAACGTTGTGAAAAATCGCACTCAAGATGAGAACAGTAGTTCAATGAATAAAAATAAGACAAATAACCAATCCTCATCTCAAAAATTCTAAAACAATGATATACAATGGGAAAAGAGATGGCTGGTTACTTTTAATGCATCTAAAACCAAGCTTCTATCTTTACATCATCAACGCTCTGATACCCATCTGGCATCAATTGAAATGGATGGCTCTCGTCTTGTGGGGGGGGGCCTCCATGTTTTGACAAGCTTCTGGGTTTGACCTTTACTCCTGATCTGAAATGGAACATGTACATCAAATCTGTTGCAAGGGACGCTGGGAAAATGGTGGGATCCTTTTACTGCTCCAGAAGATATCTCACTACTGATGCAATTCTCTATCTGTATAAAAGCCAAGTACGTCCAAGGATGGAGTATTGCTTCCACACGTGGGCAGGAGCTGCTGAAACCAGCCTATTCTGCCTTGACAGAGTACAGAATAGACTTCGTAGCCTAGTGGGGGATTTCCTTTTCTCTACCCTGCAACCTCTCTCCCACAGAAGGGACGTTGCGAGCTTGTCTTTGTTTTATTGTTATTTCCATGGGAAGTGCTCGTCCGAGCTCCAATCTCTGCCCCCCCGCCAATCTTTCACGAAAAACACCTGTCTAGCTGAAACCACTGCCAGTAATTTTCCCCGCTCTTTATCTGTGCCTAAATCAAAACGTAGATTCTATGAACAAAGTTTCTTTCTTAGAAGTGCACGCCTGTGGAACTCTCTTTCGTTTGCCTGTTTCCCACCTGACTACAACTTGGAAGTCTTCAAGTCCAACATAAACAAATTTCTGATGAACCAAGTAAGACACTTTATCAGATCTCCATTACTAACGATTACTACGATATTGTCCCATTGATTACTGTACACGCAGTAACCCTTATCCCCGAGTGGCCCCCGGGCCTTGATGAGTGGTGACTTCCATGTAATCTTTCCATGTAAGCAAAAAAATAGAGAATTAGTTAAATGTAAATATGAAATAGGATAGTCAAGGATTCGAACTTGCGAAGCTAGATTTGGAATTGAAAATTCCAATCATAAGTTAAAATAAATACAGAATTTTATTGAAATAAGGAATGTGGAATCGCAATAGTTAGATATCTGTTCATTGGAAATGATGAAATTTGTTTCTGTGAAAATTAAAATAAGGAATTTAATCGTCAATTGAAATAGTAAACATATTTTGTAAAGAGGTTATTTTAAAAATAGGTTACTGAACTCGGGGTCATGTCAAGTTTGACAACGTGACGCATGTCACCAACGTGCTTTATGAGCACATGCTTAATCATGCGATGATGTGATGAGTTCTCAATATAGGTAGAGTTTTAGATGCAGTCTGAGAGAAGAGGAGAAGATTCGGTGAGAAAGAGCCGAGAGAGAGAGAGAGAGAGAGAGAGAGGTCAGAAACGGCTGCTGACGTCAAACCTTGGAAGTGAAAGGTTAGAGAAGAAAAAAAGCCACATAAAGAAACTTTGAATTCCTCAAGCGAAACCATGGACCGGTCATGAAATAAAGGACGTCATCATCTTTGTGTATCTGCGTCTTCTGTGTTGTTATTCAACAGAAAAGGTATTGTCCATTTATATTATAAGAACTTTGTGAAAATCATCATCTCAAAAATAGGTAAGAAATATATGTATCAATATTTATAGAAACACTCCCGTTCATACAGAACTGTCTCTCTCTTTATATATACCTGTTTATGTCTCCAATATGCTATCTCTTACAACATGAACATCTTAAGACATATGAACACTTGACACATGAACACTCCTAAGACTCTAATCTCCCACTAAGACTTTCTAATACTAAGACAAACAACAACAATACAAGAATATATACGCCATCTTAACATATACACCACGTAACATATACACCTGAAACTTTTCTTTACATGCTGAATCTGAACCACGGGACAAAAATTTATATTATATATATATATATAAATTTATTTCAGATTTGTCTCAGGGTTCTCACATGAGTCTGCTTTACGTGTCTACATTTCTGTCTTCGTCTAATCTTTTGACCTGTCTCTATAATTACATAAATGCAACACTGTGTGTGTGTGAGTTCGTTCCTTATAGACTCTGAAACGGCTGAACAGATTTTCTTTAAAATTTACAGAAGTTTAGTGCATAAGTCTGGGAATGTTCTTAGTTAAGTTTTGTCTCAGAATAATCAATAATCGAAACTGTTATTTTAATTTATCTATCATGTCATCGATTAGCAACGATGATAGAACAACGGGCCGTGAAAATTCTACTGTGGTGGGTAAGTTGTTATTACTTTTTATTTAATTTTTTTTTGCATGACGTTTTCATGTTTTTTTTTCATAATTTCATAATGTTTTTCATTTTTTATTTTTTACACGGTGGTCACCACTTACCAAGGCCGGGAAACCACTCAGGGATAAGGGTTATTGCAAGTACAGTACGTTAGTGTGGAGATTTAATGAAGTGTTCACTTAAGGGGGCGGTTCATCAGGAATTTGTTTATGTTGGACTTGAAGACATCCAAGTTGTAGTCAGGTGGGAAGCAGGCAGACGGAACAGAGTTCCACAGGCATGCAGTTCTAAGAAAAAAGCTTTGTTCATGGAATCTACGTTTTGATTTAGGCACAGATATAGAGTGGGGAAAATTATTGACAGTGGTTTCAGCTAGTTGGGCGTTTTTTGAAAAAGATTGGCGAGGGGGGGACCAGAGAATGGAGCTCAGATGAGCACTTGCCATGGAAATAACGATAAAACAAAGATAGGCTCGCAACGTCTCTTCTGTGGGAAAGAGGTTGCAGGGTAGAGAAAAGGGCATCGCTCACCAAGCCACGAAGTCTATTTTGTACTCTGTCAAGGCAGGATAGGCTATTTTTAGCAGGTCCTGCCCAGATGTGGCAGCAGTACTCCGTCCTTGGACGTACTTGGCTTTTATATAGATAGAGAATTGCATCAGTAGTGAGATATCTTCTGGAGCGGTAAAAGGATCCTACCATCTTTCCAGCGACATTGGCAACAGACTTGATGTACGTGTTCCATTTCAGATCAGGAGTAAAGGTCCAACCCAGAAGCTTATCAAAACACGGGGCTTCTCCTAGACAAGAGCCATCCATTTCAATTGATGCCAGATGGGGATCAGAGCATTGATGATGTAAAGATAGGAGTTTGGTTTCAGATGCATTAAAGGTAACCAGCCACGTCTTCCCCCACTGAACCACGCGCTCAAGATCAGAGGAGAGAGAATCAGAGAGAACTTTGTCATTTACAGCCTTTGATGTGTTGCCGTAGATGGTCGTGTCATCAGCATAGATGTCAACAAATGATTTAAGCATGTGTTTAGGGAGGTCATTGATGTAGATCAGGAAGAGAGTTGGGCCTAGGATTGACCCCTGAGGGACTCCAGCATTAATACTGCAGGCCTCTGATTTTTGTCCATCAACCACTACTCTTATGACCCTATTGGAGAGAAATGATTTAATGATTGAGAAAACATTTCCAGTTATACCGTAGCTGGAAATCTTGTGAAGTAGGCCCTTATGCCATACCTTGTTGAAGGCCTTTGATATGTCAAGAGCAATTGCCCTAGAGAGGAAGCCTTTGTCAAGAGATTCACTAATCCTGTGAGATATAACCGTTAGCACATCTGCGGTAGATCTTGCAGAACGGAAACCATATTGTGTGTCACTAAGAAGGTTGTTTCTGCTGAGGTGTTTTTTTTTTCAGTGAACTGAAAAGAAGTTTATCTATTCTCTACTTATATATAAAAGGCAGTTTGTCAGTGTGTATGTGCCTGGGAGTTGTTTTAGATGGTTTCTGTATCGGAATACTTCTGATAAGTATAAAAATTCATAATTAAAGAAATCTTATTAAAGAAAAAAACAGTCCAATTTTGGTAAAAGTTAACACTTTTATGCAGCCTACCAACATAATTGCATTCAAGATGTTTTATAACCACACAAGAAGAATGGCTTAGCCGATCAAATCAACAATAGGTTCTTTGATAAGACAGAGGTGCGTTCAAAATGAACGCTTCTGTTTAGAGTATAATTGGACCATTGTAGTTGACTTTTGCATTTTAAACTTAAATCAAGTCATTATATAAAATTCAAAATAATTCCATTAAATAAAAAAATAGGTTCTCTACAGTGCAATGTAGACTACAGTGAATTATGGACTAAGTGACTACGGGGAGACATGTGAAGCTTCCTCCCAGTGCACAGCGGTGAGTTCCTGACTAGAGCAGGCAATCAACTGATTTGATTGACGAATGGGCGATTTCATCAATTTCAATGACAATAAAGGTATTAGAAGTGTGGAATATTTGTTAATCCTCTTTAAAATCCCGAGCAACGTCGAGTTGCCCTGCTATTCACGAACATCAATGTGTTGCTATTCTTTTAAACAATATCTTACACATATCATCAAGGCACCATTGCTATCTCTATCGTAAATTTATTTTATCATTCAAGATTTTAAATGGCGCCAAGCCTAATATGGTCGATGCCAAATTATAGAATTCTCTCCAAGAGTCTGACATCTAATGGGTTATCTTCTAATTAATTAATTCTTAATTCCGCAAGTCGTGTTCCGATGATAATAGACCTCGTAATAATGATCTGCCTGTCCGTACGTCGGTCTATTACGTCGAAACTTCAAATGGAGGTTTTCTACATAAATGCAAAAATTGCACGAACGTATTTTAACTTTGTTAAAATGGCTCAGACGATATATATTTTTTCAATCTTGAAGTTTAAAAGAAAACGGGGAAAAAGAAACAGAATGTGTTGGAGGTAAATAGAAGTTGCCTTAGTGTGGAAGGATTTCTCTATAAATGATCAATGAGATAAAACCGGTAGCATAATGTAAAGACACTTTACTGTTATTCTTTTGTATAGAATTATTTTAAAACAAACAAAAAACTAAATAAAATGGGACGAAAATAAATATTTCCTCAGTCTAGAAGCATTTCTTCATAATTTAACGATGATATAAGAAATTAAGTATAGTGTCGGAACTGAAAATGTGCTTTTAAAAATGTTAAATAAATGAAAAGAAGAAAGAATTATTCAGACGAAAGTGAAAAAATGTCACAGTATAGAAGGATTTCTCATGAACTGACCAATGCGTGGACAGACTAAGTAGATTTAACCATTTAACGTTGATTTAATGATATTTTCAAATTTTAATGAAGTTTTAAAATGGCTCAGACGATATATATTTTTTCAATCTATGATGTTTAATGAAGTTTTACACCATTCTGAAGAAAAACCTATTTATAAGTACAAATCTTATTAAAAAAAAAACATGTTTGAAATATGTATATATAACACAAGAATCAAGCCTTTGTCAATCTATGACGTTTAATAATTTTACACTCTTTTCAGTAAAAACCTATTTATAAATACATATTTTATTTTTAAAAATGTATGAAATATGTTAATTCAAGCCTTTGTTAATCTATGACGCTAAATAGTTTTACACTCTTTTGAGTAAAAATTATTTATAAATGTTTTTGCAAAAAATGTTATAAATGTGTAAAAATGACACAAAAGTCGAGCCTTTGTCAATCTATGACGTTTAATAAAATTTTACGCCATTTTGAGTTATAATCTATTTATAATTACACATGTAATTGAAAAATAATGTTTGAAATGTATTAAAACGATCCAAGAATCATTGAGAGCATTGCCAAGGCTGCTGCAAGGAAGGTTGGCTCCCTCTACCATGCTAGAAAACTACTTACGCCTGACAGTATCCTGTATCTCTATAAGACCACTATTCGCCCATGTATGGAGTACTGTTGTCACATCTGGGCTGGTGCATCTGCTGCT
The DNA here is from genome assembly GCF_053919585.1 of Euprymna scolopes. Classification (NCBI taxonomy): domain Eukaryota; kingdom Metazoa; phylum Mollusca; class Cephalopoda; order Sepiida; family Sepiolidae; genus Euprymna; species Euprymna scolopes. Next base: position 13,660,615 of record NC_136527.1, on the reverse strand, counting down.
TGTCTCTCGCTCCTGGACAGGGTTCAAAAGAGAGTCACCAACCTAATAGGTCCTGAACTGTCATCTAGGCTTCAGCCTCTGTCCCATCGACGAGATGTTGCATCCCTCTGCCTGTTCTACAAATACTTTAATGGTGAATGCTCTGACGAACTGCAAACACTTGTACCTCCTTGACGTAACTACCCCCGACAAACCCGACAAGCTACTAAGTCTCATCCCTTTACAGTAGAGATCCCTAGGTGCAAGAAAGCCTTTTACTCCAATAGTTTCTTCCCCAGAACTGCGGGTCTTTGGAACACCCTTCCGGGATTCTGCTTTCCCAACTGCACTGATATGCAGAAGTTCAAGTGTAATGTGAACAAACATCTTTCTACTCATCTCCCTTCATAATGACCCTGCTAATTAAGTCCCTGATAGTAGCCCCCCCCCCCTGCTTCAAAGTGGCACTGTGCCTTGTTTGGGGTGAAAATTGAATTAAAAAAAAAAAACTTATGACGCTAAATAAAGTTTTTTTTTACACGTTATGCAGAAAAAACAAGTGAAGCATGCATGGTCCCCCGTGACTGCACAGTGAACGAGGCATAAAAAAAAATGGCTAAGTTCAGCATTTGACTTCCCCCTCATTTAGCCCCCAAAGTCCCCAGCAGATGTCAAATCCTGGTGAAAATAGACCAAAAGTGCACTTTTAGGCCTTAACATATGTAAATTTGAGTTCAGCACCATGCAAAAAAAAAGAAATGACTAAGTCCATCATTTGTCCCCCCCCCATTTAACCCTAAAAGTCTCCAAGGGCTTTACAGATTTAAATTTGAGTTCAGCATCATGCAAAACTGCTAAATAGACATACACAGAAAATTTGGAACAAATATGGTAAAATAGTCCCAAAAATTGAATTTTTTTTTATTAGCCCTAAAAGAGCTCCTGAAGCACACCCAAGAGTTATCGCAAAGTATAGACAAACAAAATTATATAGAAATCAGTTACAACTTTTCAGAAATTTTTATAAAAATCCAAGACATCAATTTTTTTTAATAAGCACAAAAGTGTCAATTTTATCCATTTTAATCCGAAATGCATTCCGGGGGGGGGGGGGCGACCGGAATTTTCCTGGAAAATCCGTTCTTTTACTTTTTTTACTCATATCATGTTTAATGTTTGTGCAAAATTTCCAAAAATTCCAAGGCGTAGTTATTGAGAAAAGTGCGGACAGACGGACGGACAAGGGTGAATTTACAGGTCCATTCTCCTTTTGTCGGGGGGACCAACATGTTTGAAATGTGTAAACCTGATACAAGAATTGAACCGAATGTTTACGAAATCGACCGCAAGAGACTGGTAGTACCGTCCTATGTAAAAATTATTCAAATGGAACAAGTATTTTCATAATCGCAGAAAGCAATTTTTTTTTTTTATTACATTTTCACCCCAAACAAGGCAAATTGCCACTTTGGTGTAGGAGACTACTATCAGGAGCAACAACTACTGGGGTACTATGTAGGGATTTGGGCAGCAAGATGTCAGTTCACGTTACATTTGAACTTCTGCATGTCAGTACAGTTGGGGAAGCAGAGACCTAGAATGGAATTCCAAAGTCTAGCGGTTCTGGAGAAGAAACTATTGGAGTAGAAAGATCTTTTACATCTAGGGATCTCTACGGTGTGGGGGTGGGATTTAGCTGCCTGTCGGGTTTGTCGAGGGTGTTTATGCTTGTAGAACAGGCAGAGGGATGCAACGTTTCGTCGATGGGACAGAGGCTGAAGCTTAGATGCCAGTTCAGGGCCTGTCAAATTGGCGACTTGCCTTTGAACCTTGTCTAGGAGCGAGAGACTAGTAGCAGATGCACCAGCTCAAATATGACAGCAATACTCCAATACTTCATACATGGGCGAATAGTGGCCTTATAGAGGTACAGGATACTTTCGGGATTTAGTAGTTTTCTAGAATGGTAGAGAGAACCTACCTTCTTCGCAGCAGCCGTGACGATGCTTTCAATGTAATTGTTCCAACTCATGTTTCCTGTGAATGTTAAACCGAGGAGTTTAAAAGAAATACTTTCAGATAAAGTGTCGTTGGCCATTGCTATTGGTGGTAGAGAAGGTTTCTTGTAATTATTGAATAAAACAAGTTTAGTCTTGGCGGCATTGAATGTGACCATCCATTTTTGTCCCCATTCCACTACAGATTGGAGGTCATCCTCTAGTGTTTCTGCCATTTCCTTAGATACGTGTTCATTTGTTTTCCTGTCGTGTCTGTTATAGAGTGTGGTGTCATCAGCATATATACTCATCTCAGAGGCAATTTTGTTGGGGAGGTCATATATGAATATTAGAAACAATAGAGGTCCATGGATAGACCTCTGGGGCACTTTAACATTTATATCATATTGTTTAGATGTACGACCGTCGAGGACAACCTGGATTTTTTTCTTATCTAAGAAGGATTTAATTATGTTAAGTATTCTACCAGTGATACCATATGATCTAATTTTCCAGAAGAGACCCTCATGCCATACCCTGTCAAAAGCCTTAGATATATCTAGAGCTACGCTCTGCCCTCCCCCGCTTTGTCCAGTGAATGGTATATACGTTCAGAGATTACAGTTAGGATGTCTGCTGTGGAACCGGCTTTTCTAAATCCATATTGTTGGTCAGTCAGAAGTTTAGCATCTGTAAGGTGATGGACTAGAGCATGGTTAATTAAGGTCTCAAATATTTTGGCAAAAATTGGGAGGAGGCTAATGGGGTGATAATTTGATGGGGCAGTTCTTTCGCCAGAATTATTGAATACTGGTATATATATATATATATATATATATATATATATATATATATATTTATATACATATATATAAATTAATAAATATTATCATTTTTCTATATATAAATTAATAAAATTTTACATATATATATATTAATAAAAATTATATATAAATTAATATAAATTATTATTTATATATATATAAATTAATAAAAATTTTACATACATATATAAATCAATATATATTATATATATATAAATAAATAAAAATTATTATTTTTATATATATAAATTAATAAAAAATTTACATATATATATAAATTAATAAAAATTATATAAATATATATATATACATATATATAAATTAATAAAAATGATTATTTTATAGATATATATATAGATAATTATATAATATATATATATATATATATATATATATATATAAAACCTTCTCTCTCTTCTTCTGCCCATTTTTCTCTCTCTCTTATATATATATATATATATATATATATATATATATATATATATATATATATATATATATATATAAACTCTCAGTGTGTGTTATTTGATTATTCATCAAACAACATTGTTGCTCAAACCAATTCTGGAAGGTAATTTTTCTCGAACTCTAGTGCGGATCCCACCCTTCTTTCATAGATCTTCATTTGGTTGTGGACGCCATTTTTATAAATAAAAGGCAGGAATTAATCTACCAAAATACAAGCCCCTCCCTAGATTTCAACACAGCCTGCCTCCTATTCCGAGTTTCTTAGAACTTTCCGGATATCAAATTGTAGACCCCGGGGGTCAATCCAATAATCGATAGCAATGCGGATGGCCAGTTTAAGCAGCAGTTCTTTTATTGCAATTCCTAGCAACAACGTCCATGTCACTGTATGGTAAATGCTAGAGGCAAATGTGTTCTCTACCTATGCTGAATAGTGAAACGGAATTTGCGCATTGATATGGCGTGGAAATAATATCTCTTTCTTCCTCTCTCTCTTTCTCTCGCTCTCTCTCTCTCTATATATATATATATTATATATATATATATATAGATATATATATTACATATGCATTATATATATGTAATATGCATTATATATATATTATATATATATGTAATATGTTTTATTTTGTTGTTTTTTAAAATAATATTTGAATATAAATCATAAAGACATAATGAGCCCAAACTGCACTCGATACATATATAATATATATATATATATATATATATATATATATATATATATATTACATATGTATTATACATATATTACATATGTGTTATATGTATATATTACATATGTATTATATATATATTACATATGTAATATTACATATGCATTATATATATATTATATATTACATATGTATTACATATATTATATATATTATATATATACGATATATATATTATATATATATATATCATATTATATATATATTATATATGATATATATATTATATATATATTATATTTTATATATTATATATATATTATATACATATATACATTATATATATTATATATATTATATTATATACATTATATTATGTTATATATATTATATGTATATTATATATATAATATATATAAAATATATTATATATATTATATATATAATATATATTTTATATATAATATATATTATATATAATATATATAACATATATTATATATATAATATTATTCATATAATATATTATATATACTATATATATAATATATTATATATAGTATATTATATATTATATATAATATATTATATATATTATATATAATATATTATATATATAATATATTATATATAATATATTATATATATAATATATTATATATAATATATAATATATTATATTATATATAATATATTATATATTATATATATAATATATTATATATATAATATATTATATATTATATATATTATATATTATATATATAATATATTATATATATTATATATATTATATATTATATATATAATATATTATATATATTATATATAATATATTATATATATTATATATAATATATTATATATATTATATATAATATATTATATATATTATATATAATATATATTTTATATATAATATATCTTATGTATTATATATAATATATTATATATTATATATATATATTCTAAATATCACATATATTTTATATATATTATATATATTATATATACATTATATGTATATATTATATATATAATATATATGTTTAAAAATTACTCGTGCGAGAATCGAAATAAAAACGTTTAGCTGACGATTTAATTTTTTCTTTGACGTTAATGCCTGAGGTCAGAAGACATGTTTGCTGCAAGGCTAAAAATTAAAACATGAACCAATGTCTATTACGTTACGCATGCATATTCGTAATGCCGTCGTTCGACCTTCACCTGGCAGTATCCATGTTTTTAATGTTCACACTCTTGCACCGATTTTCTCCGGCTAAATCTCAAATATAAAGTTTAGCATAAGTTCGAATACCCTATATATTAAGGTTTGTGTGTGGACCAAAAACTGACAATTGTCTTGTAGTCAAAACCTTTTAAACAAATATATATATACGCATACATAAATATACATAGAAAGAGTCTTGTGCTTACTATAATTTTTTTACACAATTCCTATAAACTTTTTTACGCAAATATTATGCAAGTATAAATCATGTAGAATATCTGCATGAATATAATTACACGTAATAGTTAACTAAAGATGATCATCCTATATGAAAACCGAAAAAATAAATTATGAATTAATTAAAAGTAATGTTTAAAAGAATATGCAAATTAGCTAGATCTTTTGCTAGTGAATGCAATTCAACGATCCATATATAATAAAGTTGTATTTTCTTTTTAAATAAATAAACAACTTTTTATAGGGATATAGACAGAAGATAGATAGATATAAATACGTACACACACACACACACACACATATATATATATATATATATATATATATATATATATACATACATATATATATTACATTTTCACCCCAAACCAGTCACATTGCCACTTTGTTGTAGGGGGCTACTATCAGGGACATAAGCATCAGGTGTACTATGTGGGGAGTTGGGCTGCAAGATGTCAGTTCACGTTACACTTGAACTTCTGGGGAAGCAGGGACCCGGCAGGGAATTCCAAAGTCTAGTTGTTCTGGGGAAGAAACTACTTGAGTAGAAGGCTCTCTTGCATCTAGGGATCTCTACTGTGAAGGGGTGGGATTTAGCTGCTTGTCGGGTTTGTTGGGGGTATTTACCTCGAGGGGACACAACTGCTTGCACTTCGTCAAAGCATTCACAGTATATATATATATATATATATATATATATATATATATATATATATATATGATTAGTTTTTTTTTTTGGAATAAAACCAGTTCGATAGCGTGTTATTTTGTGTTACATTTGCATCTATTTTCTCCTGAGTGACTGTCGTTTAATTGTTATGACCTATTTCTTGTAATAAATAATTTTTCCAAGAATTCTTCATAGGTTTTGGTTTTGATTATAGCGGATGGCACTCAAGTTATATATATATATATATATATATATATATATATATATATATATATATATATATATATATATATTTATAATAAATGTTTAGAGGTACAGAATTTATATATAGTTTTAAAAAAAGTAATAGGCGGAAGTTTCTCGAGAGCTCTTTCGTCAGGAGAAAATCTTACATCCAAAATAGTAATATTATATATCAGTTTAGATGCCAGTGCGATGCTGGTTATGTTGGGCGAACATCCTTGCACCTTTTGACTCGTATAAACCAGCATGTTCCATCGAAGATCAGACAAGGGAGGATGGGGTCTGGTGGTCTCCCTCCTTCTGCAGCCTTGGACTCTGCTATTGGCCAGCATTTGGTTGACAACCCATGCTGTGCCGATAGATATAAAATAGATTGGTTCGAGGTGCTACATAGAGCGGACTCCAAAAACCATTTAAAGATTTTGGAGGCCGTTTCTATCGCGGTGCGTCAACCTTCTTTGTGCCGGCAAAAAGAAACATCAAACGCATTGTTTCTCTTTGGGGAACTTTGAATTTTTTCTCCCGCTTTTTTTTTTCTCCCTCGTTGTGCCAATATTTTAATCGTTTTTAAACGTAAATAAATTTAATTAGTGTCCCCGTACGTTTGGCACATTTAATAAGTTCCCCATTAGAACTCTTTATTTTCGACACAATATTATTTAGGTTGCTATCGATTTTCTCCTGACGAGATGATAGCCGAAAGAGCTCTCGAGAAACTTCCGCCTATTACTTTTTTTAAAACTATATATATATATATATATATATATATATATATATATATATATATATATATATAACGCATATTTGCTCTACAACAGTATTGAGCACTTTCCTCAGTTTTTATTAATTACCATTTCCACTATATATATATATATATATATATATATATATATATATATATATACATTAGTTTTTTTTTTTTTTAGTTTATTTTAAGCAGAAATCCAGCAGAGTACTTAATTAAAAGGAAAATTGTTAGATGAGACAAGTCATTGGTACCGTCGGTTTCAAGCCCGATAATTAGGACCGTTTTAGATATCCATATCAAGCTCTCTTCAGCCAATACTCATCTCTAGCAGTATATACTTATCGTTGCCAGGTTGAAAAATATTAGAGGGCGAAGGGTTTAGTCCCATATGATTTCAGATTTTCCGATTTTAATGAAAGTGGATCACATGTTGGATTTACGGAAGCATACAATACATTTGCTTTTGAAAATGTAACAGGAAAGTGTTTAAAAGGGAAATAACTGCACCAGCCTAAATAAATAAAATTACTTCCGGTTTTAACGGCATCTGGTGTAGGCTAATAATAATTGAAAATAAATTAAATTAGATATAAAGAAATAAAAACAATAATTTAAACAAGTGAAGCATGCGTGGTCCCTCGTGAATGCACAGTGAACGAGGCATAAAAAATGACTAAGTTCAGCATTTGCCCTCCTCCCCCCTATTTAGCCCCAAAAGTCTTCAGGATACGTCAAATTCTGGTGAAAATGAACAAACGGTGCAGTTTTAGGTATTAACATATGTAAATTTGAGTTCTGCACCATCCAAAAAAAAAAAAAAGACAAAGTCCATCATTTGCCCCACCCTCCCCTATTTAACCCCCAAAAGTCCCCAAGGCCTTAACATATTGAAATTTGCATTCGGCATCATGCAAAACTGCTAAATAGGCATCCACAGAAAATTTTGGACAAATATGGTAAAATAGTCCCAAAAAATGGACTGTTTTTATTAGCTTTAAAAAATAGCCCCCGGGGCACACCAAAGAGTGTATAGACAAACAAAATTATACAAAAATTTTTTTTTTCACACGGTGTTCACCACTTATCAAGGCCCGGAAGCCACTCAGGGATAAGGGTTATTGCAAGTACAGTACGTTAGTGTGGAGATTTAATGAAGTGTTTACTTAAGAGGGCGGTTCATTAGGAATTTGTTAACGTTGGACTTGAAGACATCCAAGTTGTAGTCAGGTGGGAAGCAGGCAGACGGAACAGAGTTCCACAGGCGTGCAGTTCTAAGAAAGAAGCTTTGTTCATGGAATCTACGTTTTGATTTAGGCACAGATAAAAAGTGGGGGAAATTTTTGACAGTGGATTCAGCTAGTTTTTTATGAAAGATTGGCGAGGGGGGACGAGAGATTGGAGTCCAGACGAGCACCTGCCATGGAAATAACGATAAAACAAGGATAGGCTCACAACGTCTCTTCTGTGGGAGAGAGGTTGCAGGGTAGAGAAAAGGGCATCCCCCACTAAGCCACGAAGTCTATTTTGTACTCTGTCAAGGCAGGATAGGCTGTTTTTAGCAGCTCCTGCCCAGATATGGCAGCAGTACTCCGTCCTTGGACGTACTTGGCTTTTATATAGATAGAGAATTGCATCAGTAGTGAGATATCTTCTGGAACGGTAGAAGGATCCCACCATCTTTCCAGCGACCTTGGCAACAGACTTGACGTACGTGTTCCATTACAGATCAGGAGTAAAGGACAAACCCAGAAGCTTGTCAAAACATGGGGCTTCTCCTAGACGAGAGCCATCCATTTTAATTGATGCCAGATGGGGATCAGAGCGTTGATGATGTAAAGATAGGAGTTTGGTTTTAGATGCATTAAAGTAACCAGCCACGTCTTCCCCCACTGAAACACGCACTCGAGATCAGTTAGTCCCAAAAATGGAATGTTTTTAATAGCCCTAAAAGAGCCCCTGGGGCACAACCAAGAGTTATCGTGAAGTATAGACAAACAAAATTATACGAAAATCAGTTAGTTACAACTTTTCAGAAAGTTTTATAAAAATCCAAGGCATAAATTTTTTTTTTTAATAAGCACAAAAGTGTCAATTTTAGCCATTTTAACCCGAAATACCTTCTGTTACTTTTTTTTTACCCATACCATGTTTAATGTTTGTGCAAATTTTCAAAAAATTCTAAGGCATAGTTACTGAGAAAAGTGCGGACAGACGAACGGACAAGGGTGAATTTACAGGTCCACTCTCAATTCTCCTTTTGTCGGCTGAGAAATGTTGATTATATTTCACTAGCGTGACCTGTGGAAATTCCAGAGGACTCTTTCATATGTAATATATTGATGTTGGCAACTTACATTGTTTATGCAATAGTCTGACTCTGCTGTGTCTTCTCATTAATCTTGCGTTGAGGCATCCAAGATTAAAAAGTTTAACTCATATACGAGATGGAAACTTCACCCCCAAAATATCTATTTTGAAGAAAACCATTTAAAACTTCACAAAAGCACGAACACGTATGCACATATGTAGCCAATAATGGCATTGAACACAGTTCAAATCTAAAAAAACCACAACGCTACAATCATTACATAATCTATTTTTTTTTTTTACACGGTGGTCACCACTTATCAAGGCCCGGAAGCCACTCAGGGACAAAGGTTATTGCAAGTTATAATTGTTATAATAAAATCGTGCTAGTGAGACCTGTGGAAATTCCACAGCGAACTCTTTCATATGTAATATATTGATGTTAACATTCTGTGAATCGTCAGCGTAAATGGAGGTGCCCTGATATTATTGTAGCTCTTTTGTTAAAACTACAAAAAGTACTTATCTAATCTAGCGGGGACGCTCGGTGTAACACAGTCGTAAAATACGCTTAAATATGATATTTTAATTCTTGCAGATTTCGTATGTCAATATATTATTATAGAGTCAATATATTATTATAATGTCAATATATTATTATATAGTCAAATCTGTTTCCGGGATCGTTTACAAGGGGTAGTTACGAAGGTTTGGGTTTTCTTTACTTTGTAGTTGCTTAAAAAAAACAGAATGAAACTTTACCGTGCCTTTCCGTTCTATGTTTTCTACTGAGTGAAACGCACCATCGACTTAACCGAATCGAAGGGTTATTTATGCCATTTTTTCACTTTATTTCGTTTTGTAGTTGCTTAAAAAACTGGAATGGAATTTTAACGTTCCTTTTCGTTCTATGTAAAACGCACCATGGATTTAACTGAATCGAAGGGTTATTTATGACATTTTTTTTCGCTTTTCACTGTGTTTTTTTTGTTTTTGTTTTTCCGAACACGTTCATCATTTTCCTCCTTATTTTTGCTTTTTGTTCTTCGATCTTAAAATGTATAGAATTATCTCCCCTGAACAAATCTTGCAAAATGAAAAAAAAAATTAAGCAATGACATTTTATCAGCACATAATAGAACATGAATTACTTCTGAACAGAAAGCCTGTAGACAAGTAAAAATGAATTACCTGCCGTGAACATAACTGAATAAATTAATCTTTGACCGTTTGAATTTTAAATACACACACAAAAAAAAAACATTGAAACAACAACGCCAGTTATAACCATATTAAGCAGAAGTTGAATTACGTCCCTTGATCTTAAAATGCATAGAATTATCTCCCCTGAATATTTAACGACATTAATTAATCTTTGAGCGTTTGGATTTAAATCTAAATAAAACAGCCATTTTGCAATTTACATCGTAGAGCGAGGATTCATTTCTCTACTGACGATGGGTTATTACCCGAAAGGATATTTGGATTTAAATACCACAGTTAAAATTCAGGTAGATAAATGAATAAATATATATGGGTTTGTATTACTGTACACATAGATTCGAAAAAGTTGTCAAAAAACAAATATATAACAAATAAATGTTATCAAAGGCAAGATAAGTTACTTTTCTACCAAACTGGATATATTTTTCGTGTTTTTATTCAATGTAACATGTTTATTCAGCTCGAAAAACATACAGTGTTTACCGATGTATTGGAAAATTCAAAATGGCGCCCGACACTCTCTTTAACACGGTAAGTTCAGGAAAAGATGTTATAAATAATAAACTAGACAAAATACTGTTAGAAATTCGCTCATTATATGTTACTGTGACATAAGTTGACATATATTCGATGTTTTTTTAATAGTATTTTGTCTAGTTTATTAGTTAAAATTCAGGTAGATAAATGAATAAATATTAAAAGTTAAAAAAATGGATGCCTCATGAATTGTCTGAAAACAATCTAAAATCCCGTTTCACCTTTTTTGAATAGACTTGTGACTGTGACGAAAAACGGATCGGAAATCTTAAGTGTCATCGTAGACAATGGCTTGGTGAAGGGGAAAGACCTCAGTCACAGCCGAAAAAAGAACTTAATGAAAAGAAGTTCTTCTTTCAATATGATGGGATTGCCGAGGAATAATCCACTTTAAACTATTACCACCTAATGCAACAATTAATGCTAAAATCTGCTGTCAGCAATTAGAACGTTTGAACTAAGCTTTGGGGGAAAGAAAGACCTGTTCTAGTGAATCGAAAAACCCCACACAGCAAGAATCACCTCACAAAAGATAGAATAACTTGATTGGTAGAAAATTCCTCATCCACCCTATTCTCCTGATCTTGCTCCTTCAAACTACCATTTGTTTCATAGCTTACAAAATCATTTGGAAGGAACAGTTTTTGTAACGCAAAAAGATTTTGAAACTGACATTTGGGAGTTCTTCGAATAAAGCCAAAAGAATTTTACAGTGATGGAATTAATAAGCTTGTTAATAGATGGAAGGAAGTCATAGATAACCAGGGAAAGTATATTGATGATTAATTTTCGTCACTTATTTATTCATAAATTCGGACAGAACTTATGGGATGATCTGATATAAAAATAAAAAAAATTGAAGTATTCATATATTTATTTATTTATCTTCACAACGACTATACATTCCTGCATTGTTTTAGCCTTCTAAAAACACCACACACACTCACACACACACACACACACACACACACACACACACACACACACACACACACACACACACATATATATATATATATATATGTACTAGCATGGGTGTCCGGCGTTGCCCGGGCATTTGGAGATGTATGTTGAGTAAAGAAACTGGTCAATTTTTTTTAAACTTTGACCCCTATTATGACCCCTTAACATTTATTCTTTTGGGCTCAAATTGTCTTATTAAGTTAGATCCATATCTAATGAACCTATATCTAAAATTTCAAGTGTTTAGACCGAAAATTGTCGGAGGAGTTTGGTAGAGTTCTCAAAGGTCAATTCGTTTATCTTTGACCTTTTAATCGTCAAATTTCTGGCCGAAAACCGATCACATCGATTTTTCCAAATCTTAGTACCCTGTATATCAAATTTCGAGTCTGTAGACTAAAAATTGACAGAGTTATTGCGTAGGGAAATGTACATACACAGATACACATATACACAAACAGACAGACAGACAGACACTTTCACTTATATATATATATGTATATATATATATATATATATGAAATAAAATGGAGGTGGAAGGACCTGAATACTCAACGTTTCGCCCGATTTATGCAGGCTTCTTCAAGAGGGACGGTCAATATATATTTATATATATATATATATATATATATATATATATATATGAGCATTCAGGTCCTTCCACCTCCATTTTATTTCATATCGTCGGATTTAATCCAGATCAACAATCATATATATATATATATATATATATATATATATATATATATATATATATATATATATTATACCAAGCAGTAACTTCCTCAGTCCCTCTCCACCAACCTACCACTTTTATACTGGACAAACATGGCGACGATCTTCGACGTCAGTATAGGGTCAATGCCAGAGGCCAGGATCCGCCCCCAGTCCTTTGTAAACAGAGGAAGCTCGTGTGTGCAATGACTGAGCGCCCTCTATCTCTCGGCTTATCAAGCAACATCGTTTACCCAATCGCTTCTCGTACCCATCTGCACACTGAACTCTTTCTGATTGGCCGAAATAGAAAGCATGCGCCAATTGTCGGAAATCGATCTGCGCAAAGGCCTCGAGGAAGCTGGATATGCAAGGAATTCTCTAAGAGAAATCTTGATGCCATTCGCAAAGCTGCTAAAACTTATTTCCTCTTTCCTTAAACACGAGACACGTTCAGTCAGAGAAAACTATAAAACTAGCCGTAGTACATACCTACGAGGGGTGCTATTAAAATTATATACGAAGTGCACATCAAAAAGTAATGTCTCCTAATTTTTATTCCGGCCTCCTCGCGATTCATGACCTGAAGCTTTCATCTCTCTGTTGTACATATTGACGGTGTGATACTCTAAGAAAGTAATAGAGGTGCGTCGGCAGAAAAGATGCGTCATTGAATTCCTGGCAAAAGTTGCGTTGAGAATGGTGATGACTATGTAGAAAAAACAAATTCTGGAGCACAAATAGATCACTTGTCTTAATAATACTACTCCCGTCTTCGTAGCTCTTTAACTTTTCGAGTTTGTGAAATAGACCCAGCGCGGCCGCAGACGAGGTTGAACTCACTACACGAGTTTGTAGTGTAATTCAAATCTTGTCGGTAGCTGAATTTAATTTGAATTGAATCATATAAAACTTCTGGCTCTGACCTTTACTTCTGTAGTCGAATGCTTTACCATTGAGCTATTTCTCCAGATCATAGTAAATTTACTTCTTTTTTTTTTAAAGAAGATTTTCTGAAATTTTATTATCTCCCTTGCTAGTGTCCATCCATCCATCCAGCGCGTCCGTAGCCGAAATTGAACTCACTACACGAGTGGCTTCCGGGCCTTGATAAGTGGTGACCACCATGTAAAAAAAAAACAAAAAAAACGAGTTTGTAGTGTAATTCAAGTCTTGTCCGTAGCTGAATACTTGATGCTTCGCCAGGACTATTAAGGGTATTTTTTTATCGGGACGCTATCATTAGACGGGGTTTCTACCACAGTCTAAGAGAGTCCGATCTACCTTCAAAAGAGAGATAGACCGCGGCAGTTTCTCAACCTGGTATTTTTACCTCGCGGTACATACAGCGCCTCGCCTTCCCAAATGGTCACCCATCTGGTTCTGGGCAGGCTCAATATTGCTTAACTTCGGTGATTTGGCGAGAACCAGTGTGTCAACGTGGTTGTACCGTACTTTTAGAACTGTCCTTTATATATATATATATATATATATATATATATATATATATATATATATATATATATATATATATATATATATATATTTATTTATTTATTTATCAGTGGTGAAAAAACCGGACAAGAGTGCTCAATGTGTACTCAGAGCAGTATATAGGAAATTTATTACTGTGAGTCCAGAATGAGTTTACAAATTGTTTCAGCTAGAGGAAAATCCTCAAAGAGAGGAAAAAATCCAACTAGCATCGTCAGAATTCATAAATGGACTAAGTTATAAAGTTAAATAAGAATGGAAAAATCGTAGATAAAGGGGAGTTAGAAAAGAAGGGAGGAGTGGTGGGGAGAGGACGTTGGAGTTTAAAGTAGTAGGAGTGTATTAAAAAAAGAGAGGGGTTTATAATTAAATATTAATTATGTGTAAATTCTTATATACGTTTTTTTAACGGTTTAAACTTAAAAGACGCTACTTTTGTTGATAACGGCATAAGTAACAGTTAATTTAAAGGATCACCATGGCAACAGGTTGGAGAGTTAAAGTAAGTGAAGGAACGGGTTGAAAATGGGGTTTAAAGTAATTTAGCGGGGCGGGGAGAGATTGAAAGATATTTATTGTTTATAAAATGGAAAGAAAAAGAAAAGGAAAAATAAGTTAATGAATTATACTTTACAGGTTTATTTTGATAGTGTAATGATATATATATATAATTAAGTATAATATATATATAAATAAATTAGCCGGGCAGGTAGAAATTATACGTTACAGGTTTATTTTAATGAAATAAAATAAAATAGGTGAAAGCTTAAGTAAGTAACTTAAATAATAGGAAAAAAAAACAAAAAACAAAAAAAAAACAATATTTTTAATAAGTAACAAGCACACGCATAAATATGTACAGCACATGCACATACGTAAATGGGGGAAAAGCACATGCGTGATTACACACACACATATATATATATATATATATATATATATATATATATATATATATATATATATACATATACACATATATATATAAAAAACATACATACAGAAACACATATATATATATACACACATACACAGATACGTAAAAATACACGCATATATATATATATATATATATATATATATATATATATATGCGTGTATTTTTACGTATCTGTGTATGTGTGCATATATATATATATGTGTTTCTGTATGTATGTTTTTTATATATATATGTGTAGAAAAGTGCCCAGTTGAAGGGGAAGATATTAATATTTTAAGCCAATTTTTCGATATTTGTCTTATGAAAGGTAAGACTTTAAAACGATACTGATCTCGGTAAAATCCGTCGCCTCTGTCAAACGTTTTAGGCAGACATGCAAACATACATACATTTATATATTGATAACTAAAAATTTTCGACACATTCACGTTTATATATATATATATATATATATATATATATATATATGTATATGTATATCTATATCTATATATATATATATATATATATATATATATATATATATATATATATATATATACTAGCGTGGGTGCCCGACGTTGCCCAGATATTTGGAGGTATTTTTGAGCAAAAAGAACAAAAAAACTGTAAATTTGTTTAACTTTGACCCCTATTATGACCCCTTAACATTTATTCTTTTGGGCTGAAATGAAGTTATTAAGTAAGATCCATGTCCATATCTAAAATCACAAGTGTTTAGACCAAAAATTGTCGGAGGAGTTTGGTAGAGTTCTCAAAGGTCAAGTCCTTCAACTTTGACCCCTAAACAGTCAAATTTCTTGCCGAAAACCGATCACATCGATTTTTCCAAATCTCAGTACCTGTATATCAAATTTCGAGTCTGTAGACTAAAAATTGACAGAGTTATTGCGTAGTGAAATGTACACACACAAACACGTTCACTTTTATAGATATACTAGCATTTCGGCTCGGCATTGCCCGGGTGTTTGGAGGTGTATGCTGAGCAAAAAAAGAAAAAAAAAAAACAGTCAAGTTTTTAAACTTTGACCCTTATTATGACCCCTTTACATTAATGATTTAGGATTCTAATCACATTATTACGTTAGATCCATGTCCAACACAGACACACACGGTCCTGGAAATGACCTTAAACTATATCCAGTGGTGAGGCCCCATCTTGTGGGCTCTGGGGAGTGTGGAGCCACCCTTTAATTACCATTGCTCCCAGGTCCACTCTGACCCGGAGTGGTAGTACCTGTTAGGGTCCCAACTATGGGTTGAATAGAAACCAATGTGAAAACAACAAATATATTCTATTAAAAATATTTTCTTCAAAATCTTTGGATTCGGCATTAAATAACCCGAAAAGGGTTGATATGCCGTAAAACAAAAACAACCAACCAACCAACAGACACACACACAGACACGTTCACTTTTATAGATAGATAGATAGATAGATAGATAGATAGATAGATTTGTTTAACAAAAATATATACGTATACATAAATATACATGGAAACAATTTGTCTTTACTATAAACTTTTTCCGCAAATATTATGCAAGTATAAATCATGTAGAATATCTGCATGAATATAATTACACGTAATAGTTAACTAAAGATGATCATTCCATAAGAAAACCGTAAAAACTAATAGGGAATTAATTAAAATGAATGTTTAAAAGAATATGCAAATTAGCTAGATCGTTTGCTAGTGAATGCAATTCCACAACCAAGACATAACAAAATTGTATTTTCTTTTAAAATGAATAGAAAAGAAGGTTTTTAATATGAATATCAATACACACAAAAGTAACCCGAATGTTTTTTTTGTTTTTACACAGTGATCACCACTTATCAAGGTCCGGAAGCCACTCAGGGATAAGGGTTATTGCAAGTACATTACGTTAGTGTGGAAATTTGATGAAGTGTTTACTTAAGGGGGCGGTTCATTAGGAATTTGTTAACATTGGACTTGAACACATCCAAGTTGTAGTCCGGTGGGAAGCAGGCAGGCGGAATTCATAGGAGTATATATATATATATATATATATATATATATATATATATATATATATATATATTATATCTATAAAAGTGAACGTGTCTGTGTGTGTACATTTCCCTACATTTAATTTAATGTTCTTTCTCTCTGTCTCCCCCTCTCTCTTGTTCTTCATTTAGACCACCATTGTCTTTTGATAGTTATAATAATAATATAATCTCCAATACCAAAGGGACCCGAGATAGTGCTTACTGTGCCCACGTGGAGGCGAGTTATTTGTGTTGGTTCTATTGGGGTCTGACCTAGAAATCACCTTTTTTCTTCTTTTTGAGCATATATTACTGCATAGAAAAAAAAATGTCTGAGAGACGCAGGAATGCTAAGGTAGCTAACCAACCAGTCATTAATCTTATGGGCGAGTTATATATGTCTTAGCGACGGGGTTCATGAGGTGGTTTGCAGACTGCGAAGGTTTGGTGAGTGTGTGTGTGTGTGTGTGTGTGTGTGTGAGAGGGCTTTCTATTACACTATTACCACATAACGCTCTTTCAGTCCACCTACTTACGTATATACTCCTACTTTCCTCGGCTAGTCACCTCATTCTTACCCCTCCCCTCTCTTTTCTCCCCCCCCAACCTATTAAAAGGTAACAGCCGTAGATCTTACTTGGTAACAAACAATGAAGCAGAGAATTTTGGTTTTTGGATTTTACCGTTATTGGATATTTTACCTTTCACCAGACTATCCATTCACGTGAAATCACCTTTTTCTTCGCCATATTCCCTCTGCTTCACTATTTCTTACCAAGTAAGATCTATGACTTATTTGTAGTTTCATCAAATACTTTTGCAAACAAAATCCGATCCCGCATTTTGCTAATTCCTACCCTCTGATGAGAAGGAAAGTATTTCTTCGAAACTCCGCGGATTAAGGACTGTCACCTTATTTTGTGCTTCCTTTTTGAAATTAAATGTTTTCAAAGTGTTTTTTAATATGTTTTTATCAACTACTTGTTCTTATATATATATATATATATATATATATATATATATATATATATATATATATATATATATATTTTAATTTAAATACCAAAGAAACAAAAAAAAAACGGGCAGGTGGAATTATTAAAATTTCCTTAAGGCCTTATCGTCTGACCCTCTAAGAGGAAACGTCAGAATGATAAATTAAAAGCTAAGAATCGAATGAGGAAAGAGGGAAATTGGTTTCAGTTGGAAAACCAGTGAGAAAAAAATATATATATATATAATTCTCACTGTTCAGGTGGTTTTAAATCAGTAAATATTTCCAACTGATGTTTCAAAATCTTTTGTCTACACAGGCTATTTTGAAACATCAGTTGGAAATATTTACTGATTTAAAACCACCTGAACAGTGAGATTATATTTTAAAAAAATTTTTTTTTATCACTGGTCTTCCAACTGAAACCAATTTCCCTCTTTCCTCATTCGATTCTTAGCTTTTAATTTATCATTCTGACGTTTCCTCTTAGAGGGTCAGACGATAAGGCCTTAAGGAAATTTTAATAATTCCACCTGCCCGTTTTTTTTGTTTCTTTGGTATTTAAATTAAATTATGTTTCCTCTGAAATTTCTCCTTCCATTTTGCTGTATCAAGAATTTACTTATATATATATATATATATATATATATATATATATATATATATATATATATACACTTGTGCCCGATATTATTCATACCCCTCGGATCTTTGAGATGTCTATAAGAATATTGCTCAAACCAGAAGGTAGACAATATTAAAGGGATTTCAAACAATAAATCAAGCATAAGCATTTAATTTAAACTCAACAAATAAATAAATTATGCAAGTTTTATACAAAGAAAAACAATAATGGCACTAGTTCAAAATTATTCATACCTCTCTTACTAATAGTCAATAGCATGCTCTTTATTCTTAATAACTGCCTGTAACCGTTTTGGATATTTATCAACAAGGTTTTTACAAGCATAAACACTGATTTTTTACCATTCTTCAATGCAGTAGTTCTCCAAAT